>NC_090923.1:1472079911-1472382941 GCF_040938575.1 Ambystoma mexicanum | reverse complement strand
CTTCTCCAAGTACGGATGGTCGTCCGCTATTACCTCACCAAGTGATATGCGCTTGTACGTTACAACCCACCTTGAGGGGTGGATTACAAGATTGGGCGAGAGATAATCCTGGGGAAATCACTAGACTCGACATTGAAGTCATACAAGGGTTACCTCATATCAAGGGTCTTCTGTTTCTTCCAGACGAGGATATGCGTACGAAGGCCATCAAGTGGTGTCATGATTCGATGCTATCAGCACACCCGGGTATTAAGAAAACCATCGATCTATTACAGCGGTGGTGCTGGTGGCCCTCTATGGCTAAAGATGTTACTAAACATGTTGCTTGTTGTTACGTTTGTGCACAATGTAAAAGTCCTCGTTCCAAACCTGTCGGCTTACTTCAGTCTATGCCTGTTCCTGATTATCCATGGCATATGATTTCCATGGATTTCGTGGTGGATTTGCCCCCTGTCTCGGGCTTTAATACCATTTGGGTGGTCATTGACTACTTTACTAAACTGGCTTTGTTTGTACCTTGTCAAGGACTTCCTACTGCTCCTATATTGGCGGATCTGTTTCTTAAACATGTGTTTCGCTCCTTTGGTCTCCCTTTCATTATCATTACTGATAGGGGCTCGCAATTCACTTCTCGTTTTTGGAAATCTCTTACTGCTTCTTTTGGTATTGATGATCGCTACTCCAGCTCGTACCATCCTCAAACGGACGGACAGACAGAACGCCTCAACTCAACAATGGAACAGTTCCTTAGATGTCTTACTCATCAGTACCAGGACACCTGGTTATCCTTGCTTCCTATGGCAGAGTTCGCATATAATAATTCTCTCCATACCTCTACATGTTCTTCGCCGTTTTTTGCTTTATACGGCAGACACCCCAGGTCAATGCCTCTTTCTCCGGTCTAACCTGCTCGCCACCCTGCAGCCTCCTCTTGCATTCGGCAACTTGCTTCGATACAGTCACAGGTTAAGTTACACTTGAACAATGCTCACTCTACTGCCAAACAATACGCTGATGCCCGTCGCTCTACGTCTCCTAAGTATGTGGTTGGGGGTCAAGTTTGGCTCTCTACTAAGAATTTGCGTATCCCTGGTAGACGTGCTCTTCTCCCGCGGTACGTCGGTCCATTCGTTATCACAGCAGTAATAAACCCTGTCGTTGTACGACTGTCTCTCCCTGCCAAATGGAGAGTACACCCTGTTTTCCATGTGTCCCTTCTCAAGGCCTTTCATCCTGGTACCTCGCTCCCTTCCCGTCCGCCTCCCCTGTCTGTGCAAGGTGAGGAGGAGTATGAAGTCCACAGGATCCTGGACACCAGGGTTTCCAGGGGTGTCAGGATGTATTATGTAGACTGGAAAGGTTATGGTCCGGAGGATAGGACATGGGAACCTGTTGGTCATATCCATGCTCCTCAGTTGATATCTGAGTTTTGGGCCTCGAGAAGACGGGGCCCGTCTTTGGGAGAGGGTACTGTTATGCGCTCAGGTTCCCGGAATGGGACACGTATTTTTCGTGTCCCCACAAAGAACACGGTACTCAATCGGGTTTCACGTTATGGGTCACAGAAAGGAAGATCCCGATCTACGGGCCTCCGAGGTGGCTGGAGGTTACCATGGAGACTTAGTGATACGTTGCTAAGAAGACGCAACGTACGCTTCGGTTCACGGCGGTGATCACGTGACACTGGATATATAACTCCGCTCCTTGGCTTGCTCAGTGCTTCTGATTTAGTTTTCTCGGAGCTACGTCTTGTTTCTCTTGCATCTAGTTTATCTAAGTACCTGAACCTTTGCCTTCATAACGACCTTGCTTGTGGATTGTCCTAGTCTGTTTTGGAATTCAGTGATCTCCCGGTATTTTGACCCGTGCCTTCTGATTTTGGAATTGGTTTTCGTATTTTCCTTGTGTTTAACTTTGCTCGCTTGGATTGACCCGGACTGTTAAAAGGACTGCTTTTGGTAATCATAGACTGTGCCGAGGGACAGCCTCCGCTGCACCGCGGGACTGCTTCATCCTCGCCGCGGGACAGCCTCCGCTGCATCGCGGGACAGCATCGGCTGCGCCGCGGGACAGCCTCCGCTGCACCGCGGGACTGCTTCATCCTCACCGCGGGACAGCCTCCGCTGCACCGCGGAACTGCTTCATCCTCACCGCGGGACAGCCTCCGCTGCATCGCGGGACAGCATCGGCTGTGCCGTTTTCTTACATCACGAACATTTTCCACGAAGAGCTAAACCCTGGATTCCTTCTGGTAAGAATCTTTGTGTCTTTTCTACTTATCCGACTGTTCATTGTAGAGAAAAGAAAAGGATTAAGTAACTAGAGAGGTTTATCTTTTGCAGAATACTTCCATTGTCTCCCGAAGCCTGCAAGATTGAGGCCAATCAACTCGATATCTGGTATATCGCTAAACAGCTACGTGGTCTCTGAGGGAATTCCAAATATCCTTGAAAACGTCTTTCAATTAATTGATCCCTCTGTATGTGAGTTATTACCGTTCAGAGGGATACATTGGTGGGAAGAATTCTTCTTCTACACTACGGGGTCAACCAGTGAAGAGGAATTCTGACAGAAGCCTAGAGAACAACGAGGGAAGTAACTCATTCCCTGTGATGTCCTGGAGCCCATGATTATACTCAAACATTTTTAACCAATCCAACACATCCAACTTAGGTTCATACATACCCACTAATTCCTTAGGCATCCGGGGTCTTTTGGGACTGGAACTCCTAGAGGAACCAGAGGAGAGAGAAGCATTTTCCACAGACAACTTCTTCATTTCTAGTTCATGATTAAGCTCTATTTCTTAACTCAGCTTGCTTCTGCTCAGGGTGGGCATTCATTCTTCTGAACTCTAGCTCTTGGTTTCTTTCAGATTGAGCAATAAAACGTTTGTACTCTAATTCAAGCTTCATTTTTTCAAGTTCAAAATAAGCAGGGTTACATGTAGGACCTGGTATAGGCCCAGTAGGTACAGTAGGTAAGGCAGAGAGAAGCTCAGAGTGGCTAACTTCATTAGGTTCACTTTCCTCTTCTGACTCATTATCATGACAAGTAAGTTCCATTTTCTTGCCCTTTTCAGAGAGATTCTTATGTTTACACAATACTTTTGAGCAATCAGCAGTTTTGGCAGACAATGATTCTAGGGTATAACTTTTCATAGCAGACATAGTTAGAAAATCAGCTTTTTAGTGCTAAGCTTTGTGGTTAGTTGTCCTAAAGTATTCAAAAAGCACTCTAAAGTGTATACTCAATACAAATCCCACCGCTGTACACCAGTGTTAGGCAGAAACCTGTGCAGTTCCCTCTGGGACCACTGCAAAAGATTTAAGACTACAGGTGTTTGGCAGTAAACCCACTTGGTAGCAGTCTGTACCACACAGATTCACTTGGTAGCTGTGGCTGAGCAGTCATACTTCCCTCAAGAAGAGTTAGGCAGTATCCAGAGTATTCACAATAGGTCAAACGAACACAGTAGAACAACCAAACACTGACCAGAGCTTGGTGTAAAAGAGATATAAGTATTTATTTAAAACCACATCTAATAAAACACACAAGCACTAATATTAAGCAATTCAAAAACACGGTCACTAAAAGATATACACTCCCTTAAAAGGATATTAGACAAGTCTTAAGTAAAGCCCCACTTATTTTCAGACAGCGGTGAGCGCTTACCGCAGATGGCACTCTAATAGTTTGGTTTAAAAGGGAGAGAAAGGCAGAGCATAAATTGAAACAGATCCCAACACTTTCAAAAGAACACAGCAAGAGAGGAAGGCAGAGTCAAACCGTGAAGTTAGAGTTCAGAAAGCCGGATCCACTTTAAGAGGATCAGAACGAAATGTGTCCTAGGTCACACGGTTGAAAAGTGCACAAAAGTCTCGAAAAGGTTCAGAAAGAAGTTGGACCAAAAGAAAGGGACCAGTTAGATGGTCAAGGCGGCCAGCCCAGTCCAGAAGGTTAAGGGATTATTATTACCTTGTAGCAATCTTTAGAAAGGGAGGCCTGGCGGACACAGTACCTTAAAGTGGTGAGAATACTCCAGCGGGGGGCAGTTGTTCCTGGCAGCGGATGCAAGTCGGTGCTTCGTCCGGGGAAGAGAGGATCTCGTCGGGGAGGAAGACAGGAGTCCGTTGCACTGCCAGGGAAGAAACCAGCCGCGGAGTTCTCAGTTAAAAGGAGCGGCCCTTTTATTCGCGGTCCAGTGGTAAGTGGCTATCCGGTCGCCGGGGTGCTTGGCACAGGCAATTCGACCAGAAGACGTCCTGGGATGCAAGAAAAAGAAGGTAAACTGGTTGTGCCCACCAGTCAGGGGAAGAAGACTCTCCAGCCGGGAGATCTTCTCTGTCGTCGGGAAGTTGTGAGTTGGTTCCGCAGGGCTCCACCGGTGGTGTCGTTGTAGCAGGTCGGCTCAGCTTCTCCCTCGTCGGATTCTCAGGTCCTGTGGCGACTTCTAAAGTTCCAGTCCCAAAAGCCCTGCTTTTATGCAGCACACCCCCATTCACTCAGCCTAGCTGTCAATCAAACATGCTAAGTGGTGAGCCGGCCGGCTCACCACTTGGGCCAATCACACAAGAGTGCGACTTGAGTTACCAAGGTAACTCAGTCCAGGGTGCCTAAACCCCCTCCCGCACCCCCTGTGGCACCCAGACAGAGTGGCACCACTTTTGGAGGCTTCTGTGGAGAAAGCCGCCAAAAAAGTGGAACAAAGGGCTCGACTTGGGTTGGAGTCACAGTAGAGAACACAAACACCATTTTAGAATCGAGTTCTGGCAAAAAATACCACCCGGCGAATTAATATTAAATAAATAAACCGGCGGTATGTTCGAGGCTATGAGAATTAAATAATTAAAGTTGGTAGCCTCGAACAATGGAAAAATCCCATAGAGATATATTCACGGTCAAATATAAAAAGTAGTATCCACTGCCACCAGCCAAAACTCGATCAGGGGGGACGGAGACGTGCCCCCTCGACTAACAGACCCCAGGGCAATTGAATTGCTCCGACCAGTAGGTCCACAATATGATGGTTTGCACTGGTTTCTGTTCATAATTTGGGACTAGTAAAGCCAATGGTGACTTTACATGCCCTGGGAGTCAGTAGTCAGTCCCAGGGTATGGAGTCTGTGGTGGGGTGTCACTATGACACCCCTGTGTCACTGCACTGAGGGTGCTGTGTAACACACATAGTGAAAACACTGATACCCTATGGAGTAAAAGACCCCATAGCCCATAAAACACATTAACAGTCAAAGGAACCCCTCAAATCATGTCCAAGAGTGTGAAGAAAAGAGACTCACTCACAGCCTAAACAGAGAATTCTCCCTAACACCAAGCTTTACACATTTCCTTCTGGAACTGGCCTTCGCCTCACTCCGGTCAAACTGGTGCTCACTACCCTTTGCTCAATATAAGGAGTTGTGGAAAGACCCTGACCATCATACCTTCCAAATCCCGCCAGCCCAGGTCAAATACATCAGCCTGTTGCTGGGAGAGAGGGCACGAGAACTGAGGCACCTGACAGCTGACATTACTAGGATGTTGCAGCTTCCCAAACTGAGCTATGCTTACATTCTTAGTACTATCCTAAAAATGTACCCACACTCCTCAATGTAACTCCTTATGGAATGTCCTCCCGTGGACACTGGAATCCTGCCTTTGATGGACAGGGATAGACTGCAAAATGAATGTGCCCTCTCTTCTGCACTGATGCCTGAAGAATTTGCCTGCAGCACATATGATCTGTTACATATCTATGGACACAGAAAGGTTATGTAAACTTACTCACCATTACAAAGCCCAGCATTTGATTGCCCAGGTCCTAGGTAACCCAAACATTACAAAGCCAAAGACAACTACCTAAAGCTTAGCTAACACAACCAAAGGTAAACTGAGAAGTTTCAACCATAATGTATTATCCATATCACGTCACTACTTTTCTACTAGCTCTTAGATCGTTTGACCAAAATCGGACTTTGGACAACATGTTTTTATAGGGGGTGGGAAAGTTACATGGCACACCCTTTCTTCATGCCCTAGAGGGTTTCTGGGGACGAGGGACACTTGCCCGCAATGCAATGTACCACCTGAGCCTCTACTTCTTCCCTAAACCCTATGTCATGACATCTAAGGTAAATATTAGTCAGCATCTCTAATGTGAGCAGCTTCCAGATAATCTATGTGAGCCCTGTTTCCCTCTGTTGGTGCATCAGGTCCCTGGCATTTTTCTCTCCACCAATCGCCCTTGTTTAGGGACTATGGCTGTGGTTCTCACTACCAGTATTTTCGTTTTCAAATTCAGCTTTCTTTTCACACATACTTGTGAACTTTCTCATCGAGCTCCAAAGTCTCATCCAAATTCTCAATGGTTCAACATAGAGCCACCAGAGTGTCCAAGTGTCCTGCTGCCGACCGCAAAGGCACCTGGCTGAAAAATCGCACACTCTCTACCACTGTCAATCCGGAAAAATGAATACCCTTCATTTGAATGATAGACGTAACTTGATGGCCGTGGGCCAACCGTCTTATGCACCGAATTGGAGAAATATGAACTGCTATGCTTGACCGACAAGCGGCCATTTTAAATGTAGTAAGAATCGCCATTTTGCTTGTTAACCATTGCTCATTGCTTTTTGTCTAAACACTGCTTTGCAGCTTGCAATTCTTGCGAATTCTGCTTACTCTGCTCAACTGTTAACATTGTTGTCTGAATATGAAAGGACAAGGTCGCGGGACTGAAGAGTTTGCTGAAACTTCTCATGAGTAGCCCAGAGAGGAATGCCCACGCTCCCTCTCTGTAGCCTTGGGAGGAAGCTGCGGGGCATTTAATCACTTCACAGCTGCCAGCCAGTCTCGTACGATGGTAGAATATGTTAGAATAATACAGTTAAAGGCTTGAATTATGCTTCTCTTACGGCCCCCCTTCGAAAAAACCCTTTAGAACGTGTCGGCTCCCAGGACACGAATAGTACCTCATAGATAGCAAAGCTTGGATGTGGCTCTTCCCCCGTGTACAGATTGCTTCCAAGAACAGAACCACCGTGTTCTAAAAGATGCCTCCGCACTTTCTAAATTGCACAGTGTTACTAGAATAGACATCGAAAGCATTATAATCGTCATACTCGTCGGATATGTCCATCGTCATCCCGAGTTCAAAGGAACTTAATACAGAGGGGTGTTGAACTGATTGTATGATATGCATTTTGTATATATGTAACTGATGTACGTAATTCGCTCTCTTGCAACCCTCGAGGTCTAGGAAACTCGCGTCGCGGGGCGTGAGATCAGAATTGGCCAATTGATACTATCTTTTGCTTGCAATAAACCCTAGCATTGGGAATTTGAAACCTCGTGTCTGGCGCATCTTTTCGTGTATGGTCATTGCCTTGTTTCCATAGCACGAGGGACCCCTAGGGACCCCTTTCACCACCACCACTCCATTGCTAATTAAGCAGAAATACCAATAGGGGAAAAAATCATCCAGAAAACATTACAAGCGGAAAACAACCATGAGCCGGGAAGCAGTCTAAAGTGGTAAAACCAATCCTGTTCTAAGAGAAAGGAGAAACTAGGACATTTTCAGTCCAAGCTTAATCCCACTAACCAGTAGGACTATAAAAGACCACAGCCCTCTTTGTTATGAGCTGCAGACTGCGGTAGAGTCAGAAGAGAGAAGGTGTACAACCTGGAGAACTTGGTAACAGCTACCCTCAGACAGTGGGTAAGACAAGTTCAAAATGGAGCCTAGAGAGCTTGCTCAGAGATATACTTCAGACACTGGGTGAGACCAGACCCGGTGAGAGGCCAACAAACTGGCTGAGAGCTATTTGCAGACACTGGGAGAAATGAGACCAGACCCACATGGGGAGGGGCTTGATTTGAGCAACTTCTAGGCTGTATCAGTATCCATTTTGATTATATTAATAATACTACACTGGCATTCCCGTTCTCACCTCCGCCATACACTTCTATTCATCAGTAAAAACTAGACCTGTAAGGCAGCACACACTGTAACTATTGCCTGCATCAGTGTTTTACCCTAAAATCTCCATGCCTATTTGTGTTCTCAACTCACCTGAAACTCAAATATAATTGAAATGCTTGCTTGTTTATTGTTTCTATTCGTCCCCCATACCAACTGTAAACTCCAACCTCCTAAACTGTCTATTACATGATGATAGCTGTTGCACAAAAATGCCTCTTTCCACTGTATTGATGAATGCCAAAATTAAAGACTTGGTTGCTAAGTTGTAGGGGAATATAAGCTGTTTTCCGAGTAACATGACCATTGCGTGCCCTGAACATATTGTTTGATTTTAATACACATTCACAACATGGGAACATTTTATTGATGTTGTATTTAGATTGTTAATAATAAAAAGTTATCAAAAATAAAAATTATCAAAAAATGGAGCAAAGATGGACCTTGGATTGTAACAACTCTACAGTGAATCATTTGATTAGGAATTTTGAAAGGGGGGGGAAATGAGATTTATTTGCAGAGGCTAAATCACCTTGTTCAGCACTGCAGTGAGCAAGGAGTTGAGGTAATCCCAAATGAGCAAGTGTTTAGGATTAGGTGGGATGAACAAGGTTGAATTTGTATAAGAAAGGGGATAGTTGGGGTGGTAGCCCTTAAATCCGCCGGTAAGGGTATTACCGCCGCATTTAAGGGCTGGTCCTATCACGAGTCTGACAGCATTAACCCCAGCTGTGAGCTGTGGGTAAATACGCTGACAAAATGCAACTTTTTGGCACAATTACAGCTGACAGTATTAGCACGCGGTAATTGCGCCAGAAATGCCCCATTTAGTCGGATGGACCCATTGGGGAATGGGACGTTACCGCTACCGCCAAAACCTGTAATCTGGCGGTACCGCCGGACCGGCGGACGGTAGAGCTATTTGCCCCGGGCGGTATCCCACCGCCAAACTTGTGATGAGGCAGATTGACATACATAATATAGGAATATTAGTGTAGTCACAATTGTATGTGTACTTACCTGGGTGCTATGCACAATTGTATATTCGTCCATCTTCAATGTATGTATGTATTTACTTTGTGGAGAAGCTGTAATTGCAAAATAATGTTTTAAGTGATAAAGAATCATTGTAAGGGAGTGTAAAATGTGTATTTTGTCATTAACAACCAGGGGAAATGACTGCAGCATCTGAGGTTTTATTCAGTGGAAACCAGTATCTGGAAGATAACCGGTCAATAGAAGAACTCGAACGCCAGGAGGAATTGACAGGAGGTGTGCATCATTTTTTGTTTTTTTTGGTTTCGTTTTTAAACATACTAGAAGTCATGTTTTCTTCTTTGATGTTAAATTGCAGGAATGATTAATCTGCAGGTAATGCAAAATGCCTGAATAAATGAAAGGATGAAACGTGTATATAAGCAGATACCAAACGTGATATGTAAAAATAAGGAAACTGACAAACATGTGCTAGCATATTTGAACTGCAACTGCAGAGGAAGACATTAGGATAACAGAGCAGATCGCAAAGGAATGCGCAAATAGATGCTTGAAGTTGGGAATTGGAGAAAGGTGATGAGAACATTTCAATTCCAGGTCCAGATTATTATAGAACATGCCACAAAAAATATGTTTACTCATTAATCCCTGGTAAGCATCAACACATTCACAGAACTACTTGAAGGTGTGCAAAATGCATAGCAGAGCAAAGACGGAGGGCAGTGAAATTCACTAGAGGAAGAGATTTTGGGCCTGGACTGAGAGATCACCTTTGTGATGCAGGTGTGCCTAATGCCTTTTTCGCCTATGAATTTATTTCTTCTTATCTTACTGAATATATTTAGATTTTTTGCTGACAACCTTTTGACTGTACCAAGAGGAAAAGAAAATTGCCTAGGAGGATTTTGCTAGCTCCAAAACCCAAAAAGTCAATGTTGGTGGGGGCCTCAATCTCTGGGTTGAAACCTCTGATCAATGAGATTGAAGTGTAACTAAGCGATTTCCAGTCAGAAAGGCAAAGCCTGGAACGTTCTTATGGTCCCAATGCATCAGGCTGGGAAGTTGACATAGCCAACCAACCCCTCCCTGGGCTAATCATGTACTTTTGACATCTGCCTTGCATCCTTTGGACTAGAACATAAGGTAAAAAGTCCCTACCGGTTCATTAGACAACGTGGAACAGTTTGAGGTTCCCATATTCTCTATCCACCAAGAGGGGAATGCACATTTTGAACTCTAACATTTGGATGGTTTTACTCTATCCCTCACCTTGCAACACATTTTATGTTAGTTTTGATAATTATATATCAGAGGAGGGCACAGATGTTTTTTTATGACAGTCCCGAAATTGCCAGTCAAGGCAAAAGAGAGCTGGGACGCTTTGACTAACAAGGCTATCCATTGGATACGACATATCAAAGGCTGCTGCTCTATTATAAGAAATTATATTGTTGCTATGAGCAGATTTTCAGACCCTTTAAGCCGCAATCACAGAGTAGTCAGAGTAATTCTGATTAATGAAAGTCTAGAACAAGGGCTCATGGCAATTGATTTCAGAACGTACCGTCTGAGAGGATCAAACATCGCTCTCTGTAAATCTTTTAAGAGCTGGTTCAGTGATGGGAAGGCTCATCTTTACAGGGCCCAGGCCTCCACCAATCCAGCTTGTAATAGACCACTGAAAAGGGATGGTGCTATAACATCTATGTATGTGGTAACAAGAGGGCATCAAACTTTGAGAAAGAAGAATTGATGTTGTCTCCCGTTTGCAGAGCCAATTATACGCTTGTATCCCTTCTGTCTATGAAGATAATCTTTATATCTATACTTTACTGGAATATTGCAGGCCTTGCTTCTAAATCTGAAGACCATTACTGGCAAAAGTATAGTAAACCTCATTCTATTCATTTTTTTCCAAAGAACGTGGGCAGCAGTGGCATTATCTAAATCATCATTCCAATATTTTAGCTTTCCAGCCGTAAAAGGAAGTAAAGGCTGACCAAGTGGGGGCTAGTGATTTTGGTTCAAGTAAAGTCCACCGGGCCCACAGATCGAATGTGTCAGTGTTTTAAAAATTGTATTATTTAATATATATTTGAGACCATTTAGTGGAATAATTGACCTAAAGCCATTAGATGAATTAGAGTGTTTAATTTTTAAGTTGAGATCTTCTGTCCCTTCACACGAAGAAGAAATATTTACAGTAGCTGGTGATTTTAATGGCCAATTTGAGCAGTGCACTCAATTTGGGGTATTTGTGAGAAGGCGGACGTAGTACGAAATGTCCCTGATCTACTTTTGCCATACCCCAAGCAGGTTATCTCTGTATCTCTCAAAATTCCAGAATTAGGTTTAATGACTTTAAATGGCTGCACCTTGAGTGATCGCCCAGCAAAATCATCCTCAAGATAAGGCCATGAATGTTAAAGTTGTCTGCAAAGTTGAAAGTGATCATGATCCAATATTTTTACATGTAAGAACGTAGATCTCCCTGCGCCGTTGTGTGATATGGGAGTAGCTAGCAATAGGCATAGAATAAAGTGTAACGCACTACTGTTACATAATGTACTACCTTCAGTATACAACAACACTTTGCCTATGTTAGCGTTTTATAGAGATTTTCGGGATGCTAATTCAGTTGACATAGACCGCATTTTCTCAATTGTTATGCAGATCCGTTATCCCTTTTTCCATTACCTCTAAGCCAGCTACTCAATCAAAATATCCTGCACCCAGAGACTGGTTTGTTAATGAATGTAGGGAAGCCAAAAAAGCACTAAATGTAGAACTTCAGGCTCATACGGGTTCTAACCGCGACGTAGTGACCAAATTGTGAGGCGAGCACAAAACACTAATAATGGAAAAGGCTGCCTAAGATCTTCTTTTGGCTACATTAATGTGGTCTAATAGAGGAAAAAGGGCAACTTTTATTGTATTTAGAGGCTCATTTTTTATTTTACCCATAATTTGACGGCGGGGACCCATTACGTTTACACCTTAGCGTAAGCGGGTCTCTGTGTCCAAATTGTGGTCATTTGCACTGCGGGATGCAAATGGCAAAAGGTGGCATGCCCTTCACATTTGCACTCCTCAATGCGAAGTGAGTAGACGCAGCCTTGCATTGTTTACGTTTGATTGCGAGCGACACTTGCCATGCTCGCATGCCAAAAGGCACTCACAATTACAATTAAACGCTGTTCGATACGCTAGCATATGCGCATGGTAAGCAGTTTTCACAATAAAATATAGACGTCAGACATGCAAGCATGTCGGCCTGTATTTATTTGTAATTGTAAACGCCGCCACCATGCGATCATGGCATGCGGCATTTGCAATGGATCCCTATAGGGGCTGCCTGCTTTATGCTTCTGTATAAAGCTCCAGCATTTGCACCGCCATGAAAATCCATGCTGCTGCAAATGCTGGAGCATTTGTATGCCAGAAAGGAATGAGGTGGCAGTAACCCAAGTTGCGTTCCGCCCCTCCTCTCCAGCATGCAAATGATTGAAAATGAGGAGTAACGTTAATGGAAGGCATAAAAAACTTACGCAAGGCTTTTTTTTTAAATTACATTTCTTTAAGTATTTTTTAAATTGTACAGGTTACAAAACAACCAAACATTAGCAAGTAAATCGCTTCATGTGTTACAAACATAGAGATTGCCATCGCTGACACCCTGCTTTAATTGCATATTCGTGTGTCCCAATCTTGCGCCTGATTTCGGCAGAGCCACTAAATACTGCTTCCACTAGAGCTCAGTCCGCTAATTTTCAGTTCCGGCGCCATAACGCGTGGAATGCATTTGCACCAAGTTTATTTCTAGGGGGGTTTGTTACCATTCTCCAAGGTGGAGCGCCCATCCCCGGCCATCCACCATATCCGCCACTCATGACTCTCATATCATTCTGTGCTGCATTCAGAACTACCTGTCATCCGGTGGCGGAAATATTGCCAGTTGCAGGCTATCCCATGCCGCAGCCTGGTTGACTGACCTTCGTCTACCCCTCTGCTGGTGTCTGCCCCGGCTCTTAACTCCTATATAATTCTACATTAGCTTATCTTACAACAATGAAACCATCCCCCATAGCATTACCTTCCCCCACCCGCCCTCCCTCCCATCCCAACCTCCGATCCCTCCCTAATCCCCCTCTTGACCCCCGAGTGCCATCTCTTCCCAGTTGCTTCCCGTAGCCCCCTCCGTCTCAGCACACTTCACAGGGTAGAAACCACTACCTTTCAATTTTTTGATCTATAGTCCCCTTGCCCCCTCATCTTGCGTTCTTGGCCCTGAGACAATTCACAGAGGTTTTAAATCCTGGGTGGATGCCAGCTCATTCAGCAACTGTCCCCAGTCTACCACCAGCACGTTTTCACCTTCCGGGTCCCTATGTTTATTCAGGTAATCCACCTCAGCGAGTCCCCACCTGCGTACATCATGAAGCCATTGTCTCACCGACAGACCCGCCGGTTTCTTCCATTCTATTGTAATCCGCCGTTTGGCCAAGGTCAACAGAAATTGTGTGATTTTGTTCTGGTTTTTGTATCTCTTTGACCCCAGTAGGAGACCCCACAGACACACCTCGTGAATACATTTGTACCTACTTCCCACCAGAGCATTCAATCGGTCCACCACCTCTCTCCAGTATTTAGCTACGACTGGACAATCCCAAACCATGTGCCAAAACCCGGCATGATCTCACCTACATCTCAGACAGGTATGGGGTGTGGATTGGTTTATCACGTGCAACTTCTCTGGTGTCAAGTATATACCCTGTGTAAGTAATAGAATTGGGTGAGTTGAAATTGCTCCTTCCTAGATGTCTTTTTGACCTGTTCCCACATTCATGTCCATCTCTTTTCCGAAATGGGTGCTCCTGCGTCTCTTTCCCAGCTGCTCTTAACCACCAGCTCCTTGTCTTCTCTTGTTGCCTGCAGAGCCCCATACTCCTGCAACACTTTAGCGCCACCCTCTCCCAATTCTAACAGTGTCTGAATTAGTGGGTTCACCTCTGGCTCCTCCGGGATACTGTCCCACAACGTAGCCATGCGTCTCACCACTTTAACGTACGTGAGGAAATGCCTGCTTGTCACCTGATATGTTTGTCTCCAATCCTCAAATGTCAGCAGATTGCCTCCTTTGAAGAGATCTCCTAGTGTGGTGCAATGTCGCTCCCTTAATGTCTTGAGACCAATACTTTTCATTGCTATTCTACTAGTAGTGTCAAACCTGATTGGCAATTCCCTACTATATAGCTCTTTGGCCACATCTTTCTGAGTAACTTACCTCATACGGTTCTCACTACTTTGAAAACAATTCTATGGCAAGACAGGAGGCGAGCATTATGCTTATACTTTCTTTATTGCTGCTACATGAGCACTTTAAAACAATTAACTTTTAAACTAGGCATTTATGGTTTTACTCTGGCACACCGAGGAAAAAAATCAAATGAAAGTTTAAAATTCAAGAATGTTCAGGAAATGTTCCAAACACACTACGAGCCCCATGATCCTCTGGGCTCTGGTAGTCCTGGGCTCCTCTCTTCCACCTATCAGGAGGCTGAGGGAGGTATAAGATCCTTGAACCCTAGGTCCCTTCCTCTTTTCTTTTTGCTGCCTAAACAGATAAGTGACTTCTACATTTTACCTACATATACTAGAAAAATTATTTAATGAATGACGTTACTATCCTTAATATATGTATTAAGATAGCGTTGGCGCATTCCACTTTCATGTTTTAGCCAGAACGTGTTCTACAAAAGTATCCCCTTTAACTCCTATGGGCCCCCACAACAGCTCTGGCCCCTGTCTCTCTTGCTTAATCTCACCCAACAACCCTATCAATTCCCCCCCTGCAGCTGCCCGCCAGTATGCTATCACCTGCAGCTGTGCGGCCATAAAGTACAATTCAAAGTCTGGCATATTGAGTCCCCCGTCCTATCGCCTTTGGTGTAGTGTTTGCATGGCCACCCTGGTTTGCCCTGTATGCCACAGCAGCTCCCCTAGTGTTTTGTCCAGCATTTTGAAGAATACTTTCTTGACTACAAATGGGATATATGCGAAATAATATAAAAGCTGTGGGAGGACCACCATTTTACAAAGGGTGGACTCACGCCATCAGTGATAAGGGTCGTTTTTTCCAGAACTGTACTGCATCTCCTATGCGTGAAAGCACCCTCTCCGTGTTATGTACAAATGCTTCCTCCGTTTCGTGGAAAATCTGAATCCCTAAGTATTTAAACGATTCCTGTTCCCCTCGGAGCTCCCAGTCTGGGATATCATCCTACCTCTGTTCTTTGAGACCCGCCAGTGGGAATACCAATGACTTTTCTTTGTTAACCTGGAACCCAGACAGCTTACGGAAGATATCCAAAACCTCTAATATCACTGGCAATTTTTCCAGCGGGACATCCACAAAAATCAACACATCATCCGCATAGAGTGAGATGCAATGGAGCACCCCCCTTGCCCAGATTCCCGTCCCTGAGATGTATGTTCTGAAGTACCTTGCCAATGGTCCCAGCGCCAGGGAGAACAAAATCGAAGTGACCGGGCACCCCTGACGTGTTCCCCACTCCAGGTTCCATCCCTGCGATACCCACCCGCCTGGCTTTACCTTGGCTGTGGGAGTGATATACAATAGGCACAGCCATTTCAGCATCCCCTCACCAAAGCCGCAGGCCTCCAATACCTTAAATAACCACAGCCATTCCAGGAAATAAAATGCCTTGACCGCATCTAATGCCACCAATGCCATTTCCCTACGTGAGTCTTTAGTTAAATCCATTATATGGTGCAACCTGCGTAAGTTCATGCCAGTATCCCGTCGTTCTATTAATCCAAATTGATCTTGACTCCTTGTTGATAGGCGCTTCCCTCGCCTCATCAATTTCCTCTCATCTTCTGCTGTCCCCTCCTCTCCTCCTTTGGCTACCTTGCCCTTTCTCTCCTTCTCCTCCTCTGCCCCTCCTAGGGCTCCTCCCCCTCCACAGGGCGTACCTCTGATCTATACCCCTCCCCGGAAGGTCTTTAAGGCTGGCAACCTCCTTCATCTTGCCACTCTCAACTCTCGCTTTGCTGTTAAACACTCCTCTGACATCTGCCACCACCACGTTGAAGAACTTGACCTTGATGTCCTCGGTTTTACTGAGACTTGGTTCATGGCCAGCTCTGTCACAAGCTTTGACACCCTCCTCCCCGAGGGTTCCAAGATCCTCTCCACACCCAGATCAACCTGGTCCGGTGGGGGCGGGGGGTAGCCCTGATCTTTTCTGAGTGGATCCCTGCCTCTATCATTCCCACTCAGACCTACTCCTTTTTTGAATACCCTGTCTGTAGGCTCTCTCTCTCTCCTAGCCAGTATCTTACCGTGGCTACTATCTATCGGCCTCCTGGTCAAATCACCTCATTTCTTTCTGAGTGGGCAGACATCTCCTCCCTCCTGGCCTCTAGCACCCACCTTCTCCTCCTTGGTGACTTCAGTATCCATCTAGACTCTCTTTGTTCCTCCTCTTTACTCTTCTATGACCTCTGCAACTCCCTCTCCCTGTCCATCCTCCCCGCTGGCCTGAATCACTCTGCTGGGCACACACTAGATGTGTTGATCTCCTCTGACCTCCTCCTCTCCATCCCTCTGACCACTCCTCTCTCTGGAGCGAACACTCCCTTCTTTCCTCTCATCTCTCCCTCTCTTCCCCCCAGGCCAAGCCTACCCCAGCATTGCCACTGACCTTCTCGGACATCCGGCCCATGAAGCTTGTGTCAGTTGAGGCTTTCGCGCCACCTTCTCTCCCCCTCCTCCCTCCACCTCTGGCTGACTGTCATCCTGACACAGCCCTGTCTCTGCTCTACTCTTCTATTTCTGACACCCTTGATGCTCTTGCCCCTGTCATGAGGATCCGTTGGAAGTCCAAAGCCAAGTGCAATTCCTTGTATGACTCCGACCTAGCTACACTTAAACGTAAGTGTAGGGCGGCTGAGAGGAAATGGAGGGTTTCTGGCTCATCTTCTGACAAACTGGCTTGTCGCCTGCTCCAAAGGCCATACTCACTCAATCTCCTCACCAGCCTCACCAGCAAGAGAGTCCACACTCAAGCCCGTATCTCTGTGGCATCTAACAACTCGGCCAAACTCTTTAAAATCTGCAAGGAGCTGGCCACCCCTGCTGCAGTCTCTGCCCTTCCTGTTGCCTCCTAGGCTCTTTGCAATGCCCTTGCCTCTCACTTTATCTCAAAACCCCAGAAATCCTGTCCACCCTCTCTGCCCCTATCTCTCCTCTCCCCTCTCTGTCTGTGCTTGCTCCCCCATGCTCTTTCCCATTTTTTCCTCTTTTCTCCCCTGATGAGGTCTCTAGACAAGTCCGATCTATGAAAGCCTCATCAAAACAGGTTCATCCCAGTTCCTCTAAAACCATCAAGGACCACGTCGATACCCTCGCTCTGGCCCTTGCCGATTTCTGCAACCACTCCTTTGCCTCAGGATCCTTTCCTTCCCCTCTGAAGCACTCCCTTGTGCATCCTCTTCTCCCCAAAGCCTATCCTTCTTGTCCGGATTACTATCGCCCCATTACTCCTTTTCTGGGCAAACTCCTGGAAAAGCTGGCTATTTCTCAGCTTAACCTTCATTCCAATTCTGTTGGCTATTTCCAGAACCACCAGTCTGGCTTCAGAACTGCCAGAAGCACGGAAACTGCTCTTCTGAACATCCGTGAAGATCTGCTCTTCAACCTTGACTCTACTATTCCCTCTGCCCTCATCCTACTCAATCTCTCTTCTGCCTTTGACACGGTCAACCATACCATCCTGCTCCACCGTCTCTGTGATAACCTGGGTATCACTGATCATGCTCTGTCCTGGCTGACCTCTTTCCTCTCTGATCGACCCTCTCAGGTCAAACTTGGTTCTTCCTATCATCTATCTCCCTCTCTACCTGTGGTGTTCCCCGTGGGTCTAACCTCTTGCCCTGGTTTTTTAACCAATACCTGGCAACTCTTGCCCACTGCATTGCCATCTTCTGCTCAAATTTCCAGTGCTATGCAGATGACGCACAACTCATTTTCAGGCTGCCCTCAGCCACCTCCTCTCCACCTCTCTTCTCTGAATGCCTAACTGCCTTTCAAGATTGGTGTGCCACCAACGATCTTTGTCTGAATGCCAGCAAGACGGAGATGCTCCTCATCGGCTCACTTTCACCCACCTTTCCCCTCACTCTCTGGCCGGTCTCTCTTGGACCTCCTCCTACCCATGCCTGCGAGGCTAAGTACCTTAGGGTCATCTTTGACTCCACCCTTTCCTTCTCCGCCCACATCTCTGATGTCTCAAAAAAAGTCCAACTTCCTACTGCACCTCCTCAGAGGTACTCTGCCTCTCCTCTCCTTTCCCCAGAGGCTCACTGTCTCTGAAGCTCTGGTTCTCTATAGGTTGGACTATTGTAACAGCCTCTTCCTAAATATACCTGCCTGTACTCTCCACCCTCTACAACTAATCCAGAACAGGACCGCAATACTTGTCTTTGTCCTCAAGCCCTGGGATCGTATCTATTCAGTTCTGAAATATCTCCATTGGCTCCCATTCCATGCAAGGATTAAATTCAAAACCCTCTGCATTGTCCACATGGCTTTCTGGGGCCTCGGTCCTAAATACCTTCAGCTATCCCTCTGCAAATACCTCCCCTCTCAAGCTCTTCGCTCCTCTACCTCGAACTCCTCAGGGTCAGTTGTTTTTCAAAGAAACGAGCTGGGGGTAGATCTCTGTCTTCGGCTGGGGCCTCCCTCTGGAACAGCCTCTCTGCCACTTTGAAACTTGAGGAGAACCATCTCTGGTTCCCTGAAGCACCTCAAGACCTTCCTCTTTGCTTCTGCTTTCGCCCCCTCTCTCCCATGTTGATCTGCTTTCTCTCGGCACTGTGCACCTGGCCTACCCTCTGTCTTCCGTGCCTTGGTACCTGCTCACCCTGACAACCTCCCGCACTGCCTCGGGGCCATCCCTTGTACTGGGGTCTGTATCTATACCCATACAGTCCCCCCCTTTTTTCTTCCTGCACTTATCAGACATACCCTGTCTGCTGCCTTAAATCCAGTACTTTCCACTTGCTGGCTGCACTACTATTGTTTGTTGTCCATTATTTATGTATTCATTATTATTTATCTATTTTCTCCTTTGCTCAGCACTTTCCACTTCTCCCCCCTCCCATGCACTTTTCCCCTCTCCCATGCACTTGAGCGTTCTCAATGTCACTGGGCCTAGTAAGATCGTTGTTTTTGTTCTCCCTTGTTTCCCCTCCCTTGTCTGGTTGCGCTCTGAAAATTGTGTGTACGAGTGCGATATAAATAAAATATCAATATCAATATCTGGGTGTACCAAGCTAGGAGCCACTCCCACCAACCTAGTTGCCAACACCTTCCCCAGGATTTTCGCATTCACGTTTAATAAAGAAATGGGCCGGTATGAAGCGCACTGCGTCGGGTCCCCCTCCTTCTTTAACAGTACCATTATCACCGCCTCCCTCATTGACTCCGGTAGAGAGCCTTTCTGGAGTGCGTGGTCGTAAACTCTCTTCAGCTGGGGGACTAACGCAACGCTTTTATGATTTAAATTAACATTACACTCCCATTGAACATGAGCCCCATAGTGTCTACAGAGAAACCAAATTGGACTGTGGCAAAGTTAGATTTTGCTATTTCTAAACAAAGTTAGCAAAATCCCTTTACAGCGGCTGTAAAGCGTGGTTTAAACTGAGGCAGAGGTTGTTTTTCCATTACTATCGCAGAAACCAGGTAAGGCACCATGCCTTAACAAATGGCAAATATACCTTTTTCTTAATGATCTTTGTACATGGTTTCGAGGGGATTGTGTCCTCCGACATATTCGACATCTATGACAGGTAATGACCACAGCAGTGCTGATTCAGACATTTTTTTCGCCGTAGGCGTCCTGCGTCGATGACGTCGATACGTTGTCCCTCGAGGACCTCTGTCGAGGGTCGACATCACTGGATGTTATATATAGGACGTGCGGCACCCGTAGCCTCAGTTCTGTTTTTTCCACAAACGTGTTTGCTTCGGAATCTCAGCGCGCTCGATTCTTCTACTTCAAAAGCGATGTCTTCGTCTTCTTCTACCCTGAAGTCGGGCTTTAAAAAATGTCGGGACTGCGGTTCGAAAATGTCCATCACGGACCCGCACGACATCTGCCTCTGGTGCCTCGGCGAAAGCAACGCCACCGACGACTGCGATGACTGCCAGTCCCTGACATTGGAGGCCTTGCGGGAACGGAAGAAATTAAAGGTATGTAGGGTGTCTAAGACCCATAAATCGAAATCCGCCGGACTTTTGACCGACGACTCGAGGGGCGACTCTGCGTCGGCGTAAGTCCTGGGGGTCTTGGTCTCGGAGTGGTTCCCACCATTCCTCTGCCTCTTCGAGGCATTCTCGGAAGCACCGTCACCAGTCACCTTCCCCGTCCTCGTCGGAGGACTCTGCCAGAAGGCGGTTGACTTGTCCCACCAAGTCTTCGTCGCCGGCCGAATGGGATGCATTCCGCCAACAGATGACGGCGATTTTCTAATCACAAGGCACTGTTCCGCCCGTGCCTTCAAAAGAAGCTGGCAAGGAACGGGCTCGGTCTGCAACTCGTACGCCTTCGGGCTCGGGCGGTCGGCGCGATCATCGGGAGCCGTCGCGGTCCCGCTCGGACAAGGAAGATCGCCGTAGCCGTGCCAGATCCAGGTCCCGGTCCTCGACACCATCGAGACCGGTGGATCCTGTGAAGCCTTCGTGGAAGGCGTTGACGCCATTGGCGCTGTGTCCGTCGTGAGACACTCTCGGGGCTCTGCCTTCGAAGAGGTTGTCGACGCCATCAGCGCCTCGGTCGACGTCGACGCTGATTCCCTTGGCACCCTCAACGCCGTTTGTGGAGGATTTGCCAGAGGTGCCCCGGAGAGCTGTGGAACCTCTGAGGAACGCTTTTAGTAAGTCAGTGAGGCCTGTGTTTGAGCCCTACTCTGTTCCACCTCCCAGATTGGATTTGTTCCAACCCTTGGAGTATATTTCAGAGGTGGAGGAAGGGTCTGATGAGGAGATGGTTGTGCCTCCTGATGTCCCTGATGACCTTTTGTTTGGTCACAGTCAGATGGAAGAACTCCGTCACTCCTTGCATGATACCAGTGGTCTTAACACCTCTCCGGAGGTGGAGTTTGGCAGGCCTGAGCCTGGGACGCATGCCGAATCCTCCTATAGACGTCTCATGTTCAGGGTGACTGAATATTTGGGTTGGTCTGCTCCACCTGTTGATTTTGATCAGGATGATCTGATGGACATCCTTGACCAAGGTCCACCCACTGACCCGGTGTTGCCATTTCACATGGCTTTGCAAAGAAGGGTGGCAGCGGCTTGGACTGCTCTGGAGAGTCTTCCGGCAGTGAATAAGTTGCTCCGAAAAAATACCGCCCAGCCAGTAGTGACCCCAGCTACTTGTCAACGCATCCCTACTCCGGAGAGTTTGGTGGTGCAGGTGGCTACGGCCCCCGCAAAGCAGGCTGCATACCCTACCATCCCTCCTGATAGGGACGATAAGCGCTTTGATGGTTGGGCGAAGAAGGTATTTTCATCTGGGGGTATGGCTTTGAAGGCAGCCAACTCCGTTTGTGCCTTGGCGAGATTCACTCACACTCTGTGGAATTGTGCATCTTTGGTGGCTGAGCATATTCCCGAAGGGGAAGAACGGGATGGTTTTCTAGCCCTCGTGCAAGACGGTAAGGATGCCATGTGTGAATCCGTTCAGTCGGGTCTGGACATGGCAGACTGTGTCATCCGGTCCATGGCTGCGAGCACCATGATACGCAGGTTTGCGTGGTTGCGGAAGTCGGGGTTTGCTCCTGATGTGCAATCCCGGCTTCTCAACATGCCCTTTGATGGTGTGCATCTGTTTGGCAGCAAGGCTGACGAGAGCCTTGAGAGGTTGCAGACCTCCAAAGCTGCAGCGAAGTGTTTGTGCCCTGCTGTCCGTCAACCTCCGCCTTTTCGTCCTAGGGGACAGCAATGGAGGGGAGGTTCCTTTCGGTACTACTCTACCTTTGGTAGATCGAAGGGAGCTGCCAGTCAAACGGGCCACCGTAGGAGTACCAGAGGTGGAAAGCAGGGTACTCGAGGTGCCAAAGGCGCTCGGGCAGTTGTTTCTTTGCCATCAGGCACTGCCACAGCCGCGTCCGCTCAGTCATGAGGCCATGTCACATGGTTTGCCGGTTGGGGGCAGACTTGTGCAGCCTCTTGGAGAATGGCGAGCCATTATTTCAGATCGGTGGGTTCGGGAGATCATAGCCCACGGCTACTGTCTTCCCTTTCGGCAGAGGCCTCACGACAATCGACCGGGGAAGCTCTCTTTGAAGCGTCCGGATCCGCTCCTTGCGCAGTAAATCCTATCCCTGCTGGAGAAAGGCGCCATAGAACTGGTATTCAACAAAATATAGGGGAGCAGAACATTAGGTTAACAGGGAATGCCCTTGCTTAGTCAACTATGTAACACGAAAATGTGGGGCACTTTCCAACTGTGGTGTAACTTTAGTGAAAAAACCCGAAACAAGTCTGTTTTCCAAAACCAGGTCAGCGACCTGTTTTTTGGATAAAACCACTGTGGTTGAGAGCAGAGTTATTTTTCAAGAAGATGAAGTACTACTGTGCTTTTTACTGCATGCAGTGACAAGGCTGTGTAGGAGGACAGGAAAGGATAGAATTGAATTCTAATTTATCCCTTCATTTTACCCTCGTCTTTGCCTATGCAGCGCTGGTGTATCGCCTACAAAAAGGAACAGAAAAAGAAGAAACACTTTAACATTCAGCCTTGTGTAAATCATGCCCTTCAACCACTCTCTTCCACTATGTGTTTGCATAGGAAGAGACAAATACCAGAAATAAAAACGGTGCCTTAATACTGAGATGTACAGACATCCACTGGCTTGTGTGTAAGTTTAATGACCCAGGGATTGTGGGTAGACCCTGTGCGCCGAAGTAAAAAAGAAAAGCACAAATCCAGGTTCCAAGAACTCAGAAGTTGTGTTTTAAATCAACATCAAAGACAAAAGACAAAACACACCCCACTTTGCGTTCTCCTAGGTCTTACTGTTACTGCAACTAGTGGGTGGTGGTAAAAAATTGCTCATATATAGAGAGTGAATTGGTATCTAGATGGTAATTGTAATTAGACCAAGTGGGACTCAATGAGAACATCTTGTGGCAAACATTAGCAATGACTAGCTGAGCCCTTGCGAACGTGCAATCTAGTTCTCAATCTAGACGCCCTCTAGATGCACTCCTATAAACCCATAGGACAAGCACTTCTGTTATATATATAGAACTTTCTTTAACGTTTTTAGTTAAATACCAACAGATATATTTGGCAGTATTCAATATCCAGATGAATATGGTATAAACCTGTCCATGGTTGGGTCCCAAGTTGATGATTGGGCCACATATTACAAACTTCCAGAGAAATGATTGCACTCTGAGTCCATGCACTCGCGTTTAATAGAACACACGATTATGGATTGTTATGCCTTATAACATAATATCCCCATCTAATCGTTCCATGTTCGCACCCAAAGAACATCTGAATGACAAACTGCAAGTCCCATATCCTAGAGAGAGAGGTGCCTGTCTTCCGGATTGTATGCGCACGTGTCATTCTTACACACGTGACACCCTCGGCATCCATGCTCACACCCCAGGAATAGCTGAATGGCAAGCTGTATGTCCCACCTCCCAAAGAGAGAGGTGCCTGACTTCTGGGTCGCACGCGCGCGATACACCCTTGCACACGTGACGCCCTCGGCACCTATCACATGACCCTTGATGTACTTAACAACGGTTCCTACATACACTTTACCGCGTAATCAGTTCACGATTTCGGGAGAGCAGGGAGAGAATCGGCGCATTTAAAGCAGTCCGGTAGGTACGAGAATCCAGACACTGCACTTATAAATACAGTGCGAAATGTATTTAATGCCTCGGGGAATGGATTAGAGCCTCCCTAGAGTCAAGGCCATTTGCGAATTTACAATCGTCTGTGTGACAATATTACGCCACTAATAGAAAGTGACGACAGCCTTTGTTCTCTTTCCTTCACTTTCTAACTAGGATCAAGATATCTTACCTGTACCCCGGGGACATCAATTGTCTGAACTCAGAGGAGACAATAAGGCCAAGTAGCTTTCAATATTCAGGTTAGTGGCCTTATTGGGTCTCAATTCTGATAAGACGAACCATACTATTTGGACTATTTTAGACCATGATAAACATGATGCATTGACTAGTAATAACACATTGCATGCCACAATATGCACATGAAAACTCTTGCTTAGTTTGTACCCATGTGTACTATTGGACAAAATGTAGAACATCTAAGTAACAACTATGATAAGAGGTGAAACCACACCACGCTCAGCGTAGCGTTTTTTAGAATATGAATAGCACTAAGAGTACTTTCATTCATAAGCCATTCACTGGCAGTGAATAACCAACGGTGATGTGTATATATTTTGTGTTTTACACAGGTCACCCGTCTGTCTCAGCCCCGACAAACGAAGGAGGTGGTAAAGTATTAATCACCCGCTTCCCTTGCCAGAAATCAACATGTTGATACAGAAATTAGTAGATTTACCTTCCTGTTGACAATACCAAAAGACTGTCCTGAAGAAAGTGGCCATAACAAACATGTGCCGCTGAAACCGGTAGACAGTAATTGCTACAATTTATAGATACCAATTCACTCTCTATATATGAGCAATTTTTTACCACCCCCAATAGTTACAGTAAGACCTAGGAGAACGCAAAGTGGGGTGTGTTTTGTCTTTTGTCTTTGATGTTGATTTAAAACACAACTTCTGAGTTCTTGGAACCTGGATTTGTGCTTTTCTTTTTATACTTCGGCGCACAGGGTCTACACACAATCCCTGGGTCATTAAACTTACACACAACCCAGTGGATGTCTGTACACCTCAGTATTAAATTTTATTTCTGGTATTTGTCTCTTCCTGTGCAAACACATAGTGGAAGAGAGTGGTTGAAGGGCATGATTTACACAAGCCTGAATGTTTTATAACATCTAGAAGTAGATAGTGTTTCTTCTTTTTCTGTCCCTTTTTGTAGGCGATACACCAGCGCTGCATAGGAACAGCCGAGGGTAAAAGGAAGGGATAAATTAGAATTCAATTCTATCCTTTCCTGTCCTCCTACTCGTTCTTGTCACTGCGGGCGGTAAAACCCACAGTAGTACTTCATCTTCTTGAAAAATAACTCTGCCCTCAACCACGGTGGTTTTATCCATAAAACAGGTCGCTGACCTGGTTTTGGAAAACAGAATTGTTTTGGTTTTTTTCACTAAAGTTACACCAAAGTTGGAAAGAGCCCCACATTTTCGTGTTACACCATACAACTGGTGCCTGTAGCGTAGAGGAACAAGGGATGGTATTCCCCTTATTTTTTCATCCCGAATTAGGACAGGGGATTGAGACCCATCATGGACTTGCGTCGGTTGAACAAGCTCCTCAGGAAGGACAAGTTCAAGATGGTAACTCAAGTCATCCAGGCCCATCAGCTTCAGGATTGGTTGGTGTCTCTCGACCTCAGGGATGCTTACTTTCATGTGCCAATTCATCCCAAGCACAGGAAGTACCTGAGGTTTGCCATTGGCGACTTTCATTTTCAGTTTCGGGTCCTGCAGTTCGGATAGACCTCCACCCCGAGGGTCTTCACCAAGCTGATGATGGTGGTGGCAGCGTATCTCAAGAAAGGGGGGAATCACGTCTACCCCTACCTGGACGATTGGTTGATCAGGGCGCGCTCTCCTGAGCAAGCCCTGGATCATCTGTCCGTCATCTGCCACTCCCTTCACAACCTGGGCTTCTCCCTTAATTTAAAGAAGTCCCATTTGACACCTACCCAGCGGCTCCATGACATCAGAGCTGTGCTTGACATATCCCTGGGGCTGTGTTCGCCCCCCAGGTGAGGGCTCTTCACATTCTGCAGATGGTAGACAAATTTCAGTGTGCCCAGAGTCTCCCGGCATTCGAGTTCTTGAGGTTGCTCGGCCTCATGGCATCCTGCATTTTCCTGGTGCCAGAGGCAAGGCTGCTGATAAGATCTCTGCAGTGGGTTCTCAAGATGCAGTGGTTTGCAGTTCTCCGGCACGATGTCGGATCCCATTCAGATTCCACCCTCGGTCAACCAGGATCTTCTGTGGTGGGCCGTCGAAGGAAATCTGATGAAGGGAGCTTTGTTTTGGCAACCGTGGTCGGAGGTGACCATTGTGACGGACGCATCCCTCACGGGTTGGGGAGCTCATGCCAGCGAGTTGACAGCCATCGGCCGTTGGAGTCCAGACTCCACATCAATCTGTTAGAGCTGCGGCTGTCAGGCTAGCTCTGAAGGCTTTTCTGCCGTCTGTGCGGGGGAAGAGTGTCCTGATTATGACGGACAATACACGGCCATGCACTACCTCAACAAAAAAGGGGGGGGCAGGGTCACTCCCATTGTGTAGGGAGGTGATGCAGCTCTGGTTCTGGGCCATCCAGCAGGAAATTGCAATCTCGGCATTTCATCTGGCCGGAGACGAAAACGCGGCGGCGGATGCTCTGAGCAGGCTGAGCAGTCTCTCACGAGTGGGAGCTGGCTCAGGAAGTCCTTCTGGAGATCTTCGCTCTTTGGGGAACCCCACAAGTGGATCTCTTCGCCACCAGTGTCAACCGGAAGTGAAAGAGATTCTGCTTGCAGGAATTTCTTCTAAAAGGAGGCTTAGGGGATGCGTTTGTAGTGGAGTGGTCCTTCCCACTGCTGTACGCGTTTCCTCCAGTCCCCGTCATTCCGCAAGTGTTGAGGAGGTTACGGAGGTTCTGTTCCATATGATCCTCATTGCTCCGGCATGGGCCAGGAGAACGTGGTACCCGGACCTTCTAGACATGTCCATCTGCCCTCCACGCCGTCTTCCCTACTGAGATGATCTGCTCTCACGGGATGGGGGTCGGGTTCTCCATCCAGAGGTCAAGTCTCCCAGTCTTCATGCTTGGTATCTGAATGGTTGAGGTATAAGGATTGGGACCTCCCCGAAGGCGTGATGGAGGTGTTGCTTTCGGCCAGACAGCCCGCAATGAAATCCCTGTACCGTTGCCATTGGAGAAAGTTCTGCGACTGGTGCAGGGTACAGAACGTGGATCCTTTCCAATGTTCCATTCCTTTGGTTTTGTCTTATTTGCTTTCCTTAGCCCACAAAGGCCTGCAAGTCGGTACCATTAAGGGTTACCTGGCGGCGCTCGTCTGTGGAATGTTCTTATTTTAAGATTCTTTTGATTTCACAGTTTCTAAAAGGGCTGACTAATGTGTTTCCACCATCACCTTTCCAGGTGCCAGGATGGGATTTGAATTTGGTTTTAAAGTTCCTAATGGGGGCTCCGTTTGAGCCCTTATATTCTTGTTCGTTGCGACTGTCATCCTTTAAAACTGTATTTTTAGTTGCGGTTACTTCCGCACGCAGAATGAGTGAGTTGCAGGCACTTTTCTCCCAGCCACCCTTCACTGTGTTCCATAAGGACAGGGTTGTACTTAGGGTGCAGCCTTCTTTTCTTCCGAAGGTTGTGTCGGAATTCCATTTGAGCCAGAGGGTAATTCTTCTGGCGTTTTATCCTCCTCCACATCCTGGTAAGGAAGAGGAGAGGCTCCATAGGTTGGATCCTAGGAGAACTTTGCATTTCTATCTCTCACGGATGTCCCAGGCCAGAGTGGACCACCAGCTCTTTGTTGGTTATGCTGGAAGGCGTTTAGGTCAGGCTGTTTCCAAGCAGGCCTTGTCCAGATGGATCATTTTGACGATCTCCGAGTGTTACCGTTTGGCGGGAAAGGACCCTCCAGTAGGCTTACGGGCTCACTCTACTAGGGATGTGGCTGCCTCCACTGCTCGTCAGAGGGGCGTTCAGATTCGCAATATTTGCGAAGCAGCCACATGGGCCTCTGTCCATTCTTTTGTGAGACACTATTCCTTGGACTCCATCCATGGGCAGGATTTGGTCTTTGGTAAGGCAGTCCTCTATTCAGCAATTTGATTGGGCATTCTAATATTCTAAATTTGTAAATTCTTTTCCCACCTCCATACGCTGGTACTGCTTTGGGAGTCTGTCATAGATGTGGAATACGTCGGAGGACACAGTCCCCTCGAAGAACAAGTTACTTACCTTATCTGGTAACGTTCTTTCGATGGGATGTTCCTCCGACATATTCCACATCGAACCCTCCTAGCCTGCCCCTCTACAGAATTTCTTATGCGATTGCAGCTTACGTTTTCTGCAAGGCTTTATGCAGTCATACTGGCAGGAGATTGGTGCCACACGTTCTAGGAAAAAAACTAAAACTGAGGCTACAGGCGCCGTGCGTCCTATATATAACATCCGGTGACCTCGACCCTCGACAGAGGCCCTCGAGGGATAACGTATCGACGTCATCGACGCAGGACGCCTACGGCGAAAAAAAAATCCAAAGCAGCACAGCTGTGGTCTTTACCTGTCATAGATGTGGAATACATTGGAGGAACATCCCATCGAAAGAACGTTACCAGATAAGGTAAGTGACTTGTTCTTCCTTTCCTGACAATGGGCCTCATTACAAGGTTGCCGGTCCGGAAATAGCCTTGCCGGTTCGGATAGTCAGAGTTGAGAAGCCGGTAACACTGGCATCGCCAGGGACTCGCCGTGTCCGGCAACACTGTTAGCGGTATTTGCGGAGACACGCGGCAGCCGTGCCCGTGAAACAGGCATGGCGTAAGTATGTTGACATTCAGAGGTTCACGGACACGCAACCACCAGCATGTACATGCCGGTAACTATGTGAAAATGATGCCCCGGCATAGCGGACCAGGCGTAAAGTGGATTCTTGTGTGTAGAAACATGCCACAGGTGGACAAAATCAGCACAGGTGGACCCAATGGCCTGTTCCACTGCACAAAAGGACCACCCCTACACCCCTTCCAAAACCACAATGCTACCATTAGCACTAGCAGTACTGGGGCTAGAGGACATGCCTGCAGAGCTACTGATTGAAGAGGCATTGAGGCGGAGGATGCAGCAGAGGCGCATGAGGAGAAGGAGGGCCATCATGGCCCAGCAAATCCCCAATGTGCAGGAGGTTGTACCCCGCAGGCAGCCAACAATCCCTCGCCTAAGGGCCACCCTATCCAATCTCACCCCTGCTCAGATCCACATCCTGTACTGGCTAGACAGGGACACCATCACCACTATAGTGGATCACATGCATGATGACCTGGTGAGCCTCATAAATATCTGGACTGCCATCCCCCCTTGATGAAGGTAATGTCTGTGCTACACTTTCTTGCCACAGGCACATATTAGCACACAGTGGGGCATCTGCATGGTATCTCCCAACCCTGTTTCTCCCGTGTGCTCTTCCAGGTGGTAGATGCACTCCTGTCCCACGTACGCAACCACATCAGCTTACCACAGACTGCAGAGAAGCTGAATGCCACAAAAATCGCATTCCATGCATTTGCAGTCATGCGTAATGTCATTGGTGCTGTCGACTGCACACATGTGGAGCTGGTGGTCAGGCATGCTGTGGAGGTAGTGTACCTCAACAGGAAGCTGCACCATTCCCTCAATTTACAGATGGTGTGTGATGCCCACCAACTCATCACACATTGCTGTGGAAGATTCCCTGAATCTACACATGACCCCATGGTGCTGCGGAACTCCACGCTGCCCCGCTACATGGCATGACACGCTGGACATCGTACATGGCTGCTGGGTAAGTCGAACTACAAGGCCGGGGGAGTGTTGAATTGGGGGGGGGGCAGTATAACTACAAGGCCATGTGGAGTGTTGAATTGGAGGCGGGCAGTCTAACTACAAGGCCATGTGGAGTGTTGAAATGGAGGCCGGCAGTCTAACTACAAGGCCATGTGGAGTGTTGAATTGGGGGGGGGCAGTATAACTACAAGGCCATGTGGAGTGTTGAATTGGGGGGCAGTCTAACGACAGGGCCATGAGGAGTATTGAATTGGGGGCAGTATAACTACAAGGCCATGTGGAGTTTTGCCATATGGGCCAGAATGAGTTGGAAAACCTGGGGATGTGCACACTGCATGCATTAATCCATCATTACTCCTACTGCAATGTCCTGTAAACCTTAGCAAACCTCTAAGTGTACAGAGGCCAGATAGGTCATCAAAAGGCAAAGGTTGATGAGGAATAAGAGCAAGGAACCTTATTACCCACAATCTGCACAATAACAAACCTCACACATAGAACGGAACATGACCCTACTCAGCGTGGTGAGGGCAGGAAATGTGAAACTGGGCAGGTGTAACTGAAGGTGCAACACAGTAGTAGCATGCCAAAGCGCAAGGCCTTGACAGCTGTGTCTCCATGTATGTAATACATATAGTGCATACATAACTACATCTATTTGTGCCAGCAAAAAAACAAAACCACATATTCCAGAATGCACCACACCATAGTGACAATAAATAACAAGGAAAAACACATTAAAGGAAACACACAAGTCATGATGCTCAGCCAGAGATTCCACGAGCTGCCGCACAGAAATAATTTGTGACTGCACACACATTTCACAGGTACACTGCCTGTTAGTACCCGGGTCATGTCTCCTTAAGAAACACCTTAGAATTGAATGTGTTTAGAAATCTTACGAATTGAGAACTTCCATGACTACCACTAATACATGATTCAAACGTGGTGACGTCACCCAATTCTGTGTTTGACATACCTGAATACACTCCCCCACCCTTATTGATATGAAATGGCATTTATAACGCACATATGCACAAGTGCAATTATGTAATCCTTTACCCCTCGCGTACAATCAGTATGTGTTTTCCTCATATGGGTTATGATATATAAGGATGTCTACATGAAGGATTGCAACTAAAGATTACATACCGTTGTTAGGCAGAATCCTGTGCAGTTCCCTTACGGAGCACTTCAGAAGATTAAGACTACAGGTATGAGCACGAAAAATCCTCTTTGGTATCAGTTATGTACCACAAAGATTTAGTTGGTAGCTGTGGCTAAGCAGTCAGACCTATCTCAAGAGGGAGATGAGCAGTATTCAGGGTTTACACAATAGGTATTACAGCACTATGGCACAAGGAAACACTGAACAAAGCTTTGTATTAAAAAGAATATATAGGTTTATTTTATACACATCTAGTTCAACACATAAATCACAGTTAATAAAGCACGTTAAATTTAGTCAAGGAAAGTATACACAACTCCCTAGTCAATTGTAGACAAGTTTACGGTAGAGTGAAAACTGAGCAAAACGGCACAGTGAAAACCAACTATAAATGGCACTCTAGCAATTTAGCGAAAGGGAGGGAAAGCACAAGTTAAACCGAAATATCTTCAGATACCCGCTAGCAACACTTCCCTGAAGTTTTGTGAACAAGTAATGCACAGTAGTACTTTAGCAAGACGATAAGTAATTGAAAACTGAGCAAAATGGCACTTCACAAGTTAAAACAGTAGGAAGGAAGAGGTGTTTAGAGGATTCAGGTGCACCAACACATTTCTATTTGAGAATCAATCTAGTGAGAGCAGATCTAACAAATCTGCCAGAGTCAATAGGCCTGAGCCAGAGTCAGTGGTACAGGACCAAGAGTTTAGGAGCAAAAAATGTTCCTGTAGCTGCAGTCAAGTCTTTGGTTAACGAATATTGAAAAGGTAGATGCAAGGCAAAAGACAATGTTAGATAGAAGGGCAGCCAACCCAACAGGTAGGTAAAGGATTTAAAACACCTTTAGGGCTACCACACAGAAAGGGAGGCCTGGCGGAACAAAGTACCTTTAAATGAAGAGGAGGCTCCTGCGGTGGCGGTTGTTCCTGGTAGTTCCTGCAGTTTGGGGTATCCAGCAGGGGAAGAGAGGCTCTCGACGTGGAGGAAGGTCCGAGTTACTGCACTACCCTGGGATGAAACCAGCCGCGGTGCTGCCAAACAAAACAAAAGGTACGCTCCTTTAAATCGCGGTCCGGGTGGATGGCTGCCTGGCTATCCAGCCTCCAAGTGCTGGGCACTGGCGATTCGACCAAGGCAGGTCCGAGGAAGCGATTGGTGAACTGGTTGGTCCCACCAGCTCAAGGGAAGAAGGCTCTTGCGAAGAAGACCTCCTCTCGTCATGTGGAAGAAAAGTGGTGAGACGCTGCAGCAGGGCTTCACCGGTAGTGCAGGTGCTGAAGATATCCGTGGCTTCGCTCCCCTTCGGTTGCGTAGTTCCAGGGGTGACGTCTTGCTCTTCCAGTCCTCAGGACCCTGCTTTTATGCAGAAAGAACCCCATTCATACAGCCTAGCTGTCACTCACACAGTGGAGTGGTCATCTTGGCGGGAGACCCTCCAGCCTATCGGGATAGAGTGCGACATGGGTTGCGGAGTCAACCCTGTCCAGGGGTCCTACTCCCCCTCCCACACAATGGACCCACCCCAGACTCAGTGACGCCGAAAGGAGGGCTTCTTGGCAGAAGCCTGCCAAAAGGACGAACAAAGGATCCCTGACCTGGGTTAGGAGTTTCGAGAAAGACACGGGAAAGAAGTTATATTAAAGTTCTGGCGAATAAAACGTACCTGAGTAAAGTTAATATTAAAATACACCGGCGGTATGTTAGAGGCTGTCAGAAAATGTGGTAGCCTCGAACAATGGGAAAATCCCATAGGAAAATGTTTGCGGTCGAAAATTTAAGGTAGTAACCACTGCCACCAGCCAGAAACTTTAGAGAGAGGGACTGTACGGTACCCCCTCGACAATGAACCTAAGGGAAAAACTATTAACCCTTTTCAGTACTTCCATAGTAAGACTGGCTGTAATGGTTAAGTTTATAAAGATTGACTAGTAAAGTCAATGGGGACTTTACATGCCCTGGGAGACAGTAGTCAGTCCCAGGGTATAGAGTCTATGTTTGGGGGTCGCTATGACACCTCAGAGTCACTGCACTGAGGGTGTTGTGTAACACCTGTGAATAAAGATGGTTCCTATTGGGGTGAGAAAATCCCATACGCATTAAACACAAAAATAGCCAGGAACACACATAGCAAAAATGCCTAAGAGTGGGAAAAAGAGTCTCACTCTTAGCAGGTAAAAAGAAACAAACCCTTCAAATCCAGCAAAGCTGCTGGGGGACTCTATAGGTAAGGGAAATTAGCCATAGAATGGGAATTCTCCCTAACACTCGCCTCCCCGCCCTCCAGACTAAGGGACAGGAGGATCTAATCCACTCCTAGATGAGTCTCTTACCTCTAGTCGGTTATAAACATCCTAGAGAGACCATCAGCATTTTGGTGGTGACATCCTGACCTGTGCTCAATGGTAAAATCAAACCCTTGGAGGCAGATTGACCATCTTAGCAGTTTTGGGTTTTCCCCTTTCATTTGCATTAACCATCTCAAGGGTTGGTGGTCTGTTTGAATGGTGAAAGTAGATCCATACAAGTATGATCTAAACTTCTTCAAAGCCCACACAATGGCAAAACATTCTCTCTCAATAGTTGCCCACCTTGTTTCAGGTTCCTTCAGTTTCCTTCCGATGAAACAAATGGGGTGCTCCCTACCTTTCTCATCCAGTTGACTGAGTACTGCACCTATATCTATATTGGAAGCAACTGTCTGTACAATGAAGGGTTGGTGGTAGTCAGGAGCTCTGAGAACTGGAGCTTGACAAAAGGCTTTCTTCAGGCTTTCAAAGGCCTGATTGCACTCCTCATTCCATTTGATCTTTTTAGGGAACTTAGGAGAGGAGATTACATTCAGTGGAGAAGCTATGGGCCCATAGTTCTCAATGAAATTCCTGTAGTACCCACTGAGGCCTAGGAAGGCTCTCACTTGGGTCTGAGTAGAAGGGGTTGTCCAACTTTGCACAGCTTCAATCTCGCTGAGCAAAGGCCTTATTTCACCACCTCCTACGTCATGTCCAAGGTAGACCACTTTACTCTGACCAATCTGGCATTGGCTTGCCTTTATGGTCAGATGGGCCTGTTCAAGAGCCTGCAAAACATATCCTAGGTGGTCAACATGTTCTTTCCAAGTAGGGCTGAACACTGCAATGTCATCCAAGTATGCCATGCAGAAGTCCTCCATCCCATTCAGAACTTGATTAACCATCCTTTGGAATGTAGCAGGTGCATTCTTTAGTCCAAAAGGCATAACCTTAAACTGGTATAACCCAACTGGGGTGGAGAATGCAGTTTTCTCCTTGGCATGGTCAGTCAGGGCTATTTGCCAATAGCCTGACGTGAGGTCAAATGTGTTGAGAAACTTGGCTGAACCAAGTCTATCCACCAGCTCATCTGTCCTTGGCAAAGGATGGGCATCAGTCTTAGTGACTGCATTTAGAGCACAGAATCTCAACTCCTTGGATCCTTCCTTTGGTACTAACACAACTGGGCTAGACCATGGACTAGTAGAGGGCTATATTACCCCGAGATCAAGCTTCTTGTTGGCCTCTCCTTTGATGTGGGTTCTTACATTTTCTGACATCCTGTAGCCCCTGCTTTTGACAGGTAAACTGTCACCAGTTTGGATATCATGTTGGCCCCAAGGGGCCAAACCTGGTGCTAGAGAAAACAGAGGGGAAAATTGATTTAACAAAACTTTGCACTCCTCCTGTTGCTCAGTTGTCAGATTAGAAGAGAGGTTAACTCCTATTTTTGTCATCTAAAGGTTTGCCTCTGAGGAGGTCAGGTAGAGGTTCACTCTCCTCCTTCTCTTGAGCTGAAGCTAGAAGCAAAGCTCCCAGTTCTGGTCTCGAGACATAAGCTTTTAGACAGTTGATGTGAAAGACTCTAGAAGCCTCCTTAGGATTGCCTAGGTCCACCAGATAGTTCACCTCTCCAAGTGTTCCCACAACCTTGAAGGGTCCCATCCATTTGTCCTGCAAGGCCCTCTGCCTTGTTGGGACCATTACGAGAACTAGCTGGTCTTGACCGAACTCAACCATGTTGGCCTTCTGGTCATGCCAATGCTTGACCAGAGCCTGACCTGCTTTCAAGTTATCACTTGCTTCAGCCATCATGTATGACATTCTCCTCCGGAGTCCTATCACATAGTCAGTGACTCTGACTGGTGTGGGGGAAGGAGCACTCTACAACCCCTCCTTGATCAGGGCCAATGGACCTCTGACCGGATGGCCATAGAGAAGTTCAAAGGGACTGTAACCCACTCCCTCCTGGGGGACTTCTCTATATGCAAACAGAAGGCATGGCAGTAGAAGGTCCCACCTTTCCTTAAGAGGGTCCTCTAAAGCTCCTATCATGCTCTTCATGGTTCTGTTAAACCTTTCTACCAACTCATTTGTCTGAGGGTGATATGCTGTTGAGAATTTGTAGGTAACTCCACAGTTTTTCCACATGGCCTTCATGTAGTGGGACATAAAATGTGACCCTCTGTCGGATATTACCTCCTTAGGAAACCCAATCCTGGTAAAAATACCAAGGAGGGCCTTAGCCACAGCCGAAGCTGTAACAGTCCTAATAGGAATTGCTTCAGGGAACCTAGTAGCATGGTCTACTACAACAAGTATAAACCTGTTGCCTGAAGAAGTTGGAGGATCAAGGGGACCAACAATGTCGATTCCTACCCTCTCAAATGGTACTCCCACCACAGGGAGAGGCACTAGAGGTGCCACGGTCTTGGAGCCACTTTTATCAGAAGTTTGGCAAGTGTGGCAACTCTTGCAATACTTATCTACCTCAGCCCCCATTTTAGGCCAATAAAAGTAGAGAGAGAGCCTTTCCTTGGTCTTCTTGAAACTCAAGTGACCAGCCAAAGGTATCTCATGGGCTAGTTGCAAGAATTGGAGTCGGTTGGCTTGAGGCAGTACAAGTATTTTGTAGTCCCCAGGGGTTGACTCTGTTGGTTCACTATAGAAGAGGCCATCTTCCTAGTGTAACCTATACTTCCCAGGCTCTTGCCCTTCAAGCTGAGAAGCTGCCTGGTGGCGAAGACCTTCCAGACTTGGACATTCTCTTTGTCCCTTACTGAAGTCTGCCCTTTGGGGTCCACCTTCTGCCAGTAAAGACTGCAGCTCAGGATGGTCCACAGGGTCAAGATCTCCAATGAGTTCCTGGCCTCCTACTAGATCTGAGTCCTCAGGCTCTAGTTCAACCACACAGGGTTCTACCTCCCTCTCAGCCTCAGCTGGAGGAGGAATCGCAGGTGTGATTTTTGACAAGCTAGGAGATTTCCTGGTTGGCAGCACTGGAGTGCTTTCTGCTGGTTTCTTCTTTGAAGTCTTGGGTTTCCCCTTTGCTTCTGGTTGCTTGGAAATAGCAGTTAGTAAGTCCAGTGTAGTAGGAGTGATTTATTTTTCTATCATCTCCTCAGGAGAGCTTCTCAAGTTCCTCTCCCTTGCAGGTCTGGTAAGCTCCTGTAATCTCTTACTAGGAGGTCTGGGGTTACTTGACACTACTCCCAGCTCTTTCAGATCATTGCCCAACAGCACCCTTCCTAGTACTTCAGATTGTACACTCACAGGTATCCTGACAGTCATTTCATTGCACTGGATGAGGGCTGGTGATTGGGGAAGCATTTGCACAGGCCCTCCAGCTAACTTGGTGAGGCGTTTGGGTGCCTTAGCAACATCCTCCACCTTGAAAAAAGATTTGTCCACCACAGTTATGCTGGCCCCAGTGTCTCTAATGGCAGGGGTCTCCTGACCATTGATTAGGACACTGTCTTTATAATACTCTTTAGGATGAAGGGAGATGGGCTTGGTGTCGGAGGCGGCCTCTTACAATGCAGTTCCGCATACGTTGCATTGAGGTACGGCTTGACACTAGCGTATCCATGCCACAGGGTCCATTCCTCTGACGGACCAAATGGCGGATCGAACGCGGCTCTGTTTCTGCTGCAGCCGCCGCAAGCCGGCGGGCGCCTCAAGCTGGCGTGTCCCCCTGTGTCCCCGCACACCCACGGAAGGGGCTGCTGCAGTGGAGAAGGGTCAGGCTTGGGGGTGACCGCGTCCGTGATTGCGGATCTGACTTGTGCAGCTCCACGCACGGTTCCGGCAAAACGCTACATAACGCTGCACTGGCTGAAAACATTGAAGCGTGGCCCTTCTTCTGCACCGGGACCGCTTGCCGCAGTTTGGGAGGGGAGTGGAGAGCTGGGAGCGACCTCCTTTGGGATGCTTTTCACTCTCTCTGCTTTTTCTCCCTACTTTTACTCCTGGTTCAATGTGGCTCTGTGGTCTTTGTGCATTAACTCATCAGCGTTGAACAATCACAGTGTCAAGTTTGACAATATTACATACTTGTGAAGAGCCCCGACTTCCTACTGACCCTCCGCTGTGTATCCGCTGTGTATAACCTCCATTAGCTTTGGCTCTTGTGGGAGGAGTGTGGGATCTTGTACTCGTATCACGGTTCCATACTGCTGCGCTAGAGAAGGGTGGACATTGTCACCTGTTACAGTCTTATCATCTCCTCAGGAGAGCCTCTCAAGTTCCTCTCCCTTGCAGGTCTGGTAAGCTCCTGTAATCTCTTACTAGGAGGTCTGGGGGTACTTGACACTACTCCCAGCTCTTTCAGATCATTGCCCAACAGCACCCTTCCTGGTACTTCAGATAGTACACTCACAGGTATCCTGACAGTCATTTCATTGCACTGGATGAGGGCTGGTAATTGGGGAAGCATCTGCACAGGCCCTCCAGCTAACTTGGTGAGGCGTTTGGGTGCCTTAGCAACATCCTCCACCTTGAAAAAAGATTCGTCCACCACAGTTATGCTGGCCCCAGTGTCTCTAATGGCAGGGGTCTCCTGACCATTGACTAGGACATTGTCTTTATAATACTCTTTAGGATGAAGGGAGATGGGCTTGGTGTCGGAGGCGGCCTCTTACAATGCAGTTCCGCATACGTTGCATTGAGGTGCGGCTTGACACTAGCGTATCCACGCCACAGGGTCCATTCCTATGACGGACCAAACGGCGGATCGAACGCGGCTCTGTTTCTGCTGCAGCCGCCGCAAGCCGGCGGGTGCCTCAAGCTGGCGTGTCCCTGCACGCCCACTCCCATGGAAGGGGCTGCTGCAGTGGAGAAGGGCCAGGCTTGGGGGTGACCGCATCCGTGATTGCGGCTCTGACTTGTGCGGCTCCACCCACGGTTCCGGCAAAACGCTGCATAACGCTGCACCGGCTGAAAACATTGAAGCGTGGCCCTTCTTCTGCACCGGGACCGCTTGCCGCAGTTTGGGAGGTGAGTGGAGAGCTGGGAGCGACCTCCTTTGGGATGCTTTTCACTCTCTCTGCTTTTTCTCCCTACTTTTACTCCTGGTTCAATGTGGCTCTGTGGTCTTTGTGCATTAACTCATCAGCTTTGAACAATCACAGTGTCAAGTTTGACAATATTACATACTTGTCAAGAGCCCCGACTTCCTACTGACCCTCCGCTGTGTATCCGCTGTGTATAACCTCCATTAGCTTTGGCTCTTGTGGGAGGAGTGTGGGATCTTGTACTCGTATCACGGTTCCATACTGCTGCGCTAGAGAAGGGTGGACATTGTCACCTGTTACAGTCAATCTGGTCTCAAGGCTATATGCCCAGGAGACTGCAGGCTTAGGCCTTTGATCCTGGGCACCTTGGCATTCTCTTTCTCCATCAACCCTCTGGCCTCCAGGTGAGAGGAACTACCTGAACAGCTCCTGAGAATTGTGGACTATCCCCCTCCTTTCCCTCGGGGTCGAAGGGAACAACAACCTTCTCTTGACAACCCTTATACTTAACATCTAACTCAGCATTGGAGAGTTTTTTGTCCTTTGAGTAGATAATCCTGGTGGTCCTTACTACTTACCTTTCGCTGACATGCAGCAGGGGAAAAGGTCCTCCCATTCGATCTACAACCTGCAGAAAACAAAGACCCTACCCTCTAAGGAGAACATGGAGACTCATACGAAGGTTGTCAAACCCAAGAAGAATGCGAAATATGCCAAGCCAGTGGACCAAGGTGCTATCACTGAGTTCTTTCCAGTAAATCCACCTCCGGATATAAACTCAACTACCATTGAGGAAACCATAGTCCCTGGCCCTAGTGGCAGCATTTCATTGAATACTACCAATTTTGGTGATATTGACAACAATTCTCTCTTAGATCTGTGCTTAAATATTCAGAGAGGGATGTCATCACAAACTCCACTGACGTTAGATAGTGGCTCATTACTCCACAGCATTAGCAACATGACCACTCTTCCTGGCCTACATAACTCCATTGGAAGCAGTGGACGATTGTCTGCTTCCCCTAATTTAGCAATGGCATCTATGGAGGATGCACCAGACAAACAGGACGATGACTTGGATTGTCAACACACCGGCTCAACCGAGGTTGCCGAGCTCCAATCATCAGTTGCTGCTCTTCAATTTGCGCTTAACATCTTACTGCAAATGTCAGGCCGCATTCTGACTAACACTAACATCCTTACCATGGTGCTAGAACAGAAGGACCATCTCCGTGAAGAGGCAGGAGCTAACCTATCTGACGCCTTGCACATTGTGGAAGAAGCTGTAGCTGAGCCATCAGAACCCGTCATCAGCGCTGAAACCCATGAAGTAACCCAGGAGAATGTTGGTGACATTGAGATGGTACAAAGCCCCTACGTTTTCTTCTCATGGAAGCAACGTAGACTGGCGAGGAAGGTGTTTAAAAATAAAAAATCTAAAACAAGTGCATTAGCGCCTATTGTTGTGCCACAGACAGGGCAAAAAGCCAAAAAGAGACTAGCTAGATCAGCTGCACGGGTGCCAACGACTAAAGGTTCCCTCTCTAGCTGGCTCGTGCCGGAAGAAAAAGCCATTAGTCCGGTCTCTGATGAGGATCTTTTGAAAGACTCGAACCCGGATCTAGATCTTAGCTTACCAGTATGCACTGAGCAACCAGCAGCATCTGCAATGAGGGAAACTTACCGATACCTGTACTTCCTGAAATGGGGAATGATTCTAAAGACATCAATGAGAATCGCATCTGCTTTATTAAGAATATATATCAGAGCGGTAAAAATACTTGGCTTGCAGGATCTGAGTTATTAGTCAGACTTTACTGCATTCCCAAACTTCGAGTATTGAAATCTGACGATTTTCTGTTTGTAGAGCCTCTGATAGGCCCTAACCCCAACGTCTCTGCCTTACATTGTACCTTTCTGTCGACAGCGCGGCTGTTAAGGAAATACAAAGAGGAACTTAGGACTGTTGACGTCGACATTGATGTGGACCTGAATGAAACTGATCCTAACATTGGCCCTGATGTCATTGCAGCTCCAGTCCCTGTGTCTATTTGTCCCAAGCCAGCTGAAGTGAAATATCATGAACTCGCTGAAGTACAACAAGTTCTAAAATGGCTGATGGAATCCCTTCCGGGGGTTTTACACAATCACTGAGCCTTTTCCCTTCTTACGTGGAACTGCAGAGGCTTCGCCCATTTACTGAGAACGGAGGGTTCCATTGACCTTTTTTCCAAACATAGCTGTATTTGTCTTCAAGAGACCTGGGCAATGGATCCTCTGCTATGGGATGGATTTGTTGTGTATCAATCTTTTGCAAAACGGGGTATAAGGGGCTGCCCCTTTGGTGGTCTACTCATTGGGGTGGTAAACACGGTGGTCTCTCGTAGGGTTCATTGTGATGTCGAGGACTACCTCATGGCAGTAGAGGTTGAATATGAAGAGGAAAGTCGCCCTTTTAGGTTTCTCCTTGTTAACCTTTACAATCCATCAGGAGCAGTCATTGGAGAACCTTTACAAGAAGCACTTCAGGACCTAATGTCATCTTGGACAATGAAACCTGGTAACGTGGCAGTGGTGGTCATGGGGGACTTCAACTGCCACATGACAGGCGAGGGTTATACATCGTCTAACCCGAATCTTAGCACAACATGCCTAATGATCCACGAGAAAAGAGAGGCTGAGGGGCTGGGCTGGTTATAATTGTTTGCTTATTGGGATCTTGAGATGATTAATGGCCGCACGCCTGGTGATAGGCCGGGGAAACATACCTGGACAAATGGGTCAGTTTCCAGCACTCTGGATTACATATTCATGTGCCCCGAAATGCAATCGAAAGTTACCGATATGAAAGTAATCAATAACAACTGGAGTGACCACGCGATGCTCCAATGTTTTCTTCGATTACCTAGCCACACCACTCCCACATTGAATATTGGTACTATTAACATCAATAGTTCAGGGTCTAGTATTATATGGTCGGAAAAAAATATTCGGTCAGCTACGGAAGCCTTCAAATACACCTCCCCTGTTGGCTCTCTGGACTTTAACACCATGACCATTAATGCCATTGAAGAATGGATTCTGGCATTCTCGGGAAAACATGCTATGGCCAAAATGGCTACATGATAAGAACAGAGGGCGTTAGTCGCCCCTACAATAAAGAAATTAGAGATGTCAAGAGAGGGTTGAGAGCTGGAATTCGTAGCATTAAGACCTTGAACTTACCAGCAGCCCTTTACTGCGAGAGAATCAGAAAAGCATAAAATTGTTACAGAACCAGCATTAAGCATATAAAAAAGACTGAGAGAAATTGCGCCTATCAAAGGCTAGTGCAGACTAGGAACTCACACAGTATCTGGTCTCTATTGAATGAGACTAGGGAGAATGGTAAAGCCCAACTAGCCAATCCTATTAGTGAGGAGGTCTGGATAAAATCTTTAGAGGGACGTAATGTAGGGGAGACCAAGTTGCTTAATACATCCCTGAATAAGGCCCCCTATTTTCCCGCCTTTTGAAGTATCACCTGGGATTATTCTGAACAAAATAAAAGCTCTTAAGTCCTCAAGATCCCCTGGACCTAATGGGCTGGCTAATGTGGTAACTATGAATTACCCTGATTTTTGGGCGGAGTTATTCTCCGTACTCTTTGAAAAGATCTTAGCGCAGGGGAGAATCCCTCAATCTTGGCAAACAGCCATTCTTATTCCCATTTACAAAAGGGTAACCCTGCCGATCCCAATAACTATAGGCTTCTCTCTATGCTGGATATTACAGGTAAACTTTTTTGCTTCATTATTGTTAAGCGAAGTGCAGAAATTGGTAGACGAGGCCAACATACTCAGCAAATTTCAGTGTGGATTTCGGCGGGATTTCTCTACATCACATAATCTCATGGTGATGGACATATTTCGCACACAGGCACTCACCAAGGGGCAGCCTCCTCTGTATGCCCTATACATTGACTTCAAGTCTGCTTTTGATTCCATCCCTAGACTGTGGCTGAAACTTGAATCAATGGGATGTCCGGGAGGCCTCTTGTACTATCTGAGACTCCTGCACCTAAACACCACGGCCCGTCTTAGGCTAAATCAAGAAGGCAACATGACCAAAAAGGTGTCCCAAAATAGAGGGGTAAAACAGGAATGTGTTACCGCACCCCTGATATACAACCTCTATGTATATGATGTTCCCGCAGTACTAGCTGAAATTGATGATTGTCCTCCGAAAATTGGCGAGGCGCCTTGCACTGTACTAGCATACGCCGATGACTTGGTAGTATTTGACAACATCATTAGTGGGCTTTGGCGCTCCGCTACCACTTAATGGTCTGACTATCAACTTAGACAAGACCAAAGTGCTCAGATTCACTGGGAAAAGAGCATCCCGAGTTAACTTGATGGTGGGTAAAATTAATATACCTTATGCACCCTCCTATCGTTACCTCGGAATTGAAATCGAGCCCACTGGCGATTACCGCTACTGCGGACAAGGACGCAAAATCAGGGCAGCGCAAGTCACTGCACTGATTGCTGCATTCTCAAACAAGCAGGGCGGCTATACGCTCTTGGGGTCACGGCACCTCTACATCCAAGTGTTTGTACCCATGATCACCTATGGTCTTGAGGCCCTTCTCTCTTTTGATTTAGCTTGGCTCCAAGTGATGGAAGGTAAATTTTGGCATCGGATATTCGGATTGTCCCCAGGAGTGCCAATGGCTTTGATAAGACTAGAAATGGGTCTCCCATCACTAAAAGCAATTGTACTCAAAAAGAGAGCCAGATTCTATCTCAAGATGACTAGTGGTTGCTCAAATCCCCTACTGTCTGTGATACACCAGGAAGTGGTAAAAAACATACCACTTCACCCCTATTCAAATTAATTTCAACATTTCTTGCTGACATGGGTTGGACACACACAGGGGCAGCTTATACTAAGGAAGTTCAAAATGCACTTGGGAAAAGGGTGGACCTTTGGGATTGGCTTGAGAACTTTGCGAATCTGAGTACCCTAAAGAGCTATCATTTCATCAAATACAGATTGTACACCTATATGAAGCCCCAAGCTTATTTGAACCTCTGTCCTACGAAAAGGCTCAGACGTTTTATCATTCTTTTTAGATTGGAACAACTACCTACTCTGAGGAATTTGGGAGCCAGGGAAAATATTCCTGTCCCTGCGCGAATTTGTCGCCTTTGTAAGTTACCTGAATGTTTGGAGACAGCCAAACATCTCCTTACGGAATGCCAGACATTAACTAGCACTGTAGCACTATACCTTGCCGAGTTTGTTCACAGCCCTCAAACCATTTGTGAAATGTCATTTTGGCTATATTGCACAAACACCTGCAAAATGCATTTGTTTATAGCCCTCCATAACATATGGCTAAAAATTGAATTAAAGTTGGGCCTTTTGATTTCAATAATTTGAGCACCGTAATGCAAAGAAAATTCATGCCATCTTGGGACTTGTTATTGGCATACTATAAATTTTGTTCAATACATGATTTTGAAGTGAGTAGCCCTGTAAATATGCATATTAGCGCTCAATATGTATAGGTTTGCCCAGCACTTGGGCTAAAGATGATAATAATACTGTTTATTCTTAATTTGATATTTGATATATTATTATCTGTTTATTTAAATTTTAAATTTATTTTGTTGAATATCATTCGTTTACTGCTCTTATTGTTATTAACGAAAAATTGTTTATCATGTGTTAAGTTTGAATTTTCTTTCATTCTATATCACATTAAAGTTTACATTAAATACTCTTTAGTATTAGGAGGGATATAATTATACACATCTAAATTATGTTGTTCCCACAACCCTAGAGATACTAAAGACACACTAGCTGAGACTCCAATGGGGTCTTCAGCAAGTAGTTGAAAGTTTCCACTGACCATATGTACTTCCTCCTCTGGAGCGAAGGCTAAGAAGACAGTGTGGACCCCTGAAGGTTTACCCTTACATCTGGGATTCCCTTTCACATGATCAGTAGAGCCACGAACATAACATTTTCCAAATGTCTTTATGAATGGTGGCTTGTTCTGACCTCCTTCTGGTCTGGGACCAGAAGGTGCACTAGCCTGATTAGGTTTCCCTTGTGGCTTACCCTTAGAATTTTGTTTGGGGCCCCCTTGGGAATTGGAATTATTTGAACTCTCTTTGGTGTCTTTCTTAGGCTGCTTTCCCTCATCCTTTTTCTGAGTTACCCCTGAATCCTTGTGAGTAGCCCTGTTGGCAACTCACAAGTCAGCAGCCTTAGCTAGCTTCTTAGAATCCAGTTCTTTTGAATAAGCCAAGTGCTCTCTGAGCTCAGTAGAGCATGCATCATAGATAGACTCCATCATAACAAGATTTCTCATTCCTTCATAAGTGTTAACTCTGTAACCCTTAATCCATCCCTCTAAGTTCTTCAAACATTCATTCACCCAAGTAGCCCAAGGGGTACTATTATGCTTTTTGAGGGTCCTAAACCTCTTAGGGTACTGGGAAGGAGTCTTCCCAAGTCTAGCTATTAAAGCTAGCTTTACACATTCATAATCCATCCTATCCACCTCCCCCAACTCCATTACCACATCAGATGCAACAGGGGGGAGCCTAGAGAATAGCCAGAGGATCAACTGATTCCCTGTGATATCCTGGAGCCCATGATTATATTCAAACATAGCAAGCCAATCTAATACATCCAACTTTGGTTCATACATACCCACAATCTCTTTAGGCATCTGGGGTCTTTTTGGACTGGAAGATCTAGAGGATTCGGGGAGAGAAGCATTTTCCAAAGACAATTTCTTCATCTCAAGCTCATGGTTGAGCTCCATTTCTTTGAACCTTAGTTCTTGATGTCTCTGTTCAGTTTGGGCACTAATTCTTTTGAATTCTAGTTCAAGTCTCATTTTTTTCTAGTGAGATAAATTCAGGACTTAATGTGGGACCTGGTAAGGGTCCAGTAGCCACAGGCTGAGGCCTTTGAGCAGGCAGAGGGCCAGAGGGGGTGACATTGGTGTCCTCCTCTTCCTCATCTGTCTCAACAATAACATCTTCAACATTATCCTCATTACTGTTTGCTACATTTGCCAGAGTAGTAGGGCCTACAGCACCACTATCCAGACTTTGTTTCTCTAACAGTCTATCAATCATTTCTGTTTTCTTGCCTTTGACAGGAAGACCTTTCTGTCTGCACAAATCTTTAAGATAATGAGCAGTTTTAGTAAGGAGGGTCTCCTGACTGTAACTTTCCATACTTGACTTAACTTTTTGTGATTGTTAACCTTGTGGTTAATTGAACCAAGGTACTAGCAGCACACTAAAATGTAAATCCAATACTTTTATCCCACCCATGTACACCAGTGTTAGGCAGAATCCTGTGCAGTTCCCTTAGGGAGCACTACAGAAGATTAAGACTACAGGTATGAGCACGAAAAATCCCCTTTGGTATCAGTCTGTACCACAGAGATTTAGTTGGTAGCTGTGGCTAAGCAGTCAGACTTATCTCAAGAGGGAGATGAGCAGTATTCAGGATTTACACGATAGGTATTACAGCACAATGGCACAAGGAAACACTGACCAAAGCTTTGTATTAAAAAGAATATATAGGTTTATTTTATACACATCTAGAACAACACATATATCACAGTTAATAAAGCAAGTTAAATTTAGTCAAGGAAAGTATACACAACTCTGTAGTCAATTGTAGACAAGTTTGCGGTAGAGTGAAAACTGAGCAAAACGGCACAGTGAAAACCAACTACAAATGGCACTCTAGCAATTTAGCGAAAGGGAGGGAAAGCACAAGCTAAACCGAAATATCTTCAGACACCCCCTAGCAACACTTCCCTGAAGTTTTGTGAACAAGTAATGCACAGTAGTACTTTAGCAAGAAGATAAGTAATTGAAAACTGAGCAAAATGGCACTTCACAAGTTAAAACAGTAGGAAGGAAGAGGTGTTTAGAAGATTCAGGTGCACCAACACATTTCTATTTGAGAATCAATCTAATGAGAGCAGATCTAACAAATCAGCCATAGTCATAGTCAGTGGTACAGGACCAAGAGCTTAGGAGCAAAAAATGTTCTTGTGGCTGCAGTCAAGTCTTTGGTTAACGAATATTGAAAAGGTAGATGCAAGGCGAAAGACAATGTTAGACGGAAGGGCGGCCAACCCAACAGGTAGGTAAAGGATTTAAAACACCTTTATGGCTACCACACAGAAAGGGAGGCCTGGCAGAACAAAGTACCTTTAAATGAAGAGGAGGCTCCTGTGGTGGCGGTTGTTCCTGGTAGTTCCTGCAGTTTGGGGGATCCAGCAGGGGAAGAGAGGCTCTTGACGTGGCGGAAGGTCTGAGTTACTGCACTACCCAGCGATGAAACCAGCCGCGGTGCTGCCAAATGAAAAAAAAGGTACGCTCCTTTAAATCGCGGTCTGGGTGGATGGCTGCCTGGCTATCCGGCCTCCAAGTGCTGGGCACTGGCGATTCGATCAAAGCAGGTCAGAGGAAGCGATTGGCGAACTGGTTGGTCCCACCAGCTCAAGGGAAGAAGGCTCTTGCGAAGAAGATCTTCTCTTGTCGTGTGGAAGAAAAGTGGTGAGACGCTGGAGCAGGGCTTCACCGGTGGTGCAGGTGCTGAAGATGTCCGTGGCTTCTGTCCCCTTTCGGTTGCGTAGTTCCAGTGGCAACGTCTTGCTCTTCCAGTCCTCAGGACCCTGCTTTTATGCAGAAAGAACCCCATTCATACAGCCTAGCTGTCACTCACACAGTGGAGAGGTCATCTTGGCGGGAGACCCTCCAGCCTATCAGGATAGAGTGCGACATGGGTTGCGGAGGCAACCCTGTCCAGGGGTCCTACTCTCCCTCCCACACAATGGACCCACCCCAGACTCAGTGGTGCCGAAAGGAGGGCTTCTTGGCAGAAGCCAGCCAAAAGGACAAACAAAGGATCCCCGACCTGGGTTAGGAGTTTCGAGAAAGACACGAGAAAGAAGTTATATTAAAGTTCTGGCGAATAAAACCTACCAGAGTAAAGTTAATATTAAAATAAACCGGCGGTATGTTAGAGGCTGTCAGAAAAAGTGGTAGCCTCGAACAATGGGAAAATCCCATAGGAAAATGTTTGCGGTCGAATATTTAAGGTAGTAACCACTGCCACCAGCCAGAAACTTTAGAGAGAGGGACTGTACGGTACCCCCTCGACAATGAACCTAAGGGAAAAACTATTAACCCTTTCCAGTACTTCCATAGTAAAATGGGCTGTACTGGTTAAGTTCATAAAGATTGACTAGTAAAGTCAATGGGGACTTTACATGCCTTAGGAGACAGTAGTCAGTCCCAGGGTATGGAGTCTATGTTTGGGGGGGCGCTACGACACCCCGGTGTCACTGCACTGAGGGTGCTGTGTAACACCTGTGAATAAAGATGGTTCCTATGGGGGTGAGAAAATCCCATAGGCATTAAACACAAAAATAGCCTAGAACACGCATAGCAAAAATGCCTAAGAGTGGGAAAAAGACTCTCACTCTTAGCAGGTAAAAAGAAACAAACCCTTCAAATCCAGCAAAGCTGCTAAAGGGGAACCTAAAGGTAAGGGAAATTAGCCATAGAATGAGAATTCTCCCTAACAACCGTTACTACCACTTATTCAATATTTAAAACCATTTAAAAGCCAAAAGTACCGTTGTACAGGGACAGTTCATTTTAATTTGCAACACATTAATGATATCCACATCCATTTGTGTCAGTTGTATGGATATTCTTAGAGGTCAGGTTGTCTGTGAATGGTCCATGTGAAAGCAACTGCGCAACACCCCCCCCCCCCCCAACACACATCCTGACAAAATTCCCTTGGGGTACACGAAAAGGAACAAATGCTATGTAAACTATTTTTGCCTGTGCGTGTTAGTCTTCTCATATGAACACTATGAAGCCTGTGCCAACATGAAATGCCCAGGAGATTTACATGTACTCCTTCTCTTGCTCCCGTGCAAGTGATGCCGGGTATCCCCTGCTGCCATGGCTATTGTCCCCCATCATGCAACCAGCACAACAGGCACAAACAGGCGTACAGCAGTGCCCGTGTACGCACTCGCTGCACCATCGAGCAGACATTTGGGCTGTTGAATGCCAGGTTCCGCTGCCTCAGCAGATCTGGGGGAGCCCTCATGTACAGTCCAGAAAACGTGGGCAAAATTGTGCTGGCATGTGCAGTGATGCACAACATGTGCATCCGGCGCAACATTCCCCTGCCCCCCAACATGAACATGCTGCCACCAGAGGCTCAGGAGGAGGATGAGGAGGAGGATAATGCATTGCGCCCGGATGGCAGTGATGGACGTGCCACACGGCGAGAATTCAGTCACCAATACTTTTGAGCACCTATTTCACACACAGCACTCGACATCAGGCACATTGGGCACTGGATATGGATCACACTGGGCACTGGACACTGTAAATGAATAAATCTACTCACACTGAAAGATCAATGTCCAGGTTTTGTTTTTTTTGCAACACCAGATATATTGTGACAAGAAAAAGATGTACAATTTTGATTGGCCTTCACTGCCTCTACGATCCCATCCAACTATCCCCACAACCCCTCCCCAACTATCCCCACACCCCCTCGCCAAGTATCCCTCCCCAAACCCCCTTCCCAACTATCCCCACACCCCCTCCCCAACTATCCCTCCCCACACCCCCTCCCCAACTATCCCTGCCCACACCCCCTCCCCATCTATCCCTCCCCACACCCCCTCCCCAACTATCCCTCCCCCAAGCCCCCTCCACATCTATCCCTCCCCATCTATCCCTCCACACACCCCATCTCCAACTATCCCTCACCACACCCCCTCCCCAACTATGCCTCCCCACACACACACCCAATCCTTGTCCTATTTACGCCCCCTTTCAGTTGGAGGGGTGTGCCCTTCTGCAGAGCGAGACAGCAGCTGCGATCTATGCAAAGGGCTGCTTTTGCAGGGAACTTGTGGGTGTGTTACTGGATGATGGTGCCGGTGGCGTGGTTATTTGTCGTTGTTCGGCAATTGCCCACACCAACACCAAAATCGATTCAACCAGGGTTGAAATTTGTCCATTGCCCTCCGTTACACGCCATGCCAGATGGTACACTCCCTCTGTGACTCATCCCAGCATGCGTGTAGTGTTTCTGGAGGTATTGTGCATTGTCTGGCGCATGATTTGGGCCTCTGTTATGTATTCTTGCACCATTGTGTGCATCGCCTGCTGTCGGGCCTCCATCCTAGTGAGGGGCCCATCGATGTCACGAGCATTGGCTAGGGGTGAATGCAGTTGCATCCGCATAGCTCTGGTCGCTCTGAATGTTGTTGAGTCCTCCGTCGTCCCCAATGTTGGCCTGCTCTCCAACCCTTGCGGCAGGGGTGCAGGTTCTTCCTGCTGACGGGGGGGCGGCGCGCCAGGTGCCTCCTGCTGGCGGGGGGGCTGGGCAGCAGGTTTATCCTGCTGGTGGGGGGGGGGCTGGGCACCAGGTTGATCCTGTATCTGGGCGCCAGGTGCCTCCTGCTGGCAGGGGTGCTGGGTGCCAGGTGCCTCCTGCTGGCAGTAGGCTGGGCGGCAGGTTGATCCTGCTGGTGGGGGGGCTGGGTGCCAGCTGCCTCCTGCTGACGAAGGGAGCTGGGCGCCTGGTGCCTCCTGCTGGTGGGGGGGGAGGCTGGGCCACAGGTATAGTTGTCCTCTCCTGTGTGCTGGTGGTTGGGTTGGTATCCTGGCTGAAGGTGGTAGTTGTCCGGCTGTAGGCTGTGCCCTGGTGCTCCTTGATGTGCTGGGATGGGCATACTCATTGCCAGATGATGTGCCTGTGTGGGACAGTAAGGCAGGGCATCAGTGATGGTTATGGATTCATCAGACATACATCAATGCTAGTACTTTCCTATGTATGTGCAATGTCATGGACATGGTGGTGGGCAAGGTATGGTGCACACATGCATGTGTAGGGTATGGTGTGTGGGTGCATGTGTGGTGTGCGGACATGGTGTGAGTAGTGTATGTTGCCTGGGGTACAGGTGTTTCCCCGTTTGAGTGTTATGGGTGTGCCACACAAGCTGTATGGTGTTGTGTCTGATGGTGAAATGGGTGTGTTTCACATGTGACTGCTGCCTATGGCAGTTGCTGCGTGGATGTTGATTTTGCGGGATGGGACACGGTGGGTGTGACAAGTGTGCCACATGTATCATTGATGTGTGCATCTTGTCATCTGCTGGTGGGGGGGTACGTGCCACTGACGTGGCTTTGGGCATGTGGCTGGACGGCAGGGACGACAGCAGTTGTGCAGTGTCAGGGTGATGTGTGTCTGAGTGGCTGCAGATGCAACTTGTGGGGGCAATACAGGGGACCTGTGTGATGTGCGAGTGGTGTATGGGTGTGGGTAGCAGGCAGGTACGATGTGCATGTCAGCAACAAGTTTGACATTGGGTGGAATGCCAGCAGGCCTATACTGTCCTCGGCTACAACATATTTGGCATATTGGCCTGCACATTGGCTTTGGGGCTGCAAGGTGTGTGATGCGTGTTAGGCAGAATTATATGCAGTACCCTTTGGGAACACAACACACAATTAAGACTAGAAGTGACAGTACAATTTCACCTTTGGTACAAACCTGTGCTACACAGTTATAGTGGTAGCAGTAGCGGAGCAGCCAGACTTATCTCAAGAGTAAGTGAGCAGTACAAATAGTTACACAAAAGACAGCAATTACTATGATTCAGGCAAACACTGACTCAAGGTTTCTAAGTAAACAAATATATATTTATTTACTCAACAGTTGTATAACATTTCACTATTCTAAGCAAGGTCAAAATCACAATCATAAATACACCACAGCACTTCCCTTAAATTCCAGACAAGTTAAGCTCACAAAATGAAGTGGGAGCAAAATGGCACTCCAGCAATTTTAAAAGGGAGGGAAAGACAAAGTTATCAGCAATTAGGTAAAACTAACAGGTAAGTATGCTGAGCAGTTGAACAAGAGAGACTACAGTGAGGAGATCAGCTAGAAAAGGCTTAGGGCCAAAGACAATAGGTCAAAAGTCTTTTGCTCAAGATCACATAGTTTAGGGTAGTTCTCAGTAAAGTGTGTGGCACAGATCCCGGACGAGGTTGGTTGGTAGAAAAGTTAGTTCAAAGAGAAGAGAAGCACAAGCCCTCGGATTAGAGAAAGATTTCAAACACTTTCACTGCGGCTGTGCGAAACGCAAAACCGGATTTGCACAGTACCTTAAAACGGAGAGGGGGCTGTAGCTGAGGCAGACATTCCTGGTAGTTCCTGCAGGCTCACGGTTCCTGAAGCGACTGTTGGACTGATCAGAAGTAGGAAGACTGGAGGGTCCTGCACTACCCAGGGAAGAAACCAGCAGCGCCAAACAAGGAATAAAAGGTGCGCTCCTTAAAACCAAGCAGGGTCCGACGTTCTTGGCTATCCAGCCCACTGTAGCTCTGTACAGCGAATTTGACCAGAGGAGGGGTCCTGGCTTGTAGTTTGGACGAACTGGTTGGTCCCACCAGCTCAGGGGAAGATGTTTCTTGGCGGATCTTCTCTGTCGTCAGATTTGGAGATTCGGACCTGCAGCAGGGCTTCACCGGGCGGTTCAGTCGTTGTAGGGGTCCTCTTCTTCCAGATCCTCATTGGTTCTTTCGTTCTAGTGGCGACTCTGTCTTTCCAGTCCCAGAGACCTGCTTTTTATGCAGTTTTCTCCCATTCAAACAGCCTGGCTGTCAATCACACAGCAGGGTGCAACTTTACCCGTTTCTGGGGGACAGTAGTCAGCCCTAGAAAAATAAAATTGAGTCAGTGGGAAGTCTCAAAGACAACCCTGTGTCACTGCACTGAAGGTGCTGTGTAACACACAAAAAAGTGGTGCACATGGAGTAGGTGAGGCTCCAGTGCCCAGGATCACACAGAAAGTAGAAATACACATAGCAAAACACATGTAAGAGTGGGAAAAAAGGCTCACACACTTACCAGGTGAAAAAAAAAAACTAGAAATACAGCAAAGCTACTGGGGGACACAGAAATGTGATATCAAAGCATTAGGTTTTACATAGTAATGGTGGTACATTATTCTTACGTGTGCAAGTGTGATGGTGTATTTTTACAGCAACTTGTATTGAGAACAGCTGGTACTATGTTTTATGCATAAAGACATTCATTATAATGAGGAACATACACACCCTGAGGGACAAACACAGAGGAGGAACATACACACTTGCCCACCATCCTAAAGGGACTCAAAGCTGAAGCAGGCCTATTCGATTCAAATTTCAGACAAAGAATGAGACGCCTTTGCAGCGAATGTCCGACCTACTGAGTTGCCTTATCCAGATATCTACAAACATTGAAGGGTAATAGCATGGATGTGAAATGTCTGGTTCAGGAGCAGAACTTTGAGACAAACTGCAGTGCCGCTGCCTGCCATTATTCTGATCCTGTATATGCGACAAGTACAGCACAGTCACCCAGATTTATAGAACCTGCAAGGGCAGTATATCCTCTGTGCAACCTAAGGCTTCAATGGCCTCCAAGGCACAAATAGCTCTTAACGGCTTAAAGAACCATCAAGCCCCATATGCAGGTTCTTCACAAAAATGTTCCTGACAGTAAAGTGGCTTTTGCACAGTAGAAACTTTGGCTTTGAAGTTCACACGGACGTTTTGTGTTAAAGTGCCCATTAACAGATTTTGTGTGGGCAAACAATTAGCACATGGAAGTTTTGGATTTGGCCAAGGGAGAAAATCACGCAAAAATACGAATCCTCCATGGTCCTGCGAGTAATCAGAGATTGGAGGGAGATGATGCGCTGCATAATCAAAATGGTGAAGGAGGAGCTGAAAGTGAAGCCAGAGTAGATGAAGGATGCAATCTCAACAAATAGATAGAGGGGAGCATCTTTGTGGGCTGCATTGACGCTCAACTCTCACTTAAGTGCTACATTCAAATGTAGCACTTAAGTGAGAGCTTCCATGTTAGAGAAGACTGACATGCCGGGCCACTGTGGGCCACTATCAGCCCCGATTCCTTAGGGCAGGGCCGCAGGGCTCTAGGACGGTCCTGGGGAATGAAGGCGGGCGAGCAGCTCTTTTCACAAGCAAGAAGTAATCTTGTGAAGGTGTTTTCGCTTAGACCACTTTGGCCTGACTTCTCTCGTTTGGAGAAGTCCACGTGTATCCATTTTGGTACACATGCAGGTCTTACTAGAGCTGGGTATGTTTCTGTCACAGGGAAATGGTGGCTTTGGCATTTCAGAGAAAGCAATGGTTTAGGACCAACCTTGCGACGTGTGTTCACAGAGAAACTGATACCTTGTACTTCTTAGTGAACTCCTGGTGGACGGGCACACCCTACCAAAGAAATCTGGATTAAAAGTGGTTTGCTACTAGATTTTCCCAAACATTTAAATCCTCTTTAACTGCAGAAACTCCCATTGTACTGAGTGGATTGCTTTTGACTTCCTTTTGGTTTAATGCACCATGAAATATGTTAATTAGCAATCCTTAGTGGAATGCAATCCCCAAACAATCCACTAAAAATCCAAAAGCAATCTAATCCCCAAACAATCCATTAAAAATTGAAAAGCAATCCAATCCCCAAACAATCCACTAAAAATCCAAAAACAATCCAATCCCCGAATAATCCACTAAAAATCCAAAAGCAATCCAATCCCCGAACAATCCACTACAAATCCAAAAGCAATCTAATCCCCAAACAATCCAATCCCCAAACAATCCACTAAAAATCCAATCCCCAAACATTCCTATAAAAATCCAAAAGCAATGCCATCCCTAAATAAATCCAAAAGCAATGGATTACAACTGGCTTCCTTTTGGCTTAATGCACCCGAAATATGTTATTTAGAAATCTTTCCTCGTAGAAATCCAAAGGCAATGCAATGCATTCCCCAAATAAACCTTTTGAAATCCAAAAGCGATTAATGTAGTCACCAAATAACACTTTACAAATAAAAAAAAAGCAATCCCTAAAATATCCTTTAACAATATAGGCATTGTTTCGGTTTATGTGCTGTAAATAAATTTAGGAGTTTAACAAAAATTATGTTTATTATAATCCTGAAAAGAAATGCTTAAAAACACATTTGGTGCACCTTGTTGAATTGGGCTTTAAAAGCGTCACTGTGGCTTAATTGCTGCCCATTTCAGAAAGTTGCATTTTGAATTGCTTTTAGAACAATAGTGATGACTTATTAGGTCACAGTCATTTAGGTAAAATTGCCAAATTGCCATGAAAGTCAATACCATGTAATGGCATATTAACTAAATTTAAAAAAAAGCAACACATTTTTTTCCCCCACTATATTTATTAAAAAGAGGCAGAGGTTCAATCGGACACTGTGTACATAGCACAAAAACACGACTGTAGCAATCCCAAATACCAGTGCTTTACAATTTAAAAATAAAGGGTGAGAGGGGACCCAGAATCAGTCCGGTGGGTCCAGCCCAGGGAGCAAGGGTGAGAGGGGACACAGAATCAGTCCAGGGGGGTCACCCAAGTATACAGGCCCAGCCCAGGGAGCAAGCATGTCTGGTGGGATCCAGCCCAGAGAGCAAGGGTGAGGGGACCCAGAACCAGTCCGGAAAGTGAGTCCAGTGGGGTCCAGCCCAGAGAGGAAGGGTGAGAGGGGACCCAGAACCAGTCCAGGGAGTCACACCAGTATCCAGGCCCAGCCCAGGGAGCAAGCGAGTCCGGTGGGGTCGAGCAAGGGTGAAAGCGGACCCAGAACCAGTCCAGGGAGTCACACGAGTATCCAGGCCCAGCCGAAGGAGCAAGTGAGTCCGGTGGGGTCCAGCCCAGGGAGCAAGGGTGAGAGGGGACCCAGAACCGGTCCAGGAGTCACACTAGTATCCAGGCACAGCCCAGGGAGCAAGCGAGACCGGTGGGGTCCAGCCCAGGGAGCAAAGGTGAGGGGGGACCTGGAACCAGTCCAGGGAGTCACACGGGTATCCAGGCCCAGCCCAGGGAGCAAGCAAGTCTGGTGGGGTCCAGCCCAGGGAGCAAGGGGGAGAGGGGACACAGAACCAGTCCAGGGAGTCATACAAGTATCTAGGCCGAGACCAAAGAACAAGGGAGTCTGATGTGCTCCCTTAATGCGCAACTACAGTTGTGTAGAAAAGACCAGGTTTGGCTCCTTCTTCATCCTGTATTTTGGAGGGCTTTTCTGTACGCAGATGCAGAGAGTCCTGAAAGCCCATTTCCTTGGCATGAACATGGATACATTCTGAAATGCAAAAAAGATTGTGTAAAAAGTTTGAAAAGAGCAAGCAAAGTACTTCTAATGAACAGGCAGATGTAAGGAGGTGTTCGGGGATTATGGATTATTTCTAGAACATGTGCCTGACACAGGTTAACACATGGCTGTGAGAAATGAAGCATAGACAATTTTCACGTACACCCTCTAATGTGCTTTCAGAATTCCATTTATGTACCTTGTATAGCCTCCTGTCAATGACGATCCAATGTTAACCTCCCCTTTGCTGCCATCAGTTCTTCTTTGGTGAACAGAAGATCCAGCAGCTTGTTCTTTGTCGACACAAAAAATGAAAAATTACGACATTTCTCAAAGCTGTCAATCTGGATCAAACCATGGGAATTCCTTAGAATTTAATATATATTAGTGCCACTTCCCCGGAAAACAGTTTTTTGGCTCTCCGTTTATCTTGTTTCCCACTTCTTTGCATAATTGGTATACTGTGAAGAAATGACCAGCCTCATGTTTCCCATGTACAGTGCATTGGTTTACGGAGCAATCCAAGCAAAACAAATAAAATATAGTACTGTAGGCAGTTGAGACTATTGGAACTAGTGCCCAACAGTATTCGTTTTGTTGGAACCACATGGTTTCAAATGGAGGGGAGCTGGGTGCTATTTAGCCCTGCTTGTAGCTTTGAAGAGCCTGGTTAGCTTCACACCATGCATACCAGGAGCTACATTTGACTCCCGGCCCAACTGATGCTGATCACGTATACCTATAGGAAGATCACGTATACCTATGGGAATTTAACTATGTGCTTTTGTAACAATCTATAAATAAACCTTAGGACACCAGTATGACATTTGAAGCATAACGGATCATAAGTAATGGACAAAGCAATACAAGGGTATAGGGGTATCAACCTGAAGAGGTCTTCACAGGAATGCCAGGGGGAGAGGGGAGCGATGAGGCAGGAGGAAGACTATGTTTTCACTTGCATATTGACGGAGAAAATTAAGCATTTATTTTAATAGGGGCGTTAACCAACTTTCTTTTTTACTCAAGGGGTGCTTACTTCTGATGCTGTTGCCGGACCAGGACTGGGATCAGATGAAAGCACTCAGTGATTCCGGTCCCCTTCTTTTTCCACTGAAGAGCCAGATTCAGGCAGTGTCCGATGGCCAGCTTCTGATGCAAATCCATTATATGCCAGTAAACAGAAATAGTAGCACAAACATTAATATTGCACATTCTAATAGCAACAAATGGCACTTCTTACTGGGCAATGAAAGTCAGCAAAAAAATGAAACTCACTACCTATGATGGCTACTAGTTTCACACAAATGGTTTCATTTTATCTAGATATTCAAATATGTTGAACCCCTTGCTTACAAAAACCTCTGACATGGGGCCAACCCCCCGGGGACAATATGCCTTCCAGGCACATACCGCCCCATGAACGGGCCTGCCAGTGTTTTTTCAAAGCAGTCTTCTGAGAGTTAATTACTTAATTGGAGTTTTAAACCCACTACTGGTGTAATAAAAATGTGTTAACCAGGTCTGCCTTCCGCCACTCGATTTAGAACTGGTGCGGCAAGCATCAGCTAGTTTGCATTGAGACAGGTTGTTAGGTGAATACCAAGTGCTGTGACCAGTGACCAAATTCCCTTCTGCCCCAACTGCCACACACCTCTTCTCCTTCTTACACCCCCATACATACCAAGAAGATAAATCCGCGCTGGCAGCTTTCACCAAGAGCACTGTTTGCATATGCTGGGGGACAAAGAGAATATGTCGTCAAAAATAGCCTGTGCTTGGGCCAGTTGCAGGCTTTTGTAACATTTCCAGCCAACCAGTCACTCACTAACCCACTCACTCAGTCAACCAACCATTCACTCCCTCACTCCGCCAGTCAGCCATTCACTTCTCACTCAGTCTGAGAGTCAATCACCCTGCCACTCATGCAGTCACACCATCACTTAAGTCACATTCAGTCAGTAACTTAATATTAAATTAATATTAGTCACACAGTCAGTCACAAGTGCTTGGCTGGAGTCAGTCATGCTTACTCCGTAATCGTTACAATTAGTTACACTAAGTCACTGATTAAAAGCCCAGTCATGCTCACTCAGGCACACACTCGGTCCAGTAATGTCTAGTCACTCAGTCATGCCCACTCAGCCCGACACGCTCAGAAAGCCCTCAAAAGTAGCATTCAGTTGGCGCTGTGGTCAGACAGATGGCGGCGGGTATGGTTGTCTAGCGGGGGGTGACCATGCAGGATCACAAACCTTGGCTCAAATTGTTAGATTTCAAGGTCTATAGAAATAATACTTTTAAAGAGTATTTAAATTGTATAGTAAAGCCACATGATAACATGTACATCCTTAGAGCAACATGTTAAGCCAAAAGACTATCATTGTTGCTTTAATTTTCACATCCTGAATGGTAAACTTAAGTCCCAGAATGCAAGATGTCAACCTGAAAAATCTCTTTAACCCCGCTGTATTTTCAGCGATTTAAGACATGCAAGAAGTTGTGTAATAGGCAGATATGCAGCTTGTCACAAACTTCCAGCCGTTGTTATTTGTGATGTTGAAAATATTTGATTAGTGACTTACAGCAACTTTGCATGTCAAGACAGTAGACATCATGGATATAAACACGTGTTTACATGGGCTCTTTGTGTTGCCCACTTTAACTAGCACAGATTTGCAAGGTAACTGGTGCTTTGCGAGCTATTTGAGTTGGAAATGTCCCATCATGCACATGAAAGGCACTGCCACTGATAAAAGATATGTTTGCAACCTGAGCACCTTAATGACCTGCAGAGCGTGAGCGTGTGTGCCTAGGGAAACTGGTAGTGGGCGCTATATAACCTGATGAAAAATAACAACCAATTTAAGGTGAAATGCGCATTTCAGTACTGCAAGTCACAAGGAATATATTTGTATTCGTTCTTGAGAGTTTAAAACATGCACACCTTTTAATGTTTTCAAAAACACTATTAGAGGAAAATATCCTCTCTTGGTTTTGTGTGTGTGTGTGTGTGTGTTGATTGTATGAAAGACAAATTCCATTCGTACTGTGCAATTTGGGTGGTTATGCAAAGCAAATTTAATGAAATGTGTAAATTGTACCTTGCTATGCTAATTTCTGGCAACGTCACATCCAATTGCGTTTGTTGAGGAGCCCCCCCACTTTCTATTTTACGATTTGACCATTCTATAACACAGATCTCAACGCATAAACCCACAATATGCATTTTTCGTAAGCACAAAGCAACAAAGCAGGAATTTGTGCGTGCATTTGCTGCCTCTCTTAATTACCTTTGACCCTGTACATGTTGGCAGCCATGTGTCTGCTGTGCTGAGACCTTTGACAGTGCCCCCCCCAGGCCTCCTTCACCCTGCTCCAGGCTCTCTGCTTCCCTCTATTCCTTTCTGTCTGCCCACCCTTTCACAGCATTTTTCTTCTGCAGGTTACACCAAACAAGGTAGGAAAGAGGGCGGGGGGTTGGGGTCAGCAGCTCTGGGTCTTTTGCTTTTGGGCAAAACAAAATATGGTGGGTCGATGTGAGGAGGAGAAATGCATTAAAAGGGTGCAGAGCAAGATGTAATGTGCCTTTTTGGATGCAGATGAGGAGGGTGAAGCGAATACAGGGACATAGGTGGCAAAGGGGAGGTAAAAGGTGGGGTTAGGAGAAAGGGGAAATCAATTCAGCATGGGATTCCCCACATTAGGGTGCTTTGGCCACTGCCCTTATCAATCATTCAGTTCTCGTGTCTAACTTCGGTCTGTAATCTTGTGCTCAGTGTCTGCCCTTGATATATTCGCCCATGTATGCGTCTGCAGCTTCTTTGCTACTGTGATATCAGCAATTAAGCGTCCTGTTCTCATATGCATCTCGTCCTTTCCCTCTCCTATGGGTTTATTTATCTTGCCCATTTCTCACGTACCCCTCTTTTCCTCTCTCCCTTCCCTCCTCCTTCTCCTGGCAGCTGCCCCTGTAGCTACAGGGGCAGAAGGCAAAACAGAACAAAAAACACACACATCTAGGAAATACCCGTTTCCACCATGAAAAAGGTGGAAAAACAACCGACAACAGACTTCCACCCCTACCCACTCCCCTCCAGCGCCATGAAAATACGGCCATAAAAGCTGCAGTGTCGTTTTTTACAAAAGACTGCATGCACTTTGAACGCTGTCGGCTTTTATCCCTGACCAAAGCATGCTCTCCTTCCAGAGTCCTTTTGCAGAACAGCGTCTGACTCTACAGCTCGGAAACGGCTGGGAACCCCTGGAATTAAAGGGATGTCGTGATTGCTATAGGCCCAGACTTTACTGGTCTAATACAGCCTGGAAGGAACAGTCCTCTTTTGACAACAGCTGTATTTATCCTTCCCTCGATGAGAAAAGCCATGCCAGGGGTTATATTATAAACATTCCCCGCGAGTTACAAGTACCTGAAGGGGTCTAGATCTTTCAAAACACGGAGCCCAGAAACCTAAATTCAGCATATCCTTTAAAACTCTGAGCGGGGCTTTAGTCACTCGCCATTACTAGGGAGGAAAAGCTCAGCCATCCCACGGCAACTGCAGCGAGAGCGACGAGCACAGCAAAGGCAGCTCGTGTGCCATAAATCAAGCTACCCTCGTGTCCTGAGGCACGAGATCAGCAACATGTGCACTTTTAAGTAAATGAGCTGTAGAAAATCAAGAGTTCATCACTCATCGATTATAGATCATACGTTGGTTTATTGTAGAAGGAAGGTCCCAGGTGGGCCAACCTCTAACAGCCGTTCCGCTTAGTGTATGGCTCTGGAATCAACATTCCAGAACCATACACAAATGCGTGTACACAGGAATGTGGAACTATATACATCATACTAGCTATCTACTTGATAACCTCTCCTCCTCCACTTTCTTTTTTTAATTGAACAAAAGCAATACATAACAAGACTAAATTATAAATAAACAAAAGCAATTAAAGGAAACAATTGATAACAAAATATAGCATAATGCCAAAATAATAAAGATGAAAGTATCTCAAACAATTTAAAAAAAGGATATCATCAGCTTTTGTGACACTCTCAAGAATGTGGATGCTTCCAACTTGACGCCACCAATGTACATAGACACCACCAATGTTCAGTAATAAATAAAATCCTGCTTGCAGTTCCACACAATTCTCCTACTTCTAGAAGACATATAATCATTCCCAAAGATCTCTCCAGTGGGCCTTTGAGTTGTTATCTCCTCCACTGCATCACCCCTCTTGCAGGTATAACATCATCTCTAAAATCTCTTGCAAACAAATAATTGTCCTTCATCATATCTCCAGTGGGTCTTTGATTTGCTTCACTTTCCAATATTTCTCCATTTCTTGCAAGTACTGACTTCCCTGAACAATCCATCACTTTTTGAGGGACCCGATATTTTGACTCTCCTTTCATTACTTTCTTAGGTTCCTTTACCCTGATCCAATCTCCTTTTTCAATCCTGCTTATCGTAATATTTCTTATACTCATCTTGTCTTTTCTTCACTTTCCTTACAATTTCTTCCAAATTAATTTTTTTATTACCAACCAAGCAGGTCTGAGTCTATTAGTGGCAATTCTTCCTCTCATAAGAGTGAACGGTCTCCCTCTGTTACAGAGGGTGGAGTGACTCTATATGTGTTAAGTGCTTCTTTGATCGTCTCCTTCCATGGTAATTTGTTAGCAATCGCCATTTGAATGATTCCCTTTATAAACCGGTTCATCCGTTCTACTAAGCAGTTTGACATTAAGCGGTACAATGATGTTGTACTGTGTTTAACAGCTCGCTCCTTCAAGAAATTTTGAACTTCCAGTGATAAAAATTGGACTCCGTTATTTGATATCAGTTCTTGTGGGTCACCTTCTCTGTTGAATATTTCCTCTAAAAACTTCATCACCTTAAGAGTCGTCACAGTCCCTTCAACCATTTCACACTCTACCCATTTAGACGTATAATATACTAACACAATGAAATAAACTTTTTGAGATCCAAGCATTTCATAAGGGCCAGTTATGTCAATGGCCAACTTGGTCCAAACTGAACTAGGTATTTCTACAGGTTGCAGTGACGTATTTCGAGTCTGCTTCCCTTTATCACTTACTGCACACGCGGTGCACTCTTTAACCAAAGTTTCTAACTCACTCCACATATTAGGCCACCAACTCAACACTACTGGTGGGATTATGCGATCACCTCGGTAAATGCATGTATTGTCACAGGAAATCTCATCTTTTATCTTCTCCCACGACTTAATGCCTACGTCCACATCTTTCCAACCATTTTCAATTGCTCTGCTCAGATGTTGTTCTGCATCCTCCTTCATGGCCTTGATCCATTCCTCCTTCGAGAAACTGGGATGTATATGTGCTATAATACATTCCGCTCCTTGATCTTCTGTTAATTCATCAGTATTAATATGATCATCGCATTCATAACTACATGGTAACCGAGAAAAACAGTCAGCCACAACATTGGTTCTTCCTGGGGTATAGTTTACTCTAACATTGTATTGCATGATGACCAAAGTCCATCTCCTTATTCCTGGAGATGTCAAATGTGTATTTTTAGAATTCAACACATGTTTGAGTGGTTTATGATCAGACTTGAGGTCTACAGGAATACCCCAAATGAGTCCCTTAAAATGTTCCAAAATCCATTTTACTCCTAATGCCCACATGTGCGCCACCTCGATCCTTACCTTAAAGATTGTGATTTTCAGCCGGCCCACGCTCGATTCTTGATCTTTCGCCATTGCAGCTCGTTGCCAGGACAGAAGTTCGGAACTCGGAATGGAAAAACAAGCTGCATGACCCTCCGAAAGAAGCCCAAAACAAACTAACTCCCATCCAAATAAACAGAAAAAGAAAGCACCAGAAACGCTGTGGATAGGTTTCAAAAGTAACAAACATGGCACAATATCATAAACATATAGAAAACACACACATACTCATAGCTCTCAACCATTTGTGTCACAAAGGTGGGTGAAATCACCCGATTTTGTTTTTGGCGGGTGAGATGACCATTAGAATGAATGGGCATGCAGGAGGCTTGGCGGGTGAGTCAGCCCTTTACAAGGTGGGTGACACCCGCCAAATGCGTGTGAGTTGAGAGCTATGCATACTATATTACAATAAAAATGATTTATTAAAAATGCATTATATTTTTCTCACACTTGGTATGTTCACATCATTTCACCATTCACTTTTGAACATCCAGGCCATGTGAGTGGAAAGGCCCCGGGACTGCTTTGAGCCCGTTTTCATCAAGATTGCAAGTTTCTCCAGGCTGAGTGCAGCCTTGTCCACTGTCTCCCTCCCGACCAGCTTCCTGTGGTTTTCCCCACCTCCTCCCGCCTCCCAACTCGCCCCCCGCCCGTTATTGGCCACCTGATAGTCATACCTGAATTTGAATGTTAGCATGTCCCACACTTAGAATTGTGAACATTAGCCTGCGTCGCATCTAGAGAGGATTGTGAATGTTACCGTGTGCCACACATAGATGGAATTATGAAGGTTAGCAAGTGCCACACTTAGATGGAACTGTGATCATTAGCCTGCATCACATCTAGTTAGGACTGTGAATGTTAGCATGTGCCACACTTAGATGTAATTTGAATGTTAGCATGTCCAACACTTATATGCAATTGTGAACACTGGCCTGCGCCACATCTAGACAGGATTGTGAATGTTAGTATGTGCCACAAATAGATGGAATTATTAAGATTACCAAGTGCAACACTTAAATGGAATTGGAAATGTCAGCATGTCCCACACTTGGATAGAATTGTGAACATTAGCTTGAGTCACTTCTTGATGGAATTGTGAAGGTTAGCAAGTGCCACACTTAGACAGAATTGTGAATGTTAGCATGTTAATTGTCATGTAACCCACTAACCAAAAAAAAGCTCAACATTTCTGCATACTTATCTCACTCAAAAAACTCACACAACCATCCCTCGCACAACAACCCACACGCACCTCACAACACCGCAACAACACATAAGCCACACCAGCAGCACACGAGGACTGACATCGATCCGATACTCGCACCAAAGCTCAGCACCCAGTGTATACCCAGTTGAAGCTGCCAACAGAACACCACTCCTCACACTATCCTACTCCCTCTTCACCTTACTAACCCATCCCACATTCTCGTTTGCAGATCCGCCAGAGCGCCCGGGGACCAACTCCAATACCTTTTAATATTTAACATTCACCAAGATAGCTGGGGATTTTGCAGCCCGTTGGCATCTTGCTTTGTGTTGTGCCACATTGCCTAACAATGTGCAACTATTTCATCCAAGCCGGCCCGCTCATAATGCATCCTGCCTGCTCCCTGGCTGCTATTTGAACAGAATGCATTCTGATTACATCCTATTTGATTATTATTGAATTTATTAAGCGCTGACCGAGTTTCGAGTAACAGCAGAGCGATTTAAAGAGGTATACAACAATACAGATGCATAAGGGAGCTCTTTTCCGAGCTAACAACAGAACAAATATAAAGCCGGGGGTGGTATACAGAGGGGCACAGAGGAGGGGCACAGCTGTACCGGGTGGCAGGCAGGAAGACAGGCGGCCACCTGCCAGCGAGTCCGGTGGCGCGATGGGATGGCCGAGGTGTTAGCCATTTCTTCTACCCATTGCTGCAAATTGGTATACCCTGAATGTTAGCGACTAGGCATTATTTACTGGAGAAATTAGTTAAGTGCAGTTGGACTGTAATTTGCACCAATACAATACAAAATAAATAAAACCTAAATTCTGCGAAATGTTTAACAATATTAAAATGCTAAATAACTGCAACCAACATTGAAACTAGTTTGACATTATTTTTCCAACATTTAAATTCAATAAAAAAGTGTGCCTATGTTGCTGGATTGTTTTTACAGAGATACAAGTTGGAAAAAATCCAAAAGAAATCTTCTAATGTATCCTTGCTTGTAAAAAAATCCAAAATAAATCCTCCACTTTAAGACCAAACAATCCTTGCTTGTCAAAAAATCCAAAACAAATCCTGTAAAAATGCGTGCCTGCCAGTTAGTGTTAGTGGATTTTTTTTTTTTAAAACAAATCTTTTTATTAGATTTTCCAATTTATAACACATAAATCAGCATTGATAAAACAGTTTGATAAGGTTCCTCCTAAATTCATTCAACAATAATAAGCATAACAGTGGGTCATATCCTAAATTCATTAAACAGTAATTAAACACTATTCGACCTTCCCTCCCCTCAACATTTAACAACCTTATTTCATAGTCCGACTTAACTTAAAATCTAGTATGCATCATATGAAGGTACATTCGGGGAGTACTTTGCCCGCCACAGTGAATTCTAACATAAGTTTCTCATTGTGGATCTTTACAATTCATTGCCTTCCCAGCTTCTTCTCCCCGTCGATGTTTACTGAAGCGTTAATAAAACCCGGAGTTCATCTGGAGACATTGTAAATAACATCACTGTTCATCTCTAGTGGATTGTTTTTACTGAGAAACAAGTCAGTAAATATCCAAAATAAATCCGCCAACCCAAGAAAATTAAATCCTTGCTTGGAAAAACCCACCAAAAATCCAAAATAAATTTTTAAAAAAATCTGCAGCTTGAAAACAAGCGAGATTTAGTAGAGGGGGGTAGTCCTGACCTCATACATTTAAACTACAGTAGTTTGCTGTAGTGAAAAATTCGAACACATCTCCATATTATGTTTAATCCCTCTTCATAAGTATGCATCATAGGAGGAAAGTACAAATCCAAATTCTGGAAAAACTGAAAAAACAGTTGTTGAGACCTTTATTTACTTAGGTTGCATATTTCAGCATAGATAATTCAATATTGATGGCTGAAAAAATTACACTTAGAAAGAATAAACAATCAACAATTAACCTGATCACCAGCTCGCTGAGTTTTGTAAACAGTGCAGGACATATATGTTAACAATGTTTAGTGCATCTTTGAATAGCATTACATGTCCACTGGTGATAGGAGGTCACTAAATTAAGCCTGTTATAGTCCATACAGTGCAGAATTCAAAAGTGACTTTTTAACAATGTGCCTACGTTTCCAAAACAGCACATTTTTAAGATTAGTATAGGGTGTTACCTCCACACTCCTATACGGTACGGTGTTATATTGCCTGTGTGCAGTGTTACCAAATATTCCTTCATATTTGTTAACCTAATAATGCCTTGTCACAGTTACAACCCATATTTGCACAGTACAATGTTATTTGCTAAAAGAAACCTAAAAATAGGGTCTGCTGAGAGGCGACGTCCACATTAAGGTGGTAATAAAGATTCAGGTCATAGGTCTGGATGATGTGAGGGCCAGACGTGATGACGTGGGACGTTTCGGCTGTAAGAGGGTGGCAGCCTTCTTTTGGGGCCAGATCAAACAGGTCTCCCTATGATTAAAACACAATATAAAAGACATTGGGCCTCATTACGACCCAGGCGGTAAGGGGTTTACGGCGGCGTAAACAGCGCCGACCCTTACCGCCTGATTCCGAGGTCCCTTAGCGCCATGGAGGATTTAACACCTGCTTTTAGCCGAGTCTCGGTGGCAGGAGATCAGTTCCTGTCTGTGAGGTAAAGGAACTCTGTGACCGAAGCTTCTGGCTCAGACAACTCGAGTTCAGGTTCATCAGCAGGAGATCAAAGCAACCCCAGAGGCACCAACCCGAACTATGGGCAATTCCAACCACCACCCATGATGCCTTTTTTAGGGCAAGGGGGCCCCAGAGGAGGATTCTGCCCCCCCCTCTCAACCTCAAATGCCATTTTACAATTACCCCCAATGGGGCCAACCGGGCAGGAGACGCAGGCGCAACAGAAGACGCCAGGCCTAATCCCGATATTCAACCTCTCGGGTATACCACTCTCCACATATGAAATCTCTCTCTTGGCGAAAGGCCTTTCATTTGTACCCACGAATACAACTGATTGGTTTAAATTGGATGGAGAACTCTCCACTTTCCTGCGCACTATTAGAAGAAACATTTTCTTCAAGGACAAAGATGGTCCCTTGGAAACAGAGGAAACAGGACTTAGACCAAGAAGTGACTTCTACCCAGGAGACAATGGCATCCCTTCTACATTTCTTGCTTTTGAAAAATGCCTTAGACAAGAAATCAACAAACTCAAGTCCACACAAAAGCATCAGAGAAATAACCTAACCACCGGGGAACATAAAGCCCTCAAAACCCTGTCCAACAACTCTGAGATCATGATCAAAATGGCAGATAAAGGAGGAGGCATTGTTATACAAAGCAGAGAACAATACACGCTGATGGTCATGACCCTATTGAATGAAGACAACAACTATAAAAAACTTAAAAAAGATCCTACCAACATGTTGAAATCAAAAATACAAGAAATTACAAAGTTTGCAGCCGAAAGAAACTAGATTACAGACAAAGAAGAGGCTTTCCTTAACACCACCGAGGGGAGGATACCGGCGTTTTACACCCTACCTAAAATTCATAAAGATAGGACCTCTCCTCCAGGGAGACCTATCATCTCAGGATGTGGCTCCATACTAGAACCTCTGTGAAAATGTATCGATTTTTTCTTAAAACCATTATGCCAGAATACACCAACATATCTCAAGGACACCATGACGACCATTACTATTTTTGAAAACCAGCCCTTTGACCCCACCAATAAAGAAATAGTCACCATGGATATCAAGAGCCTGTACACCAGCATCCCCCAGGAACAAGCAGTGGAATGCATAAGACAACACCTAGCCCTACACATGACTCAGAGGAGAGTCCCGGCCAACTTTATATCTGAACTACTGGACTTCGCGCTAACTAACAACTACTTCTCATTCAATGACATTTTCTACCAACAGACTTGCGGAACTGCCATGGGCGCAGCGTTCGCACCAAGTCTAGCCATAATTTTTATGGCTGAATACGAGAAGACTTTTATACTCAGTGATGCCAACCCATTCCACAACAACATCCGCCTCTGGTATTGATATATCGATGATGTCATCTTTATATGGCATGGCAATAAACAAGAAATAGACAATTTCCTTATCTGGACCAACAATCAAACAAGAGAAATCCAATTTACGATTAGCCACAATAATGAGAAAATCAACTTCTTAGATCTCAACATAATGGCAAACTAACATGCTCTATTTTCAAAAAAGAGACAGATCGCAACACTACACTGCACTACAGGAGTAATCATCCCAAAAGCCTCTGGGATAAATTACCTTACGGGCAATTCCTCAGAATCAGACGCAATTGCACTGACACAAAGGACTTCAAGATGCACGCATCAGAACTTCAACACAAACTTGAAGACAGAGGTTACCCTAAAAAATTACTCAAGGACACCAAGAAAAGAGCACTCTACACACCCAGAGAAGTTTTATTGGTTCCAAAGATCTGTAACCACAACACTGAAGACCCCATGGCGTGTGTCACCACCTTTAACGCCAACACATCCAAACTCAGAGGCATCATCAAAAAACTTTGGCCCATCGTCCAGCTAAGCTTGCCAGAAGAACCCTTACCAAGAATGACTCTGAAGAGATCCAAAAATCTCAAAGATCTCTTAACCCATGCCAGAAATAAACGCAAGGACTCAAGATCTACTCTGTGGAATATGTGGGAGATCCGCAGACACCATCCCTGCGGGAGCTTCTCAGTTTGCAGTGAAACCAAAAAACTACGATCCTTCCCAGTAGACGGCAAAGAATGGGAAATCTGTCACTTTTCCAATTGCAAGACACCCAATGTCATTTATCTCATTGAATGCCCCTGCCATCTGAGATACATAGGCCAAACATCGAGGCCAGTGAACAAAAGAATAGGGGAACATAAGTCTAGAATAAGATGTAAAACTCACAATGCACCCCCTGGTCTCACATTTTCTTGAATTCCAACATAATTGTGACTCCTTCAAATGGTGGGTAGTAGACAAAGTGACAGACTGTTCTAATACCACCAATGCTCTGAATTTCAAAGAAGCCTGGTGGATATTCAAGCTACAGACCATTTCTCAGGGTCTCAATGAACTCGCACCACTTGAATATCTTTAACCACAAAAATTCCCCCCTTTTGTTCACCCTCCTATCCCAGCATTTTAACACATAGCTCTTCTGCAGGAGATTACCCCGCAGAGTGAAGACTACGTGTTGACCCGAGTCTATGTTTCCCCGGAGACCCGTCGCCTCCGTCTGAGCGCATGCGCGAGGAACAGACACTAACTCCACACGCATGCACCCATTAAATAACTCGCACAGCTCCTTCTCATTCGAACGCGAGCTCCACTACTGCGGATCCAATGCGTGCTATCCGACCCTTGCCTCGAGGCGAGTCCACCATAATCTGACAAAGGGCCCCCCCCTTTTTCTACCTAGCAGGTAAACCCTCCCCTGCAGCCGGCAACCAATACTTAAAGGCATTCCTGTTTTTTTGTCTCCTCTTCCCACCCTGAAGCTTCGATCACAGAGCTCCTTTACCTCACAGACAGGAACTGATCTCCTGCCACCGAGACTCATATCACACTGAGGGACCAGTGCAGCACCATGTCCTGCTTTGCCCAAGCCACCAGGTACCCCTAGAGAGCCTCTCACACCACGAAGCCACAATAAGGCGTTTTTAGCTATATATCTGACTAAACCCACTTAATATGTTCTTTCAGATTGCACTCCAGTGAACATCCTGCATCCCTCAGCTAGCGGGCCACCATTTTGCTTATCATGAGAACTCCAACTAACAGCTCATATACCTAAACCTCCGAATGCAAGGTCAGTGCCTGGGTCCGGAGGGTCCTCCTCAGAGTGTAGCCTCTCATGGACTGTTTTAATATTCACATATATGGTCCACTTTCTGGAACATACAACAATGTCTTTTATATTGTGTTTTAATCATAGGGAGACCTGCTTGATCTGGCCCCAGAAGAAGGCTGCCACCCTCTTACAGCCGAAACGTCCCACGTCATCACGTCTGGCCCTCACATCATACAGACCTATGACCTGAATCTTTATTACCACCTTAATGTTGACGTCGCCTCTCAGCAGACCCTATTTTTAGGTTACTTGAAGCAAATAACATTGTACTGTGCAAATATGGGTTGTAACTGTGACAAGACATTATTAGGTTAACAAATATGAAGTAATATTTGGTAACACTGCACACAGGTAATATAACACAGTACCAGTATAGGAGTGTGGAGGTAACACCCTATACTAATCTTACAAACGTGCCATTTTGGAAACGTAGGCACATTGTTAAAAAGTCACTCTGCACTGTATGGACTATAACAGGCTTAATTTAGTGACCTCCTGTCACCAGTGGACATGTAATGCTATTCAAAGATGCACTAAACATTGTTAACATATATGTCCTGCACTGTTTACAAAACTCACCGAGCTGGTGATCAGGTTAATTGTTGATGGCTTATTCTTTCTATGTGTAATTTTTTCAGCCATCAATATTGAATTATCTATGCTGAAATATGCGACCTAAGTAAATAAAGGTCTCAACAACTGTTTTTCAGTTTTTCCAGAATTTGGATTTGTACTTTCCTCCTGTGATGCATACTTATGAAGATGGATTAAACATAATATGGAGATGTGTTAGAATTTTTCACTACAGCAAACTACTGTAGTATAAATGTATGAGGTCAGGACTACCCCCCTGTACTAAATATTATTCCAGCCTTTACGTCCTGCCTGACCACAGGCTATCCGTAAGGTTACAAAAAATCAAAACAAGCGAGAAGCAATCCCCAAACAATCCAAAAAGTGGATTTCTTTTTTACGAGGGCAGACACAGAATCCTTACATTATTTACCTTCCTTTTGCAATTATTCAACACCCTGCCACACAGAAAACGTCACATGCACTGCAAAGCTTTCCTTCACTTTCGCTAAAATACTGTGCGTCATGCATATACGCAAAGAGCCGGATTTACAAAGCTTTTTTCAATGGGATTGCGCACTCATAAAACGCTTTTGTAAATCAGGCTCAATTCGCCTTTCTCTTATCCCCGCCGAGATTTTGGTTTCTTTTCATGAGCTGAAGCCATTAAGATGAAAAATCTTTGCCCATTTTTCTGTAGACATCTGCACACGTTTTCCTACATTTAAAATGCAACACAAAATAGGAAATAGTGCAGTAACATCTCAGCCCTTTCCATTCGACCAAAAAACGCACACATGCTTTCTGACAAGGGACGTTAAGCACACAGCGCAGTACAAAAGATAACGTGAGTAAGGAGAAAACAGTGCGCGTTTGAAAACGAGTTAAGGATACAAAAGTAGGATGGTGTTTAACGTTGTGAAGAACCGACGACATGGTACAAATAAAACAAGTGCTGCTGTTTCTGAAAGTCGCTTAAGGTATAAACAGCCCTAAACCATAGAGGTTACGTTGCGAGTGGAAAGGTAGTCAAAATGAAAGCCCACAGATCTCAACTGTGCCACAGTCTTGTGTTGCTACTGGTATAATTTTGCTCTGAAATTAGTGGCACAAAAAATCAACCTATCTCCACATACGAGTAGTCACCAGAGTTGGCATGAGTGAGGTAACCACTAACCAGGCTGTAGTGCATGCAACATGGGCCTGTAAGCTCCTGTAGTCAACCACGCAACTCACAAAGTGAGAGAAAGTGGCACACTCATGCGCCCATCATCCGACCTCACCCACAATACTGAATGTCATTGGCTGACAAAAAGCCAATGACATTCTTCAGTAAAACCTTTGCAGCCAGTTGCCTACGCCTTACAGTAAGACAATCCTTTTGGTGAGCTATTTGCAAACCCCTCTAGCGCCCGCCAGCCTCCTGCATTTTGAATGTTTACGTAGAGTCCGTGGAGCTACGAGCTCCATGCACTTTACAATAGGGAAAAGCTCCGTAAAACAAGACGCGCCCTGTGTTAGGGTGGCAGGCCCAGCCAGCCACATTGAGGACTGAACATTGCAGAGTGGCAGATTAATTATTTATTTATAATTAATCTGCCGTTCTGCAACATCGATTTGGCGCCACGCCGCGCTGCAAAACAGAGAGAGAATCTTGTGCTGTGTGCACAATGTTCACTTCACACTGTGTGGTGGCGGCGCCCCACCGCCCTATACAAGTAGCCACCACTGCTCACCAGCATCATTGGATGAGACATCTCCAGCCTCTGCATCTCCCACTCCTTAGATCGCCTCCATGTGCATAATTGTGCTGCAAGTTTCCTCCCATGCCTGCAGTTTAATTGGAGATGGTGGCCCCCTCCTGTGGCTTTGCCCTGGGTGCGCTGTGCGGAAAGGAGGTTCCGCACATAGAGACCTAGATCGTCCCACCTCTTTTTGCAGTCCCTCACAGTCCTGGGCATTGTCCCCACCGCCGACACATACCGGGCAACCTCCTCCCAGATGGCCTTCTTTCTGACTTGTGATTAGCACTGCATGTCATTGCAGAACACTTCTTCTGAGTGCTCGACCAGCCTGTCCGCCAGCATGTTCATTTGCCGCTCACAGAACCTTGGCTTGCGCCTCCGTACGGCAGCTTGTCTTGAGGACATGTCTCAGGATATTCTTCACTGCTCAGATTGTGCCTCAGACTCCTGAGCACTAAGGATTGCAATAGATTGTGTTTTTATGATGGCCGCCGGTACATTTCCTGTTCTGGCAATGACGTTATTTCCGGTGCCGGTAGCATCGGTGTGTTTGGAGCCGGAACCGGAGTCAGCCTCAGCGAGGATGCTGGTATGGGGGGTTTTAGGACCATTTGATGGTGTTACCGGCATGCCGGCGCTACCGTTTCCGGCATGCCGGGATGCTCGTGCCTACTGACTCGGAATCACCTGTTAATTCCGGCAGCAGTGCTACACGGACACGGTAGCACTGGCATGCCAGTATTTTCCTTTATTTTGCCAGCTAACTTGTAATGAGGCCCAATTTTAAAGTAGCTAATGATTAGAAAGCAACATTATTGTGCTATCATGCAGGATGGCAGTACAACTAAATGTGTTTATTTCAAAACCAGACGTTTTACAAGCAAAGAACATTTGTGCAAATTGATCAGGGACATGGTTGAGTGGCCAGTCATGTTGCTATGAGACTGAAATATTTACTGTTAACCAACTTTGGCTATATTGTCTTCTTTCCATGTTTACTTGTGGACATGAAGGAGTATAACTGAGCGTATGTATTGTTACAGGGCACCTCTCATACTTGGGTAAGCAGTCTACCAGAGCCAGACCTACCCCAGAGGTAGTGTGAAGGAGTTGAGGGAAAACCCCGTCCCCGGCTCCCCATTATGTGTATAGCCGTGTATGTGCATTGGTGCCTCTATCTCTGACCCAATTCATATCAGCCTCTGTTCTGTCCAGATCGGTTTCTTTTATTTTGTAGGTGATTTCCAAGATTTGTGGAGGTCAGAGCAGCAGTATGATTTGCCAACACGATACCCATAGACTACGTCACACACTTGAGATGGAGTGTGGATCGTGGGAGGCAGCACAACATAAAGGACTGGGACTACAAGTACCACAGTGCACCTTGGCCCAACTCCTGGCCTGGAATTGGTGGAACAGACTGGTTATCCAAAGGAAAATTGACTAGGCTTCCTCATTCAGGAGCTGAATAATAAACCTACCACAGGGTCCCTAGAATCGCTAGGAAACAGTGGATCAGCGGCAGCAGAACTGATGCCAGAGAAGAAGTGTACAGTAGTAGGGGGAACCAGGAAACACTCCCAAAAACGCATTTGGACCATGACTTACTTGGTCCACGAGCGGATGATAGAACAAATGATGCAGAAGGCTACATAACAAGCTGGAAGGGCATGGAGACTAAAAAGGCAGAGGGCAATAAGCTCTTATGAAGACTTCCTGGGGAAATTCCAGTCCAGAAGGGGAGGAGATAGGAGGAGTTGGGATTAGTTTAAAAAGAGATTGGCCCAGCAAACAGCTGGCTCAAATACACAATGGAAGCTGAGAGAAGCTTCTAGAAAGGGAGAGGACTATAAAAAGCCAGCAAAAGTTAGTTGGCAGTGAGAGGGTTTTGGATGAGGTCAGAGAGGAGGTGAAGGAAGCCCAAAAGAGGAGTGTGCAGCATGTGGGGAGGACTTGGAGGAGACTGTTTGGAGAGAGTGACAGCAAGGTGTTGCGATTGAGAGAGTGCTACCAATTCTGTCTGCATGGATCGGGGTGATTGTGTTAGACAGAGAAGTAGGACTTGAATTAGGGGGAGTAAAGGTGGCAAGGTGGAAGAGGGTGGAGAAATAGTTTAGTGAGCAGAACACTATAGCGCTGGGTGAGGTTTAGAATGCAGGTGTCATGATGCATACCCCCGGGCATCCAGACCACGTCCATCAGCCCCGGGAGCAGTCATCATGTTGCCTTGAGAAAACCCAGCAACCCCTGTTAGGGGCTGTCTGGGTTCAGTCCTGGCGCCTATGGCGCCAGGCTCATATGGGACATCAGTCCTGGCACCATAGGCACCAGGCTCATAGGTGCACACTTACCTGATGCAGACCATGCTGCAAGAAGATCCAAACCCATGTGAGGCCTAGAATGGACTACTTTACCTTAGGGACTATTTTGTTACTCGGATGTGGTCGGGGAGGAATACCTACCTGAGACTACTTTGGAGGCTATTTAAACCACAGCCAAAGAGCAGCACACGCTTTGCGTTATTCTGCATCCAGCAGCGTAACGTTCACCGTGCCAGCAGCAGCATCCAGCCTTCTGCCACGCCCACCTCAAACCTGGAGCACCTAGAAAGAAGGAAGGAAGCAAAGGTTAGAACAAGAGTATTACCTGATATCTTACCTGATTCTGGATTCATCGCATCTTCAAAACCAGAGGAAAGACTTTGTTTTAAACGCGTTGCATCGCAGCAGCAGCGCCGCGCCATACTCACCGTTCGACGCAGCATTTCTTCGATCCGGTGCTGTCTCCATCTTTACATCGCCGAATCCCGGCACCTAAGGGGGACAAGAAACAACAAGGTGAGCAGAGAGAACAGACAGAGACAATCTCTTTAGCCGCCATATGCTTACCTGATTTTACCGCCGGAGGTATTATTCATCAGCACGCCACATCTTCTTATGGAGAAAGCAGCAAGTTTAACCCTTGGCATTATTTACCGGACAGTGTTGGGTAACACAGACTTTTACTGGAGCGCTTTCAGCAGTCAATCTTCTTATTGGGTCAAAGTTGCAAGATAAAAGAGGAATTGGGCAGGAGTGAATTCCAGACATTTTGAACTCTTACGAACTGTATACTTACGGCTCTTCGCCAGGACCTTTTGGAGTCAGGATTCGTCTACAACTCTTCCAATATCTTCAGGCCAGTGAAGTAACTGGTCATCAACGCGCCCCTGCGTGCTTAGCAGGATGGAGGGCTCATCCTTCAAGAATATAAGGTGAGATTGCTGAGAGGGCACAGAGGTGATTAGTGGGGAGGACAGTGGGGGAGCTATCACTTGAATCCACAAGTGGCTAAATCCATCTCTCCACTTGTAGGGGAATATTTCTACGGGTCAAGCAGACAAGATTAGGAGGGCAGATCCAGTCAGTCATCGCTGCACTACGCATCACGTGGGTGGAGGCTGAAGCAGTCCGGGTCCGACCGACGCCCCTGTGGGAACCAGGTGAGCGTAACAGCAGGGCACTGTATTTCTGGGGCCAGTCTCGTGAGCGGGGTGCTGTATCCCTGGAATGTGGGCAGGGAACCATATTCCTAGTGGTGGTTGAAGGGGTGTAGAGACAGGAGTACTGATAGAATGAAAGGATTAGGAGAGAGGTTGGGAGTAAAGGCAAGAGAAGGGAGAGAAGTAATAAGGTCAGGAGGCTGAGGGTATAGATTAGTGGAGACAGGCAGAGTGAGAGAAGTGTGAGGTCAAAGCTTGAAAGACAGACATCCGGGGAGTACAACACACCCTTTCTATGAACCCCTGGAGGCAGTTAGAGAGATAAGGCTACAGCCTTTAGGCCCTCCCCAGGGAAGGGATAGACTAGACAGTAGGGTTCACCTGGTTTAGAGAATATGTATTTTGCTAAGACTTTTTTTTAGAGTAGGGACTCCGGGGCTAGTGAGATGGAAGCCCCCCTCAAGGTCAAGGGAAAGCATATAGGGACCAGTCCTAGATTTGGAGCCTCAATGGTGTTGTTATATGGAGGTTATTTTTAAAATAAAAACTGACAACCTGGTTATATTGTCATAGGACGTATTGAAAACTGTGTGACAGTATGTTGGCAGTCTTAATGCTTCAAGACAACTTGTGGTAATGTAACGCTGCTTTGCATGTTGGGTTAGTGAATGTTCACTTTTGTATAGATTGACAGGGGGATGTTATTGCCATGCAGCCTACAGGTGGATGGTAATGCTAAAACAAACACGGGGACCATTTTGGGTCAAGTCCCATTCAGATAATCATCTATTCCACAGCGCTGCAGAGACAAACACTCAGACACAGGGCCTCATCACAAGTTGGGCGGTATCCTGGTGGTATTACCGCGGTAACGCTAATAGCATTACCGCCTCCCAGTCCAGTGCTATTAGAGCCGAATCAAGGGTTGGGCGGTAATGGGTATTCCCCATTCGGTCCATTTGACACAATGAGGCATTTTCGCTGCAATTAGCGCACGCTAATTGCCCCCGAAAATGGGCATTAAATTGCTGCATTTACCCCCAGATTACAGCTGGGGGTAAATGCTGCCAGACTCATGATTGGGCGGAATCTTAAATGTGGCGGTAATAGCGTTACCACTGCATTTAAGGGCTACCGCCCAACTTGTGATGAGGCCAACAGTGTGTGACCCCTGTGACAGAAAGAGTATCCCTCCCCCAACCTCAGAATCAGGCTTTTAAACATTTGTGAGTTCATATGATTCAAAAAAGGAAGTGGAAGTTTCTATGACCTTATCAAAGTGAAAATAATATATCTGTGTTCCATCCTAACCTAAGTACCAAAGGTTGTACACGGTGTCAGTGGGTAGATAAAACTTGCAGCTTGGAAGGTGTGTCATATAATTGGCTCTGACGCGCATTCTTGCAGAATGGCAAACTTTGTTGTACATTGCCAGTAGATATTCTCTTTAAAGGTTTGTAGCATGTTAGCAGTCTACAATCCTAATTATTCCAACATTGCAATATATAAGACTGTGAATACATTTTTTACCTTTTTTTGTTTTTTCCTCTCGCCTTAACGTGCATCAATCTAAAATGGTCTCCAACTCATTTGGGTCATACGCTTTTACGACAAGTGCCTATACTCTTACATTGCATTAGACTTCAAATTGTGTTTTTACTTCGCAATTGTCTTACAGTAAATCTGCTTAACCATTACACAGTGTGCATGGACTATTGTACATTAAGGTTTTGGGGTTGCATGCAGATAGAATTCTTTCACATGACCATTAATAATTATTCAGTAACACAAATGTGCCAGATTCTGTAAAGCATATGAGCAGTTTTGGCTCGACTGCTTCAATTGGTGGCAGGACCAAGATTGATTTGCATATGGCTGGTCTCTTTCTGCACTGTCAAAGACAACTTAAAAATCATGGTGTGGAAAGAGCAATACAGTGGTAAAGATGAATGTATGACCTTCCACTCATCACAATGTTTGATTCCATATTGTTTAAAGAAGAATCTGTTCAATGGTATATCGCTCATTGGTATTGTGAGGAATCTGATGGGGTCATCATGGATTCCCTGGCGTTGACCTCCACCCATGTGGCCAGGTGACCTCAGTCGCCACCGCATCCTGACCCTGGTGGTGACTTTATGAGGGAGGATCACATGAGAGGAGACAACTACAGGGGAGATGTCATGACTTCAATGGACGAGAAGCAGTATCTCCCCCGTTCACATGAGGAAGACCCTCTAATACCTAAGACTGTTTTCCATGAGGAAGACCCTCAAATACCCAAGACCCTAATGGCCTATTGTCAGCTGCTTATTCCCCCTTGTAAAAGTAAATAAACCTCTTCTTCATATTTTTGGGGTAATAGACCCACCTATGACATAAACACACAAAGCTCCAACACAACATCATTTGCTTCTGAGGTACCTTTATGTAAAATCAGGGAGAAGAACTATTTAAATACAATGGGCCTCATTATGAGTGTGCCGGTCGCGGTAACAATGGTGCCGATAAGCTACCGGCACCGTTGTTACCAGACCGGCACATTCCGAGTTCTGCGGGTGGGTGCCGTCCCACCCGCCAGGTCTGACCTGGTGGGCAGAACAGCACCCGCCCACAGACTTTGAAGGATGCACCGGCACTGTTGCACACAGTGCCGGTGCATCCGTTCTCCCCATTCCCATTCGAGTCCTATTGGACTCGAATGGGGAGTTACTTTTTCCAGCGCCTGGCTTCAGGAATTGCCGGGGCTGTAATGCCCCAGTGATTCCCCATTGCCTGGCGCCGGAAGAAAACATGACTCCGGCGGCAGCCATGCCATTTTTCCCGGCATGACTACCGCCGGGGTCGTAATGAGGCCCAATGTGTCCAAAGACACCTATGGACTTCAACTCCCAGAATTCCCCAAGTACTGAGATGAGGATGAAGGAGTTTGAACCAGCTAAAAAGAGCTCAAAGCACAATATGCAGTCTAGTTGTTTTTCTAAATCACCTGTGCGCGGGACATTTAAAAATGCCCACTGCACTACTGGAGGAGGCAGTGCAGGAGAAGACGTTGCCTCCTATACTGAAACTCTTGATTGCCAAGATCATGTACCGGTGTGGCAGAGCAGAGAAAGCTACCAGGTCAGAGGGAGAAATGCTGTGCCAAAGACATGAGTGCCATGGAGACGCTGGCAGTCGCAAGAGAGATCTTGGGCGCTCGGCAGCTCGAGAAGGCAGCGTTCTCCATTCCGGGACCTGAAGGGAAGCAGGCTTGTGACAGCAGAGCCGCAAATGAAGTCGAAAGGACGTCTGCACACTCCAATGTGGTAAGCGGGTGAAAGCAATACGCTGCAGAAGCGTGCACCGGACTAGAGATGCTGGAGAAAACTGGTGAATCTACCCGCAGCCAGTGGGGTCCCGGGGCGTTCCCGCCACCGTGCCAACAGCAATTTGAATGCGATACCATTGTTGAAACTACAAGAAGATTGTTTGAATGCAGAAAAGTACAATCCCCAATGAGCTGTGGATGCATGAAATGTAAGATTGTGGCAAATCTTGAACAAACCTTACCGGAAGTAAGTACTTTTCCCATATTCCGCCTAATTAATACATCTGAAGACGGAGAGAGGGGATTGTTTTGTTTTCTAGTTGTTAGTGGTTTTTTGTGTCTTTTTAACCCTAGCCCACCAGGGTCAGCCAGACAGTTTCTAGCTTATTAAAGTAGGATACACCCTACTATGGCCCTCATTACGACCCTGGCGGATTTCGCGGTGCTAAATGCACCGCGAAGCACGGCGGAAAGCCGTCGATAGCGCCATGGGGGTTGGCGGATTTACCACCCCATGCCGACCTTGGCGGAGCGGTAAATCCCCAATCCCCATTTTACCCTTCCCCATTCCCATTCTTGCCCCATAGGGTATAATGGGAGTGGGGAAGGAGTTAATTACGCCGCCGTAAAGTACGGCGGCGTAATTAACAACGTGGTCCCTTAGCGCCATGGTTTTCTCCGCCCGGCAAAACCAGGCGGAGAAAACCTCCATGGCGCTAAGGGAACTCGTAGTACGGCGGACGGGTCCGCCGCGATTAGCGCTGGCGGAAACCCACTCCGCCAGGGTCCTAATGAGGGCCTATATGTCTGGATGTCTGACCTTGGGTGCGCTGTTTTAATATTTTCTCTCTTCCAGAAGCATCCACATGTAATGGAAGAGTGTGGTTAAGGACGAACAAGGCTGAATGTATTACACCCTATAGAAGTGGATAGTTTATCTCTTATACTGTCCCTATTAGATAGGCGGTACATCAGCATTACCTAGTTGAGATTCCCGACCAGGCAGGGATAGTTAGAATTTCGCTCTATCTTTTCTGTCTTTCGCCACAGCCTTGTTCACTTGTCCCCTACCACTGAGGTTGTCTGGATCTAGTATTAAGCTGTAACTAAATTGTGATACAGCTGTGGTTTGCCCGGTTTTTGTAATGTGACTGAAACCTGTATGGGTTTGCAGCATTTTTTAGAAGCTGGAGTTTACAGATGGGCACAAAGATAGCTTTAAAATAAGCATATTTTCATGGGAGAATGCACACCTTGGACTGTGCTGCAATACAAATACCAAGGGCCAGATTCCCAAAACTTGTTTTGTCATTGACTCACTTGCACCAAACAAAGGAGCAGCCCAATTCACAAAGGGCATCCAAATATCTTAGATACACACATTCAAATGCCCATTGCCCTCCTTTGTGCATTTGTGCAATTAAGGGGGTGTTTCTGGGCATTTAAAAGCACATCCCAAATTCACAAACAGGATTTACTTTTAAAAGCACAGAACGAAGGGCTATCCCCCCTGCGCGTTTGGAATAGGTGCAGAAGAGAGGGCGCTAGATAGCCGTCCAAGATGGCAGCTCACTAGAGAGCTCCGCACCGATCCCGAGAAAGATCCTGATAAAATAGCTTCATACACCCCCGAATCTCCCTCCATCGGTCACGATATCGTGTCCCAAGACTCAAACGTCTGACGGATACCAATTTCAACGCCGTCCGTCAACATCCTGGTCAACGCAGCGGCGGCAGGGGCGAGGCCGCAGCGGCGCTGTACTACGGTAACGGGGCGCTCGATCCTTCAGCAACACCCTCACCCAAGCAGCCACCCCTGGATTCAACCTAAGAGCAGGCTGCCGAGCAAAGAGAGCGGTGCCCGGGTCCCCTGGAGGTGGTGCCTGCGGCGGGCCGGAAATCTACGGTCTGAGAATAGCAGAGGCAGTTGAGAACCCGCCCGGCCTACCTGCGTCATCGGGCCTCCGGACGGACAGGGCGCTGCCGCTCACCTCCAACTTGTGGGGCCCTCCAGACCCAGCCGCAGCGGAGAGGGAATGAACCTGGACACACCGCCGGCACCAGGTAGGAGAGACGCCGCCCCGGCCTCATCCACCCCGCCCCAGTTCTCAACCCCGGCCTGCAGACGATCCACAAGCCTCCGACTCCTCAAAATCCTAACGGCCCCAGCCCCACCTCCAGCGAACGATCCGCCAACATCGAAGATCGCTGTCAGACACCCCGCGAGACAAACAGGTGAGAGGGCCACGCAGCTACCCCATCCAGGCCTTGCTGGCCCGGCCGAGGAAGTACATTAAAGCTCACGGCGTGCTACAAACTCTCCAGCTCCCCAAACCCAAACGGCCCTGGGCCCCACCATCGCCAAAAACCCCGATCGTGGCCAAGTGAACTAGGAACACAGTGAAAAAAATTCACAGCTGGGGCCCGCACTGCCCTGTGATAACTCCACGGCAGCGGCGGCCACGTGGAAGACTCCTGCTGTTATTCTGAAACCCGACAGCGGGGCGCGACAACCACAGCTCCACATAAATATCACTCAAGCCGCCCACTCAACCTTCCGCCAAAACCACACAAGTTTGGTAACACCCCCCAAGGCCAGTCGAGTGGGCCCTCTACATCCAGCGGCGTAAATTCGAACAGCACGCGCTCATCCGAGTTGAGAGCCACGCCGCCGGCCCAGCAAAGTCAAGAATCCATACCAGCATGGGCAAAACGGACAAATCGCAGCGAAAATGAATGTTCAAAACCGGGGCCATAGCCAAAACTCCCAAGCAGACGAATCGAGAGATAGCGCCATCGCCAAGCATGGAACAGGAAACCGAGTCGACCCCCCCCCCCCAATCTCTCGACATACGAGAAATACTGCTCGAACTCAAAACAGGCATAGGCAACCTCGATGCCAAAATTGACACCCTCTCATCCAAAGTCGACCAAATACAACACCGCCTTGATAAACACAGCAAGAGGCTTGACACCGTTGAACAGAGGGTCTCCGATCTTGAAGATAACGCCACATCCCTGACCTCCAAATTGTCATCACTAGAGCATCAAGTAAAAGAAATTGTCGCCAAAAACGAAGACTTAGAAGGGCGCAGCCGCCACAACAACATTAGGCTGGTGGGGATCAGAGAGCAACAAAATCCTGCAAAAATGGAAGACTTCGTGGAACAACTATGCAAAGAAATCTTCGGAGCAACCATCTTCTCGCCACTATTTGTGGTTGAAAGGGCTCACAGGATACCAACCAACCACCCAATACCAGGAACGGCACCTCGCCCTATTATCGCCAAACTGCTGAATTTCAGAGACCGCGATCTAATACTCAGACTGGCCAGGGACAAAGGCGACATTCAATTCGATGGCGACAAAATCCAAATCTTCCCTGACTTCTCACCGGCGGTGCAAGCGTCCCGCAGAGCCTTCGATGGAGTTAAACATCGCCTCCGAGAGGAACAAATCCAATATTCAATGCTTATTCCAGCCAAATTACGCATCCTCCATGCTGAAAAAACACAATTCTTCACGTCACCAGAAGAAGCCAACATCTTTCTCGACAATATTGGATGTCGCCCATTACGCAAAATGCCTAGACCACGAAGGAGAGAGAGGAACGGGAGTGATCCGCCCTGTAAAGTGCTCCGCATTAAGCTCGACTTGGGGGATCGGAAAATGAGCAAAAGTCATTTATATACACCTCGGGATGGGTGTTTCTGGGAGGGCACCAGCGCCCCGTGCACAGCACTGTTCACAAAGTTATTTAGGGGGGGTCATCTTGGGGCGGGTTGGGGGTTGCCCTACGGGGAGGGGAAAAGGGGAGATGGGATTCAAGTTGGGGAAAGAGTTCCCAGAAGAAACAAGCCAACAGTTTAAGACGTGCACCGACTGGGGCCAAAACCAGCCCCACCCAAACCCGACCGGGATCAATGTCTCCACCTTGAATACACGAATATCCTTTTCGAATCGACATGCACTCAAGAAAATCCGCTTTAAGCACCCAAAATCACCAAACAGTAATAGAGCAGCAGAACCAACGCAGCAACTCTAAGCAAATTCAAACTAGCTACATGGAACATTAAAGGGGGCAACCAGCCCTCCGAAACCAGGAAGTTGTTACACTATCTCCGACGTCACAACGTTGATGTGGCCCTCATCCAAGAGACGCATTTACGACCTAACTCAGAAAACCACTGGGCAAAAACATGGGGCTGCCACAGATACTTCGCCTTGTTTTCATCATACGCAAGAGGAGTCGCCATACTTATTAACAAAACAACAAACTCCAGGATACTTCGGACCCAGAGCGACTCCGAAGGGAGAACACTGCTCGTCCACGGAACCATAGACGGGGAAGAAATAATAATGATTAACTCCTATGGCCCCAACATCGATGGCTCCAACAATTTCGACTGGGTCCAGACCCACATTGCATCAAACAGGGAAGCCACAATAATATGGGGTGGCGATCTAAACACCCCGCTCGATCCACGCACAGACAAAACACACAAGACAACCGCCCCTCGCTCCAAGGCGAGTATGCAAATAACCGAAATATGCAAAGCGCACAATCTCATTGACATATGGAGAAGCAAACACCGTGACTCTCAAGAGTTCACTTTCTACTCCTGGGTACACAAATCCAGCTCGAGACTCGATTACATCTTCGTGTCGGCTCATAGTAGACTCCAATGGGGCGAATGCCAAATCCTACCCAGGTCCATCTCAGACCATTCAGCGGTCACCTTAGTGTGCACAACATCTCGGAGTGACTTCACCAGGCCCCAATGGAGATTCAAGCCCAGAACCCTCCAAGATCAACTCTTTGCCGATGAAGTTCTGAACTGAGCACATTCCTTGAGACAAACCAAGGCACAGTAGCTTCGCCGGGAACACTCTGGGAGACACTGAAATGTTTTATCAGAGGAGTGTGCCTAGCAAAAGAAAATGGAATCCTAAAGAGGTTAAGGGAAGAATTAAACACATGCGAAAATCGCCTCAAAACACTTGAACAAGCAGCAACAGTGACAAATACTCCCAGCTCGCTAGCTGCACTCAAGGCAGAATTGGAAACCTTCAGATCACCAGCAGACAGAGAAACCAAATTCCTAGCAAGCCACCACAAAATCCGCCAGTATGGCGAAGGGCAACGACCCGGTGCACTACTTGCAAGACTAATCACCGCAGAACGAAAACCCACGACAGTCGAGGCGGTGCTGGACACGTCGGGAACCCTCGTGCACTCTGAAGACAATATATTGGAAACATTCCGCAAATTTTACCAAAATCTATACGACTCCAATTACTCCAGGGAGCCCACCAAAATAACAGAATACCTAAATACAACCGAACTATATTGGACGAGTGCCGAGTTATGTGAGCCGTTGAACGCACCCATCACTACGGCAGAGATCCAAGAAGTCATCAAAGAATTACCGAGCACCAAAGCCCCAGGGCCGGATGGCCTAACAGGTGAATTTTACAAATTCTTAGCAGATTTTCTAGCCCCGCTCCTACTCCAGGTCTACGAAGAAGCCATAGCCAAAGACCAACTACCATCAATATCATTTTCCTACACAAAACAGGTAAACCCAAGGAAGATTGCGCCTCCTACAGGCCCATATCGTTAATAAATTTGGATAACAAAATCTTTGCAAAAATCCTGACTAGAAGGTTGATGCCACTCATGCCCGCAATGGTTCTGGCAGACCAAGCAGGATTCGTTCCAGGTAGAAACACATCATTCGGCCTCAGAAGAATGTTTGGAGCAATGGAGGCCCTCAACCCAGAAAACCAAGCAGTAGCAGTGCTTCTCGACACTGAGAAAGCGTTTGACTCTGTGGAATGGCCCTTTCTATTTGCAATATTAGAACGAATGGGCCTTGGCAAACGATTCATCCAAATGATAGGCCTCCACTACAAATACCCAACATCTAAAATTAAACCTGGAAACAAAAGCTCCTCCGAAATCCTCTTACGCAGAGGGACCAGACAGGGCTGCCCGCTGTCAGCATTGCTCTTCGCCCTGGTCATGGAACCCCTAGCGTCCGACCTAAGGCTTTATCATTTGCACAGAGGTCTCGCCTTCGGCCCGCACAAATTGGTGGTTTCATTTTACGCCGACGACATAGCACTCTTCCTTCGCGACCCATATGACAACCTGAATCCGGTGATGCGAGCAGTCCTCAAATTCGGCAACTTCTCAGGACTAAAAATTAATAATGCAAAATCGATAGTTTTCCCTCTCACAGAATCAACCAAAGAATTCCAGGACAACTTTGGCTTCCACTGGTAACACTCGAAGGTCTGGTACCTGGGGATCCTCATGTCCAGAACCAGCACTGACATCATGCAAGACAACTACGAGACGACACTCGACACTATCCAAACAAAAGTGAATAGATGGAAAACGCTTCCCCTCACACTTTGGGGCAGAGTGTCCCTAGCGAAAATGGTAATCCTCCCCAAACTACTCTACCTCTTTACAAACATTCCTCTACTACTCACGCGAAAATTCTTACGACGAATTAAGTCCATCCTTCTCGACCTCGTCTGGGCAGGCAAGGTTGCCCGAATAGCACACAGCACTATGATCCTGCCCATAACGCAAGGCGGACTGGCTTTACCCGATATAGAAGGCTACTACTGGGCAGCGCAAGCCCAGTTCCTGAGCCATTGGTATGCACCACACTTCATCCGGCCACATGTGCAAATCGAAAGAGCTCTGGCAACACCCTATCTACTTCGCGCAGTCATACTTAACAAACCACCGACACCTTCATCACCAATGAACAAATGGTCACGACGCAAACGATTTGGGAAAAAATCTCCAAAAGAAATGGAATCCAAACCAGATATTCTCCCCTCCTGCCGGTGAGAAGCATTCCAGGGATACCTATAACATCTGAAAAAGTGTTCCAGCTTTGGACCAAGAAACTGCAAATCCACTCATTGGGCGACCTGTTTCCGAACGGCTTGTTCCTGTCGATTCAAGAAGCCCGTGACAAAGGTGGAAACAACGCCCTTGACGTTTTCATTTACTACCGAACTCAACACGCAATGCAGTCCAACTTTGCTACATTCCCACTCAAACCGCCGACTTGGCCACTGCTCCACGGAGTGATACAAGCCCATGGTGATGGCCGCCTGGTGTCAAATATCTACAAAGCCCTGCTAACAGAAAAACTCACTCGCTGCTCCAAAGCTCGAACAAGGTGGGAAAGAGCTCTGAACATTACGATACTCGACGAAGACTGGTCATACATACTACGACTCACAAAGAAAGTGGCAATAAACACGAGGTACAAACAAATTCACTTCAACTTTGTCCATCAGGTCTACCACACTCCAGTAAATCTACACGCCCAGAGGACGACAATATCCGCCTCCTGCTCTCGCTGCGGGCACTCGGAAGCTGACTTTGTCCACCTGGCATGGTCATGCCCCGAAATAGGAGCGTTCTGGACAGCAGTCCTAGAGAACATCTCAGCAATAATCGGAGTGCAACTAGAACCCGACCCAACACTGACCATGCTGGGCCTAACCAACCAAATACCAGAACACACCAGAAAACTGGCGAACCTACTTTTAGTCCTGGCACGCAGACAAATAGCTTGCAACTGGGGTAGAGGACCGCCACCAAAACTAAAGCAATGGCTCCATGATGTTGCCTACTGTAAAGATGTCGAAATGAACTACTTACGAACTCTGCCCCTCCACGCACGCCCCCCAGATATCTGGGGTCTCTACATAGCATACCTGTTAAATGCAGACGACGACTCGACACCACCAATACAAAACTGTCACGAGCAACCGGATACCACAATAGCAGCCACGAGTGCCGAACAATGAAAACGCTAGAATTGATAAGAAACGGAACCTAATATCAAGCGGGGATCGTTCCGAGCGAGGGAGGGGGGATAAGGGGTCTCATTGACCGGTGCACGGTCTTGTAATGTCTTATCATTGCTGTAAAACCAATAAAGAAAGTTATACAAAAAAAAAGAAATAGGTGCAGAAGGAGGCGAAAATAATGTCATTGGGCCTCATTACGACCCAGGCGGTTAACGGCGCTGTTAACCCCTTACCGCCTCATTATGAGGTCTGCTTGCGGGTCCCGCTAAGGACACCTGGTAAAACCAGGCGTCCTTAGCGGTTCCCGCGAGCAGACCAGGATGCTAACAACGGGCCCGTCATTAACGGGCCCATTGTTAGCATCCTCCCCATTCCCAATGAGCCCTATGGGGGCTCAAATGGGAATGGGGATGTACCAGGTCCGGGTTCCTTGAATGGGGAAATACTGGGCCCTCCAAGGTCGGAAAGGCCCGGTAGTTCCCCATTCAGGGAACCCGGACCCGGTACCCGGTATGGGGGTAGCCATGCTGCTAAAAGCAGCATGGCTACCTCCATACTTTTAATGAGGCCCAATGTCATTTCTGACCTTGTCATGATTTGTATTTTTAAAGTGACAGGCACAGTTTTAAACATGGCTGTGACACTTGCATTTCCATCCCCAAAACTGGCAATAGAAATGTTTTTTTTTATTTTTGAAGCATTTCACCTAGACCACCCCTTAAAAGTTCTTTGGAGCCTATCAAACATTAGTGTCAGGAAAGGGGGCTAGTCAGTGCATCCTTGCGCCACTATCCCGTCCCTCCTGAAATGCTCAGATCGCCTTTGAGAATAAAGTAACCTGAGCATTTCAGAAAGTAGCGCAAATGTGTTCGTTTGTGCTACCTTTTGAGAATCTGGCCCCATGCCACAATCACTGCTGCTAATTATGCAAAAACTGAGGCAGATATCAAAATGGACAATGGGGTTTCAACTTGCTAACGGGTGACACATCATTAACTAAAAGGCAGTTAACTCCTTTCATGACCTAACTTCGGTCATTTGTATGATTAAATAAGCTCTAATTCCATCAGAGTTATTGAGGTTAGCTTCCACTAGTTTGCCTCCATCCAAATGGCAACTTCAGCATGTCAGGTACTCAAAGGCTGTCTTCGGACTGACATTGCATAGAGACAGAGCTCTGCATGTTAGCATACTGGTGGCATGGCTGCCCATGCCACCTGATGATATTGCTCAGAGGATGGACATCCACATTGAACAAAAGAGGGAAGAGTACAGTACCCCATCAGACATGTAATAATGTCACAGACTGGAGGATGAGAATGGGGTGCGCCTGTCACCAGCGATCACCAACTGCTATGTGTTGCGAGCTACAGAGGCAGTACATAGAGGATCCCCACACTGCATACCCTTATCTGAAAAATGTATGCCACCCACTGGTGATAGTCTGGGCAACCGAAGAAAGAGAAATCCTGTTGGGAATGTAAAAAAAAAGGACAAAGCAGATAGCTGGTTTCCCGGCCCATGGTTGCGGGTGACCGTCACCCCTACAGCAGTATTAGCTAAACCAAATGTATGGAAACGTCCTCACTCACAGGGCTCTGCAAATTTACACCTGAAAGCAAGAGTGGTTGCTTACTGGGAGTGCGTGTAGAGGAGAAGAACATCAAAAGAGCTGGCAAAAATAAGAAGCATAACCTGAATATATTCTAAATGGCGGGTACAGCACTTGCACACTTCCCTAGTGAGCAATGGTTTGGGAGTGGACTGGAAATGAGGAGAGAAATAGTAACTGGGGCGGGGATGAGGAGTGAATGAGAGGTAGGAGGGAAAGAGAAGTGATCAGGGGAAACAGAAAGGAGAATAGACCAAAGGAAGTAGATGATAGAGGGACAAAAGTCAGGGCAGAGAAGATAGAATAAGTAGGAGCAGGATATAGTCAACAAGGGAAGAGATGATGTTGTAGAGCAGGGAGGAGCTGTAAGGAAGGAAGAAAGAGAGAAACACATGGGGAAGAAAGTGCAAGGCCTGATGCAAAGTAAGACAGAAGGGAAAGATTGCAAAAGCAGCACGAAAAAATGTAAAAACAGAGAGCAGAAGAGAGGAGGAGTTAGGAGACAAGAGGAAGAACATGAGAGAAAGTTCCCTACACCTTGATTCTCAAGAGAGTTGCATATAGTAAAAAGATCTCACACTGTAGATTTGAAAACATTCTTCCACAATCATGAGGGGAAGCCCGTTATTCCCTTGGGTCCCACAAACTTAAGTCAGCGCCCAACCCCCATCTGGACGACTTGGGGCACTATTGGTGATAGTACCAGGAAACATATGCTTCATAGAATACTAATGCAGCATCCTGATGAATGCAGAGATCATCAAGAAAGACCAAATAAAAGGTCAAGAAAAAAGCCAGGGACACACTAAATCCCAGCGACTGTAAGGCCTCTTGAATGGCAGATTTTATGTAAGGAGAGATGGAAGAATGGAGTACCACTGCCCTAAAAAGAACCCAATGATACTGCATATATCCTGTGTCTCAACCTGTGTATTCAGTAAACTCTAGTTTGTGCCCTTTTATTTTGTTACAAAATAAAACCTTGAGTTGAGTTTGAGTTGTCTGTTTGATCCAATGGCAATGACAGGGCCCACAGGGAACAGTACGCACTAGCCAATTTATAGGTAGTTTGGGAAATTGGTAAGATGGCCTCCTCTCTCTTGTCCTAGGTTTCTTTTAGCATATCCAAAACATCCACAGGGTCCCTCCCATACAGTAACTCAAAATGGGATTACCCCACGGATGCCTGAGGGGCTTCCGGACTACAAATAAAGCCCAGGGTATCATGATATACCAATTTTTCCCATTGATTTTCACCAACTTCTGCAAGATTGTTGTTAACATCTGATTGAATTGCTCTACCAAACCATCCATCTGGAGATGGTAGGCTGACATTGGTAGGGTTTTGTTGTTAAGTAACTCCTTTATTTCTTGCATTAGGCATGACATTAATATATTGCCTTGGTCAGTAAGGATCTACTTCAGAAATCCTACTCGGGACAGAAAGAGTAATAGATGTTTTAATATCTGTTGGGTATTGTTATTGCGGACGGGGAATGCTTAACGATATTGGGTGGGATAGTCCATAATCACAAGAATAAATCGGTTTCCTAACTTAGATGTTTCGAGTGGAACTTCTATGTACATTACTAGAAAGGGACTTCTATGATAGGTAAGGGTTTCAAAGGGGTGACCGGGACTAGAGTTGCTGTGTTCTTTTGACATATATCACATGTTTTGTAAAACTCCAGGCCAGTAGGACCTAGGGATTAACTGACTCTGGGTATTACCTACCCCTAGATGAGCTGCCATCAAATGTCAATGTGTCATGCCTCACAGGCACATATGGCCTGTTTGGCACTGATTGGAAGCGCATTGCCTGCTGACCCGTAGTTCTCCCAAGATGGTGCCGCTCAGTATAGGCAGTATTGCAGGATTTTTAGCATACTTCAGGATCTTGTCTCCGCCCCCTGATGTCGACAGTGTTTATCTGCAGCTCCAGGCAGAGCAGTGTTGCGTTGCTACTCCGTTCCAGGCATCACTTAGTAAGTTAGTTACACTTCTATGAATAACCGAGATTCTTTATTCCACCTGCGTATTGATCTATCCTTGTTTGCTTATATCTATTGCAAGCTCCTCTCAGATACCGTGACTTCCCTGCTCTCCCTATCAGCCTCTATCTCCTCCCTCTCTACAGAGAAGCATTACTTCCATCGGTACGTCTCTCTTGCTCGGCACTGGCTATAACCCTGATTCTCATCTTACGGTTTCACATGGTTCTCACCATACTCTCTCTCCCATCTTCCCTCAAAAGAAGTTCAGAATTGTCCCGGGTCCAATGCAAAGCAGCTCAGATTCAACGTGCGAAGAAACCTGCTCCTCTCTCCCTCATTTCTACGGCAGCGGTGCCAGGTGAATTGCTGCAGAGATACAGTCTTCGGTAGGCACTAGGTATTTCCATTTGATTACTGTGTCGTTCACCTTTCTCTTCAGTGACATCTCACAAAGGGTAATTTCTATTTTGTATATCTTCGTGTTTAACTGCACTTATCAAAAGGACTTTACTACCCTCCCTTTTTCTATTCCAGTGCCTCTAAGTCAGCCTGCAGTCTATTACGAATTCCTCACTCGAATCCTGTGCACAGAGAAAGATCACCAGCAAGAACAGGGTTTTCTTCCCCAGAGAGTTTCCCTGGAAGCCCTATTCTGCCCTAGCTGTTTCGACTTGGGGAAGAGTAGGTTAACTAGGTAAATCTTCTTTTCTGCCAGTCTCCTGCACCTGATTCAGGTGGGTGCTCTTTTCATACATGTTTTATGTGGTATCAAGACAGTTAACTATATCCAGTTTTGACAGAATGGGCCAACTCTAACACAATTTGTTGATGGCTCAGAGGGACCACTAACTGGGTTTGGCTATGCCATCTCTGGTTAAATCACAGCGATATAGCAATTTATTCTTTATGAAGAAGAAAGGACTTGCCTGGCTGTGTCCAGCTTCCTCATGATTATCCTAGCAAAGGCCTCTGTGAGGACCTGGTCATTTCTTTGTGCAAAGGCCATGTCTGGCCTTCACTTCTTCTTGGCGGGTCTCCACTATGGGGATGTCCACTTCTCCAAACCCTCTTGAATCCCTCTCCGTTTCTTTTAACACTTCGACATCTTGGGGAACTGGACATAAGGTCTTTTCCAGGATCTCTTGTGCTATTTTCTGTGATTATTTCTGTGATTGTGTAGTAGAATTTTGATGTCTCCCCTAAAGTCAGGAACTATGTCTCCCACCATAACATCCAATCCATATCTCCAGGCTAATCCAGATTTTGTGACTAGCCTAATAAGGGCCCTGGGGGTGAGCAAGAGTAAGTCCTGTGAGTATCAAGCGCTTCTCGCCTGCTGGAATCAAGATTTCCTCTAATCTTGGTAAATTGAAAACCTATGGATTCTTCAGTGGCCACAGTAGGGGCTTTGGCTTTGGGACTTAATTGGATAAACAGTAGAGGTCCCCATCTTCTGTCAGTTGGTTGACATCCCAACTCTGACACCATATGTGGCGGGTCGTAAGAAGGAGTCAGACACATTAAGGACATATAAATAACACATCATTATCATTCAGACTTGCTTTTAATAAACTTATAAAAAGAAGGCTTGTCTTTCCCTGCTGCTAGAGGGATTTCCATACCTATCTAAAGGAACTGAATGTGCTCCTCTGTCATCAGGAAGTGTCAAAGAAAATAATGTCATCCGTCCAAATCTAATTCTACCTGATTGTACCACTAATACAACCATTTAAACTGGACCAGGAGAATAGCTTAACCCACCTGTTATCTTCTGATAGTCTCTTTATTATCAATGTCTCTCTTTCTTGTGTTTGCATCCTAACACAATCTTGTATAATAGTCCGTGGATATTTCCTTGATTAATTCTCATAGCTCTTCTACAATACTCTTGGGTATTATGCTCTCTTTAGTGATGTTTCTATGGCACCTTTCCTTGTGATATTTTTTCACACTTTGGTCTGAACTTGTAGACCTCTCGCAGTCTTTTAATCCAGGTTTCTCAGGATGTGGTTGATCCAATTTGGCATTTCTCCCCTCTTGGGTTCTCTCTGTATAACTGTCTTGTTAATTTGATAGTCTTAACTCCTCCTAGTTATTATAGTATTCTATGTCATACTTTCTCCACTCTTCACCTTTGAACTCACAGGATATTTTCCCTTCTTTCATAAGTCTGTGTTCCCAGACTTTATCTAGTTCCCACACAGGGGCATTTGTTCTTCTCTTCATCTGCTTTGCACAGTTCCAGTTAAGCAGTTTTATATTTAATAACTCTTTGTTATTATTGGGACGAGTTTCTCTCTTTGTGTAATGTTGCGCTGGCGGCCTCCCACTTCTCCCATTCCCTCTCTGTATGCAGGGGAATGGTGCATGGCCTGGCATTCGCTCAGGTATTCCTCTTCAGTATATGCATTCTCCTTCCTCGGTTATGCCGGTCTCCCATTGTTGGCTTCTCGTCTCTTCTGGCTGTTGCCGTAAATGGGTTTTGGCATTAGGAAGCTGCTAGCGCTCCCTCCTTTGATGGTCTTGGCGTGGTTCATTGGGCACCTTGCCCACCACGATATGGACGTGGTCCGGCCACCACCTGGTACAGGATTCCACTCTCCTGTCACACAACGTTTTCGCTGTTGTTATTTATTTATTTAATATGCCATTTATATAGAGCGCATAACCCAGAGGCATCTAGGCGCTTTTTGCTTAAGAAAGTGGTTACAGTGGGTACTTACAGCGGTGGAAGGTTACAGTCAATTAAGTAAATGGTTTTGCCTAAGAAGGTGGTTACAGTGGTTACTAGCAGACATAGGTTTGTGTGCAACATTTGGAAGGCCTCACCATATGGTACGGGGTGCTACATCAAAATATGCAGATACAGGTAAGTAGAAAGCGACATAGGTTTGGTGCACAATTTGAAAAGCCTCACCTCATGGTACGGGGTGCTATATCAAAATATTCGGATACAGAAAAGTGGAAAGCGACACAGGTTTGGTGCACAATTTGAAAAGCCTCACTTTATGGTGCGAGGTGCTACATCAAAATATGCATATAGAGGTGGGTAAAAAGTGACATAAATTTGGGTACACATTTTGGAAAGCCTTGTCTCATGGTGCGAGGTGCTACATCAAAATATGCAGATACTGGTAGGTAAAAAGGGACATCATTTTGGGGGCACAATTTGGAAAGCTTACCGCATGGTACAGGGTGCTAAGTCAAAATATGCAGATACAGGTAGGTAAAGAGCGGCATAAATTTGGTGCACAATTTGGAAATCCTCACCTCATGGTATGGGGTGCTACATCAAATATACGGTTGTAAGTAGGTGGCAAACAAGCAAAGGGCAAGCTGGTAATAGGGAGTGCGACATTAAAGCAACCAACACAGTGAAGCGATAACGTGAGAAGAAAGGAGGTGTAGTTGTGAGGATTCGGGTAACGCTGATGCGCTAAAATGTTGAATGCACTAAGCCTCTGGCATTCTTTGCCTCCTCGTAAGTCGCGGACTACAAGGTTCATCTCAGGTCCGCCTCTCGTAGGCGTGATCACGTCAGGGGGCTTCCCCTGCATGGTACTCCACTCGTCTCAGTTAAGTACACGTCTCTCCTAAAAGAGACATCTTGTTTTCTTTTCCCAGGCTGGTTTGTTTCAGCATTGGTTTCAGACAAATATGTAGAGCTTATATTATTCTTCGTAGCAATTAGCAAGTAGCAATTAGTCTCATATATGCTACTATGGTATGTGGTTTAGGGAGCTCGTCATAGGAACATGAGTCCTTGTCTCCTAAGGGGGAGTTTCTCCCAGTGAGATCCCTCTTGCCCAGACCCCTAGCGAGTGTCTTGGGGAGCAGGTTCACCTCCCTAGCCTCAAAGGGGGAGGCTCCCGCCTGGGGAGAAGGGACGAATACCTTTGATTCGTCAAACTTAGGATAAGTTGAGGCCAACATTCTTCCATCCCACATGACCCTATGCCCATTACTCAATCACAGAATAGTCCAGTCTAGAGCCCAGGTGCAAGCAATGTTGCTAAGCACCACCCAGAGGATGGAGATATCAGGCCCGCCCTTCAGTCAGGGTCAGGGTCAATCCGTGGGAGAGATGCCAGGAGGAAAGCAGCAGACCCTGTGAAACCCCTGTGCAGGATATCATAAGAACAGAGAGCTCATTGGCAAACACCAAGAAGAACAATCCATTGGTTTGTGGTAAAGAGGAATAACCTTAAGTAGAGAGGAGGGAGAGATTTTCTTGGGGGGAGAGAGAGACGTCGTTGTTAGAGATGGGGAGTAGCAGTATTTGGAGAGAGGAAAGCCTGGTTTATGACAGTAATAGGGAAAGATTGTTTTCGGGGCAGAGACCGATGGGTATAATCCTGGAGAGAAAAGAGAGAGCTACCTCCTAAAAAGAGAAAAAGAGATATTATATAGGAGGGAGGTATTACCTGGAAGGTGACAGTGGAGAATATTATTGTGATGAAGGAGAGAGTTCTTATCATTGAGGTGGAGAGAGAGATTAGGCAGGATAAAAATATTGATATGTAGAGAGATATTGAGACTGAAGGAGATATTAATACAAAGAGGAGGGAGGGAGATACCATATAGGAAGAGGGCAATAGAGTTAGTGATTGAGGGAAGGGAGGGTGATGTCAGTTTGGAGAGGGGAAGGAGACAGGATTGGGAATTTGTCTCTGGGTGAAGGAGGAGAGTTGTTGTAGAATGGAGAGAGGAGACTTGGAGTTGAGAGAAAATCATATTGATTAAGAGAGACACCATCAGAGGAGAGAGCATTGTTAGTAGTTGAAGAAAAAGGAATACCATCAGGAGAGAGAAGAAGAGAATGGGGCTATAAAGAGAGCGCTAGAGGCAGACAATTTTAGGCAAGAGAGAGATACCACCTCTTTACATAGAGAGATTTTTTTTAAATCTGTTTATTGCTTTTCTTTTAATTGGTCATGGTACAGATACAATAAAGCACAGCATAAAACAAAAAGGAAAATTATATGTAATTCACTTTTACAATCTCGTCTGTTATCAGTATCGGTCAGTATCATAGCTACATTAGCTTCACGTTTCTATACCCTTCCTTTCCACTGAACTTCAAACGATAACAACTACTACATACAAGAGCACAGGCAACTACTTCTTTCATTTGCGAAACAGGTAGTACATGCAGTGCCATATTTCAGGCAGTATACTGGGGGCAATGTCCACCTCTAGGGTGAGACGCATCCCTCCAGTTTTGTTGTTCATCTTACATTACAGTGTCTGGTACTTAACTATATTGACCCCTCAAGGTGGTGTGTCGTCTGATGGCGGGAACATTGACAGTACTAGGCGCTCCCATGCAGCCAACTGATCTGACTGCTCATCTTCCACCCTTGCCTGGCTCCCGCTCATACTTTTGTTTCTGTCAGGCTCCAGCGCTCAAAATCCCCTCACCATTGCTTGTATATTGGACCCTGTTTACTCTTCCAGGCCATAGCCACACATCTCTTCGCCAATATGCATGCCAAGTCCATGAACTTCACCACGTGCCTATACTTAGCTGGCCCGGGGTAGATACCTAGGAGGCACTCCAATGGGGTCCACTCAAACCGAACTATTCCCACCGCTCTACAAGTCTGTTCAACTCTAGCCCAAAAAGCCTGTACCATGGCTCAGCTCCATATCATATGCATCAGATCAGCACTCACCAGGCTGCATCTTGGGCAGCCCCCAGTCACCCCACCCCCAAACTTAGCCATTCCGCTGGGGTCCATAAATGTCCTATGCAGTATATTGAGTTGTATTAAGTGTACCGCACATTACGTGAGAAACATTTAACGAAAAACAAAGCTTGCTCCCACTGTACTTTAGTAATCTGTGTCCCCACATCCCTTTCCCACTTACCCCGCAGTTTATCATGTGTGTTTTTTCTGCAGCCCTCTGATACAGTCATATATTCTAGTGGTCGGTTTAACGCCATCTTCCATCTGGTACAGTAGGGACAATAGTCCATCTTCCACCCGCTCTTCAGGCAACCCCCCCCCCCCCAAGTCTGCTTGACCACCCCGCGGATACTTATATACCGCAGAAACTGCCCTCCAGGTAAGCCATCCGCTTCCTCAAGCTCTCCTAGTTCCTTGAGCTGCCCATTTTCAAACATGTCCCCCACATATATACCCCATGTTGTTCTAATATCCTGACCTCTCCTTGACCTCTCCCAGCTCCCTCCTATCAGTACAGGCATATGCCACCAGTGGGACACTTCTAGCATACGGGCATGACGAGCTCACCATTTTTAGAGTCCTAGTCCATATCTGCCTACCCAGCTGTATCAGCTTACATTGGGCACTCATGCAAGCCTCTGGGACCCATAAACATTCCTTAAGCCTGCTTGGCATCAATACCTTCTGCAGCAGTCGAGTTTCTGCATTTACCCCATCTGCCAGCCACATCACCACATGTCTCAGCTGCGCCGCCAGGTAATACCATTCAAATTGTGGGAGTGGAGCTCCCTCCTCGCTATACGGCAAGTATATTGTGCTCAACGCAATCCTGCAGCGACCACCACCCCACAGAAACTCCCTCAGAATCCCTTCCAGGTGCCGGAAGAAGCTCGGTTCTATATAATAGCATACATTTGAAAAAGCATATAATAGTCTTGGGAGAATTATCATCTTCGTTATTGACACTCTGTCCATGAATGAGAGCGGCAGGCGTGCCCAGAACTTCATGGAGCGCTTTATCCCCTCCAAAACTCTTACAGAGTTATGCTTGTGCATGTCCCTCGGATCGTGCGCTATCTGCACTCCCAGATATTTGAACTTGTGAACTTCCCACCTCATTCCCAGCTCTGGGAGATCCTGCTCAGAAATAAATAGGATTTTTCTGTGCTAAACTTAATCCCTGTCAGTCTTGCAAAGTCAGCTAGGACTTCCACAATGATGGATAGATTGTGCCCCGGTTCACAAAGATACAGCAGCAATTCGTCTGCATATAATGAGATAAGATATCTCCTATCATCAATTAATATCCCTGCGGCTAGGTATTCCTGTCTCAAGTATACCGCTATCGGTTCCAGTGCCAATATATATATATATATATCATTAGTGACAAGGGGTATCCCTTCCTAGTACCTCTTTGTATGTCCCACAATCCCGATATGCACCTCCCGGATTTCACCTGGCCTCCGGGTTCATATATAGCACTCTAATCCACTTTGTAAATGACTCTCCAAACCCAAACTTCTTAAGGACTGCATATGTACACTCCCAATATACTGAATCAAAAGCTTGTATTGCATCTAGTGATGCCACCAGTAACTGTTCAGGGCACCCATTAGTGCGATCATTGCATCCTTTACCTCCTCTACAGTAATGGGCTTGTCTAAATCTATTGCCTGCTCGCTCGACAGACATGGGAGGCTAATCTGCTCAAGTGCTGCACCGATCGCGTCCTGTGGCACAGATAGTTCATGACTATAAAGCTGCTTATAAAATTCCTTAAAAATGTAATTTATACCCACCTGGGACCTCCATTGGGCCCCACATTCATCCTGCAGCACCGTTATAATTAACCTAGGTTGCTCTCACTTACACAGCCAGGCCAGCATCCTCCCAGCTTTATCCCCTCCCTGTGTGTTTGTTCCACTTTTGCCTCATAGTCGAAGTTCGATAATCTGCCCAATGCCTCCTCCCACTTCCAGTTCTTATCTGCCCGTACACGCTCTACCATTACCCCTGTCTGTGCCCACGTGTCTAGTCCCACAATCTCCTCCTCTAGCATTTCCACGTCCTTCTTCAATTTCCTACGAATCCCCCCACTCCTGAAATTGTCTCTCCCCTAACCACCACCTTCATCGCATCCTACACCGTGCCTCAGCTCCTTACGCTTCCCACATTCATTTCAAGGTATTGCTCCATTTTCTCCCCTACTGCCTCTGCGAAAGCCCTATCTTCCAGTGCTGCCACAGGGAAACGCCAAGTCGGGACCAGGGTTCTGATATCTCCCATCTCCCATATCACCAGCAGTGGCGAGTGATGGAACACCATGCGACCAGTATATTCTGCCCCAATACAAACCCCTAGATGTTCGTGACCTACAAATACATAGTCTATCTGTGTATATAGGTCATGTTGGGGCGAATAAAAAAGAGTATCCCTTAACTCACATATGCAGCTCTCGCCAAACATCCACTAGTGCCAGTTCTGATATGACCGCTTTTAGGGCCACCATAGCACCAGATGGGCCCCCTCTAGGGACCATCGACCTGTCCAGTCTGGCATCATGCACACAATTGAAGTCCCCCAGACCCCTCCAGAAGAACAGTCGGTCACGCTTGTAGGCCAAGTTACTGCTAAATTTCCTCACATAAACCGGGATCCCCGTGTTGGGAAAGTATGAGTTCACTATACAGCACTCCTTCTGGCCTATGTACCCACACAGAATAACATACCTGCCCTTGGCATCCGTCACAACCTCCGACACCTGCAGCGGTACCGCTGCATCTACCCAAATGAGAACCACTCTCGCGAACTGGGAGTATGTGGAGCCGTAACCCGCTCCACCCCATCTGGACACCAATAGTTCCTCACTCTATGGAAGCAAATGCGTCTCTTGGAGTAACGCCACCGACACCAGCTTCCTCCTAAGGAAGGACCTCACACGGTTCCTCTTAAAATAGGTCCCCAGCCCCCTAACGTTCCATGACACAATATTCAATCTGGCCATGTTGATGTGTACCCAACTCAACTCCTCTCCCCCACAGTTACTTATCACCTATCCTTGTGTTGTACAGCCCATGCTCCTGGCTCATCATTATTCGATGAAGGGCGTCTGCCATTTCCTGGTCACATATTCCACAGGTTGCCAGTCATTTGGTCGAAAACAATTGGTCGACTGGACAACTGGTCGAATCAATTTGGTCGAAAACCAGATGGTCGAATTTTTTTTTAAATTATTTGTACCCCTTTTTTTTGGGGGGGGGGTCCCACCCCCAACCCCCTTTTTTTTCTTTCTTTTTTTTTTTTCTACACGAAAACCCACAAAACACATATATAAATTAAAAAAAGAAATTCGACCATTTGGTTTTCGACCAAATTGCAGTCGACCAGTTTGTAGTCGACCAAATGACTGGACACCGTTCCACACTGGACCCTTTGCCCACTTTTCTCATACCTCCTTGTCCTGTTCATACCTTGATGTAAATTATACCTAAGCTCTAAACTGCAAACAAACATTTCAAACCAAAACAACCCCTCAACCTCTGGGGGTAAACAGTGCCCAACAGTAAAGTCCCGCTCGGGCACACCCATGCCTCCCGGACCAATCCTAGCAATCAGGCATTGGGCCCTATGCCAGCAACCAGCTCACACAAGTACACTCCTGGTGTGGGGTTGCCTGAACACCATCTGCTGGCATCTTTGCCCACCCCTGTACATAAAAAAACGTTTTGTAACTACAGGATTGCAACCTTCGTAACATGCATTCCCACTGTTCCAACACTTGCAACACTTTCACGTCATCTTTCATCCATTCGCGCTCCACAGTCCGCTTCTCCATCTGCTCTGTCGCGTCCCAGAGGCTCCTACGTCACTCCAGTCCTCCCTCTTTAGGAGTTGCCTGCTTCACCAGGCAGGACCTCATCCTCTTTATCACCCAAATTATTATGATCTAGCCACATATTGGCTGCTGCCAGGGTTTCTAGAAAGTTTGCCCTCCCCATGTAGGACCTTCAGTCGTGATGGATACATCAACATGTATTTAATACAGAGGCGTCTCCTCTGTGCCTTAATCGGGATAAAAGAGTTTCTCCTCTGCTGCACCAAGGGAGCATAATCAGGGTACATGGCGACCACCGCCTCCCCTCTTCTTATGGCACCATCTTCCCTATAGAAACGGAGCACCACCTCTCGATCTTGAAAATCTAGGATTCTTGCGATTATCGGCCTCGGGTGTGAGTCTGGAGGGGGTTTCCTCTGTAGGGACCTATGTGCCCTCTCTATCGCAAATCCCTGGGACAACTTTCCTGGTCCAATTTCTTGCAGCAGCAGCATTTCAATATACCGTGTCGGGTCCCTGCCCTCGATTCCCTCCGGCAAACCAAGTAATCACACTATATTTCTGCGCTATCGTCCTTCTGCCTCCTCAATCCTGGCCTCTAATGCTGCATTTCTAGTTTCCCATTTTCGCAGCTTCGCTGTGTGGTCCGCCACTGTGGGCACCCATTCCTTCAGTGTAGCCTCAGCATTGGTCACCCTCTCCGTCACAGAGCGAACATTCTGGTGGAGGAGCTGTACCTCTAAACCCACAGCCCCAATTTTATTCTATAACGACATTTTCCAATCCAGGATTGCTGCCAGTATTTTGGATTCCTGCTGGTCTTCTTGTTGTCCTCCAGCTTCCTCCCTTGTCGCACCCTTCTCAAGTAGTGCCCCTTTTGCTTTAGCTTGTGTTGCGAATGACTCCATAATCGTCCCCTTTTGCTTTGTGTTGGCATCATTGCCAGTGGTTCTGAACCCTGAGTTGTCTGCCTCTCTGTGACCCCACCCCACTCGTCCGTCGTTATACCACTGCCTTCCTCCGGGTTACCCCACCTGCTCCTGATCCCATGGCATATTTCAGGGGGTACATCTGGGTGCACACTGCGTCTCACCTGTCTCTGTGCGACGACCTATCGAGCCCCCGTGTATTGAGGGGCCCCTCCACTTGCAATGCCCTCCATGCTCTGGCCTGGAGAAACTCCAATTCCGCTCTCTCATGGGGTGGTGAGCTCTCTCTGTCAACCCCTCCAGCAATGTAGGGCCAGTGTCGGACTCCTCATGCACCACTCAGCAGCTGCAGATCTATCCTATTGTGCTCACAACTGGTGTCTTTGCGTTCAGCTTTCCTCTATCCCTCAGTCCCAGTTACTATGTAGCGTTATCCGTTAGTTGAGGGATCTTGATTGCATTCTTCTCTCATGTGCACTCATCACAGTCATATTATACACATTAGCACTGTATCACTCTCCTTGCCATATCAGCTCTTCCACTTGCTTTCCCAGTTGCCGCTCCTCCGTCCCATTCGTATCCAACATCCATGTACCGGCGTCCTCTCCTCTGCCAGTTTTGTTCCGCCACCGCCCCTGTCTGCAATCTTCTTTCGGATCTGTTTCTTTTTAGCTGCAGCGCGGTCCTCTGCTCCCGCTTCCCACAGCGATCTGCCAGCATGAAGGGAGAGGTGGGGCGAGCACTATTCCACCCTGTCCTGTGGTGCCGCTCCTTGGCTCCTGCTATCTGCCACAGCTTGCAAAGTTGGGGAGGGCTCCAAGCCGCTCAGCACAGCAACACCACTGTCACCACCTCGGTCCCTCGGTACCAGCTTCAGCTGTCCAAAGGGTCCAAGTCAGTCCGCGCTGCCGCGGCTCTTTCAGGCACTATCTTCAACGGTCCCTGCCAGGGCTCGCCTTCTCTGCCATTTTAGCTTCCCCTCTAGCTGAGCTTGCACACAGCCGTGCAGACTCCACAGGCTGCGGTTAGCAGCCAACCTCCATTGAATGGTGTGCACCAGTGCCCTGCACCCTTAACTTCAAGTTGGTGCTGTAAAAGATCCTTTACTGCAGTCTCAGGCTCAAGTTTCAGTAGCTGTACAGGAGCCGCAACGAGACTCATCCGAGCTACATGAGCCCAGATCACGCCCCCGTCCTCTTTACATAGGGATAATAAAGAAGTTCCAGAAAAGAGAAGACCTGCAAAAGAACATCAAGAGGAAAATGCAGTGGAAGGTGCAAGGAGGGCCACTCTTCTCCATGCCCCACTAGGTCTCACCAGATCATCTTGCAAGTGCCAACCTCATGCCCACTCTCACAGCTCTTCCAGGAGAAGCTCTAAGAGGCAGCAGCCAGGAACTGCTCAGAAACACCTCTCTACACGACATCAGTGAGTCTGCAACCTGGAAAACTCTACAGCTTAAGGAGAGAGTGAGAGGACCAGACAATACTTTCCCAGGAAGCCTCAAAAGGGGAGGAGACACTATATTGGAAGATGGGGGACATTATGGGCACTGTTTGTTTTGGGACTTGGGAAGAACTTTCATCTTTGTATTTGCATAGGCTACTTGAAAGCTGGATTCATACCACTTTGGAGCACTGAGCAGTTGATTGGCAAAGCCCTTGCAGCAAGAAGAGCAGTCCATCTTCTTTTTAACTCTTGTTTGAGGACCCTACTGGCGCTCCCTCACATTATAAACTGACACATGGTGCTGTCATCCAGGCACCCTATTTCATTGAGCTTTTCAAGCCTCCAGCCACCTTATATTATCCTTATATTATCCTTTGAGCACTTGTTTTTTTTTTTAAAAAAACCTTTATTTTTGGTATTTCAACACACCATACAAATACACACCCACATTAGGGTGGATTTTAAATTTACGCCGTCAACCAGTGCCCCAACCACCCCCCCCTCCGAGTCTCTCCCCTAACCGTCGCTGCTCCTCCGTATCGTCCCCGTTTTGCATCATTTCAGCCTCCCTGCGACCCTGTAGCAATGCATCAGGGTGTGTTCCCTGCGTCCAAAGGTCCCTCTGAGGAAGTGTCGGCCTCACTTATCAGGAAGGATATCAGCGGGCCCCATATGTCGGGCAGGCGCACGTGAAGTGGGAGGAGTTCTATGTAATCTGCTTCAATGTCCTGATAGTAGAGTAAGTCTTTCCGCCAAGCGGTGTAGGAAGGTGGGGGGCCGCGGCCCCATGCCATGGCAACTCTCCTGCGAGCTAGTGTCAGTAGGACTCCGGTCAGTTTCCTCGACGGCGTGGATAGCAATCTTGTCATTCCCAACAAAGCTGCCGTGCATCTCGGTTGTATTACTTCTCCCACGATTGCGGATGTCGTGTCTATCACTCGGTTCCAGAATGGGGCTACTTCAGGGCATTCCCATGCCAAGTGTATAAAGCTCGCTGAAAGAGTTCCACATCTCTTGCATTCGGCCTGGGTGTCGGGATGGTGTTTATTAGCTTTTTCAGGTGTATAATAGGTTTGGTGGAGGAAATTAAAATGGATAAGTTTGAGCCAGGAGTTACGTGCAATTTTCTGGGTCTGATTCAGAATGTAGCCCCAATCAACCTCTGATATACTTGCATTTAGCGCTTGTTCCCATCTAGTTTTCGCTCCAGTGTTGACGGGGGGTGTTCTGGTGGTCAGTGATTTGTAAATTTGCGACACTAGTCTGCCTTCCCACTGTGCTTGAATGACATCATGCAGTAACTGCCAGGTTTGTGATTGGCTCGGGAAACCAGGCAGGTGGGTCTGCATAGTGTATCGAGTTCGGAGGTAGAGGAACACGTCCAGTGCTGTGTTGCCCCCTTTCTGTTTAGCTTGGCCAGGGGTCAGGAAGCCCTCCTCTGTGAATAGGTCTCCTAGGGATTGTATGTGTAGCTTGTCGACCCACTGGTGAAATACTTTCTCTGATGTTAGGGGGATTCCAGGAATAAACTTGACTGGCAAGAGGGGAGAGTACCTTATCTGCACCCCCAGTTTATTTGCTAGCGACTTCCAGACCTTGTATGTTGTGAGCATCACGTTCATTTTGCGATTGGGAACGGGAAGTTGGCTGAAAACCACGGCAGTCAGGAAGTTGGGAGTTGCCAGGGCCCTCTCGACCTGTACATGAGGGCGAATCGTTTGCATTGCATACCAGTGGCTGAGGTACTGTGCTACTGTATTTTTCCATGTCGGGGAGGGCTAGACCACCGCTGGACACGGGAAGTGTCAGTATTGTGTACGCCACTCTGGCTGGTCTGCCAGCCCACAGTAGATCCAGAACCAAGCTTTTCAGCCTTTTCAAGAAGGATTGTGGTAGTAGCAGCGGGATATTGTTGAAGAGGTACAGTAATTTTGGCAACAGTACCATTTTGACTAAGGAGGTTCTGCCCCAGAGTGTCAGTGGGAGCTTCTTCCAGCGTGTGACCTTGTCCTGTAGGGACTTAAACACCTCCTCATAGTTGTCCCGGAATACCTCTTGTGGGTCGAGTGACAGTTGGATTCCAAGATAGCGGACCCCCGAGGTTCTCCACTTGAGTCCGAAGTCGTCGGCGAATTGTTTCGTGTCTCGGGTCAGTGGGAAGACGACTGATTTTGAGTGATTGGTTTTCAATCCGGAGGCCGCCCCGAATATGATGACTTCCCGCATGACCGGGTTCAGATTGACTTCTGGGTCCCTTATGAATAGTGCCACGTCGTCGGCTTATAAGGATACAATGAGTTTGTGTGGGCCGATGGTGAGTCCCATTTGTTGGCGTAGTTTCCACAGGTTGGAGGCCAGTGGTTCCATTACCAGAGCGAATATTAGTGCTGACAGGGGGCATCCTTGTCTCGTACCACGCTGCAGGTTTATTGATGCTGATTTCCTTGTCTCGTACCACGCTGCAGGTTTATTGATGCTGATTTTGCCTTGCCCACTATGATATTAGCTTGTGGATTGGTGTACAGGAGAGAGACAAGTTTGATAAAGCGGGCCCCCAGCCCCATTCTGGTGAGAACCATGAACATGAGCGGCCACTCCACTGAGTCAAATGCTTTTTCTGCATCAAGCAGGACCGCGATTGCTTGGCCTGTAGGGTCTAAGGCCTCGATGATTCCAAACATTCTCCGGATGCCGAAGGTCGTATTGCGGCCAGTTATGAAACCTGCCTGGTCTGCTAGCACCAGGGCAGGCATCAGGGGCATCAATCTATTCGCCAGGATCTTAGCAAGAATTGTATTGTCTAGATTGAGCAGGGAGATCGGGCGATACGAGGCGCATTCGTCTGGTGGTTTTCCTGCTTTGTGTAAAAGAATGACATTGGCCTCACGAGAAGAGTGAGGGAGGGTCCCAAGCTCTAGCGCTTCCTCGTACACCGCCGCCAGCAACGCAGCCAGAGGTTCTGCAAAGGCCTTATAAAATTCTCCCGTTAGGCCGTGAGGGCCTGGTGCTTTGGAGGGTGGTAGGGTCTTTATGGCTGCTTTAATCTCTTCCTGTGAGATTAGATCGTTCAGAGGTTCACGTAGTTGATGTTCGACCCAGTAGAGTTCTGTTTCTTCCAAATATTCCAGGGGGAGGTGCGAGTCTTTCGGTAGCTTGGCACTGTAAAGATCTTGGTAGAATAGACTGAATTCCTCCGCTATCCTTTCGTCATTGTGGACCTCTTCCCCTTGCCTAGTTCTGATCCTTTCGATTTGGGACTGTTTATTGTCGGCTTTAATTAGATTTACCAGTAAAGCTCCTGGTTTCTGGCCCTCGCCGTATTGGCGGATTTGGTTGGTGCGGTGTAGAAATTTAACCTCACGTTCCGCTGCGTCGTTGAATTTCTGCAATTCCGACTTCAACGCCGCTGCAGCTTCCGGGTTGTCTTTGTTCGCGTTCTGAGTTTCGAGCTGTTTTAATTTATTTTCGCTGTTTGCAAGCTCGCCCCTAATGAGCTTGAGAATGCCATTTTCTTTGGCGAGGCAGACTCCTCTGATAAAGCATTTAAAGGATTCCCAAATTATGCTTGCCGAGGGGACCGAACCCAGGTTGGCTTCCAAGAACACGTCAATCTCCTCTCTTAATTCGGAGGCAAAGACCTCGTCCCGCAGTGATCCCTGTTTGAAGCGCCAACGTTGTAGTGGCGGAGTGAGGTTAGCTAAGGAAGATCGGCGAGTGGTCCGAGAGTGTTCTCGGGTGGATGTGGCACCGGTCACACGCCAGGGGGCTGTTAGTTGAGGTGAAAAAGTAGTCAATTTGGGAGCTTGTATTGTGGACTGTAGAGTGAAAGGTGTACTTGCGCCTTTCCCCATTGGAGACTCTCCAAGTGTCCTGTAAATCAAACGCTTTGCAGATTTCCTTTATCTGGAGACCAGCTTTGGAGGTTGGTTGTTGTACGGCCGATGATCTATCTCTCATAGGGTCCATAGCCGTGTTCATGTCGCCGCCCCAGACAACCGTGGCCGGGCCGAGCGCGGAGAGCTGCGTCAACACCCAGCCGAAGTTGTCAGGGCCATCCACATTCGGAGCATATGAATTGACAAAGGTCACTTTCTGACCTGCAACGATGCCACTCACCAGTAGTGCTCTGCCTTCCTCGTCTTTTGCCGTGTGCAGTAGCCGGAAACTGAGACGCCTGTGTATGAGGATTGCAACACCTCTCGAGTATGTGGAGTAGGATGAAAAGTATCTGTGGCAGCCCCAGCTTTTGGCCCACTGGCGGTCTCTCCCCGGGGTAATGTGCGTCTCTTGAATCAGGGCCACGTCTACATCGTGGCGTCTGAGATAGTGCAGAATTTTCCTAGATTTAGCCGGGATGCTACCGCCTTTTATATTCCATGTTAAAACATTGAATGGGGCAACGTTGCTTTTATTTCGGACCACATTTTTGATTCAGCGGGCGGCCGTGGTCCGGTTGAGCCAGAGCTGCTGACTGGGACTGTACGTGAGGGATGGGAGTCTCGATTGCGATGATGAGTAAGGCAGCGAGTAGGGAGCCGGCGGCGAGCGGGACAATCGGGAACTGGTGGCGTTGAACTTCCCCATTAACTTTGTAATATTCAAACTTCGGGCAAACCCCAACAGGCCCAAGACGTAACTCTCCCGAGGGTGGGCAACCCTGAACATGCTCACCGGGAGGTTCCGACTTTCCCAACCCCAAACCAAAACAGCCCTTGGAGTCACCATGCCGAGACGTGAGGTCCACCCCTTGCCGGACAGACTCAACTCAGGCTAACAGTAACTTAACAGTAGCTGAGCTAGGGGCATCTGGGGTCTCCCAATTGTCCCAGCCCCGACTTGTGCTGCTGTAAATGGTCCGGCCCACTCAGTGCTGCTGTGCCGGGTCTTGTGTCCAGCCATGTCCAACCGTCTAAGGAGGGTTCCTGGGGATTCTGTCTCTTTGCGGTCTGGGGCCAGCCTGATTCTGATCCGGGAGACCAAGGCGGTCCAGGAACAAATTTGCTTCATCTGGGGTTTGTAAAAATTGGACCTTTCCCTCGTGTTGGACTCTTAAGCGTGCTGGATAAAGCATGGAATAAGGCAGTTGGCTGTTGCAGAGTCTCTGTTTGACGCTAGCAAAAGTTTTCCTTTGTGACTGTACTGCCGGGGAGAAGTCAGGGTAAAAATTGATTTTGTCCCCGTCGTGGCTCAGCTCGCCTTTTTCTCTGGCGAGGCGGAGCAAGGAGTCGTGATCTCTGTAGTTCAGCAGTCTCGCTATTATGGACCTAGGGGGAGCTCCTGGAGCAGGTCTTGTCGCGGGAATCCTGTGGGCTCTCTCGATTATGAATAGGCGGGATATGGCTTCACGGCAGATTAGAGTGGTGCATAAGGCTTCCACAAAGTCTTCAAATTTCTCCTGCGTTTGATGTTCTCTCACACCGACTATCCGTAGATTATTCCTCCTCGACCGACCTTCGAGGTCCTCGCACTTGGCAGCGGTTAGTTTCATTTGCGATTCCAGCTGCGAAACTCTATTAGTTAGGGATGCCGAACTGTCATTGAGATTTGACACCCTCTGCTCCATCTCGTTTAGGCGTTCGGCCTGGGAGTCCATACGGTGTTGCATGAGATCGACTTTGGACGCGAGACCATCCATTTTGTTACTCAGGCTGCCAATGCCAGCTTTTAAGTCAAGAAGGATTTCTTTGATTTCATAGGGGTCCTCAGCCACTTCATCCTGGTGGGAGCATTCGGACGATGAAGCTTGGTCTTCTGGGTGGTGAGGGGCTCTGGGGGTCGGGCCACTCTCAAAGTTTAGCTTCCTCTGAGATTTATTGTTTTTTCCCATCTTGGCTGTGAGAATGGAAGCGTCGAAAATGAGTTGCAGGTGGTCTAGTTGTGCCTCGAACCCCCTCGGGACCCACCTCCGGACCGGGGCGGCCGCGGCTGGTTATATGCGGTGCTTTATCAGAAATGCAGGGCGGGGGGGGGGGGCGGTTTTCGTCGTGCGCCGAGTTCTCCACTGCTAGCGCAGCCTCCTTGATGGGTTTCAGTGGAAGACCGGCGTAGGAAGGGTGTTCCCCGCTATGTGAGCAGGGGTTGACTGTTGAGGAGCTACGTTGGCTCGTGTCAAAGATGTTTACAGAGGATTTCTGCCAGGGGGCAAAGTGTTGGGCAATTCCTTGTGCCCCTGTTTTGTAGTTCAGGGCCGAGTGTTGGTCTGCGGCAGTGAGGATGCTCTTCCCCAAGTGGCGGGGTTCAGGTCGTCCAAGTGGACGGGGCCCCCAGGCGCTCTGTGTGTGCGGATGCCACACCCATCCCGGCCCAGCGGGTTGCAGGAGTGAAAGGTTTGCCGAGGGGCGCTGTGCTGATCGCTTGTTCCTGCCACTGCGGGTGAGGCCGCCGCCGAGTCTTGAAGGCGGAGGGGGGGGGACAGCACCGTCTCCCCACCACTCCTTACCTCCCGGAACGACCCCACTGGTCGTCTGCCAGCCCCGTGAACGTGGACGCCTTCAGGGGGGACTCCCGCTCTCCTGCCGCGTCGCTTGCTGGGCCGCTGGCCGTCGTCCGGGGTCTGTCGCTCCACGGCCTTCGGCTGGGAAGCCGGATGCCGGAGCCACAGGTGCAGATTCAGGGAGTGGGGGAGGCCTTGGCGTCCTACGGCCGTCTCCTCCACTCTGGCGATGGCTCCAGGCGGAGGAAGGGGGGTGGTCAGGATCTCCCTCCGCTGTTCGGCGCGTGCTCCCCGGGCCGCTGCCGACTCCTTGCCAGGATACTGGGCCCCCGTCTCGTGGGTGGCTGGGGGGGGCGCGTCGGGCTCCGCAGTGAAGGAGCTCAGCTCTTGATGCGCGGGGCCTAGTGACCGACCCCGCGATTCTCGGCGGCCGGGCCTTCCGGGCTGAATCTCGGGCTGGGAGCTCCGATTTTACACGAAACTTCGGGATGGCATAGCTGGGGACATCGGCAGTTCATGCACAGGCAGACTGGGGCTCAGTAACGCCAGGATCCGCAGGATTTTCCAGGATTGATGCGGGGCTACGAGGGAGCTCTGACCTAAGCGGCCACCTTGGATGGCCCTCTAGCGCCCTCTCTTTGAGCACTTGTTTAATAAAAACCATGGGCCTCATTACACGGTAGGCGTTAAGGGTTTACCGGTACCAGTATTTTACCGGTACCGGTAAATCCTTACCGCCTTACTACGAGGTCCCTTTGCGGGTTGGGGAATTTAACGCATGCTTTTTGCAGGCATTAAAAATCCAACCCACAAAGGGACCTTGGTGCTAATTTGCGGTACCGTAATTAGCGCCTTCCCCATTCCCATTATGCCGTATGGGGCAAAAATGGGAATGGGGAAGGGCAATGGAGGAAGGAGGAATTACCGCCTTCCCAACCTTGGAATAGGGCGGTAATTCCCCTTTCCTCCAAGGCGGTACCGGTAAATTACCGGCATGAACCATGGCGCTAATAGCATGGCATAATGAATGGCAATCCAATCATTATGTACCGAGATAAGGACGAGATTACCACGCACCCCGACGGAGGAGCCAGAACCAGGCCCGTCGGGAAGCCCTCCGAACAAGCGGAGGCGAGTCCACCCCGCTCCTCCCTTCGTGCCTGCGAGACCGGTGGACCCCTCATCCCCCTCGCAGGGAGAGGATACGGCGACGGGGATGGACGATGACGGCGGTGATGACACAGCAGACATCCCGTCGTCAGCCACCCCCCCCGCCCCCACGCGGGCATCCCCAGCCGACAAGGTTGGCTCTTTCCATGCCATGATAACCAGGGCATCCGAGCTCTTCCAGCGCTGCCCTGAAGAACAGAAAAAGGAGGGGTTTCTGTACCAACGACGAGAGGCTAAGAGGAAGACGGTCCTCGCGGTGCCTTTACTCGACGACATCTGGGACGAGGGGCTTGCTGTCCTCAAGAACCCTGCCACGACACCCGCCAAGAGGGACAGGTACGAGAAGAAGTACTGAGTCCCCGATGCCGCCCCCTTGTGCCTCAGGGCCCTGCCCACGCCGGACTCGGTCGTCTCGGCAGCGGCTAAGAAGAAGGCAGCAGGCGCAGCGGCATCAACTTCCACTTCCCCGCCGAACAGCGAGGGCAAGAAGTTGGACTCTATGGGACGACAATTAAGGCGGCCAATGCCTTAGCTATCGTGGCCCGCTACGACAGGGAGCTCTGGTTCAAGATAGCTCCCCTGCTAGATTTCCTGCCTGATGATAAAAGAGCGGAGGCCCTAGAAATTCTGCAGGAGGGCGAGGTGGCGTCGGATCACGCCATAACGGTGGCGACGGACATTGCCGATACCGGATTTCGCCAACTGGGGCAACGGAATTTGCTTCCGACGTCGAGGATGGCTCAAGGCGACAGACTTTCGCCAGGACGTCCAGACCAGAGTGTTGGACATGCCGTTCGACGGCAACAACCTCTTTGGTAAGGCGGTGGATGAGTCTCTACAGGCCATCAAGACCGACTCGGAGACGGCCCGGGCCCTTGGGGTGCTGCAGCAGCGACGGACCTTTTGGAGCCCCGTAGGCAGACAGGGTGCTTCCAAAGGATCCAGCGGTGGCTCCTCCACTTACCGCCAGGCGGCCCGCTCCTCTTCCCAGGAGGCCTACAGAGGTTGCGGCAAGCAAGGGGGTTCCTGCCGTTGTCGCCAAGGAGGCCAAGGCGGCAAGGCCGCTTCCAAGCAAGACTGACCCGGCCGGGTTGTCGGGCCCCCATCGAAGCACCCCGGTGGGAGGCCGGCTGACGAAGTTCGTCAGAGTGTGGGAGTCCATCTCCACCGATCGTTGGGTGTTGGACACCCTGGCCAACGGGCACTCGCTGGAATTCCTAAAGAAGTGCCCTCGCATTCCTCCCCTGGCCAGGAAGGAGAATCAGGTCCCTCAACTGCTGTTGGAAGTAAAGGCGATGCTCAGGAAAGGTGCCATCGAGCTCGTCCCCAGGAGGCTCCGGGGCTCCGGAGTGTACTCAAGGTACTTCCTCGTCAGAAAGAAGACAGGCGGTTGGCACCCCATCCTGGACCTGCGTCGGTTAAACAAATACATCAAGGCGCAGAAATTCAGGATGGTCACCCTCCAGCACGTGCTGGGTCAGCTGGAGGAAGGCGACTTGCTGTCGTCGTTGGACCTGGAGGATGCTTACTTCCACATCCCCATTCTAAAAAGGCACAGGAAGTTCCTCAGGTTCGTGGTTCAGGGACGCCACTACCAATTCAGAGCCCTACCGTTCGGATTAAAGTCGGCACCCAGGGTTTTCACCAAGTGCCTGGCACCAGTGGCGGCGCGGCTGCGCCTGCAGGGGATCCACATCTACCCCTACCTGGATGACTGACTAATCCGGGCAAGGTCAAGGGAACTCGCCGTCGATTATATGACGAGGACCGTCCGGTTGCTCATGGAGCTGGGGTTCGCCATCAACTACCCCAAATCCCACCTGGTTCCATCGCAAGTAGCACTGTTTTTGGGGGGCGAAGCTCGATACAGTGGAGCAATTGGCCTCCCCTTCAGAGGAAAGGACCAAGACCATCCTGGGCAAGGTGCGGCACCTGTTAGCCATGGACGTGGCCAGGGTGAGGTCCATCAAGTCCCTGCTCGGGATGATGTCCTCATGCATCTACCTTGTGCCCCTTTGCAGACTTCGGATGCGTCCGCTACAGGAGTTCCTCGACGCCCGCTGGCTTCAGGCGAGGGGCTACTTCGAGGACAGGATCCCCCTCAACGAAGTGTTCCGTCAGGCCATCCTATGGTGGGGCACCCGGGCTCACCTTACGACGGGCACGGACTTTCAAACCCCGGCGTTTCAGGAGACGGTGACTACGGATGCCTCTCTGGGGGTTTGGGGGGCCCACACCGGAGATCTCCACGCAAGAGGCCTTTGGCTCCCCGAGGAGAGGTCTCTTCACATCAACATCTTGGAGCTCAGAGCAGTGTTCTGGGCGCTCAAGTCGTTCCTCCTGTCCCTCAAGGACAAAGTGGTGAGGATCTTCACCGACAACACCACCACAATGTTCTACATACGGAAGCAAGAGGCACCAGATCCACAGCCCTATCCAAGGAGGCCCAGGATCTGTGGCTCTGGGCCGTCGCCCAGGGGATGTTTCTGGTTCCCTTCCACCTGGCAGGGATAAAAAACACCATTGCCGACTCACTCAGCAGGGAGCTGCGCTCGTGCCACGAGTGGGAACTGCGCCCAGATCGAGCTGTTCGCGTGGCGACGAACTCCAAGGGCCAGAGGTTCGCCAGCAGGTTCCCACAGCCGAGGAGCATGGGCGATGCTTTCTCGTTCCCTTGGGACGGCCTGTTTCTATACTCGTTCCCTCCTTTGCCGTTGCTGCTCCGCCTCATCAACCAGCTCAAGAAAGAAGTCCAGGTGCAGGATGATCCTCGTCGCACCGGCGTGGCCGAGGCAGGTCTGGTTCCCGGACCTTCTGGACTTGTCAACGTCCCCACCAGTTAGGCAGCCGGCGGACGCAGATCTTCTCTCCAGAGAAGGAGGCGCCATTCTCCACCACGACCCACAGTCGCTGAACTTGCAGGCCTGGCTCCTGCAGCACTAGAGTTTGGAGGGTACGATATCCCGGCTGATTGCAGAGAGGTTCTTGCAAAGGCCAGGGCATCCTCAACTCTCAAGTGTTACGGTCATAAATGGAAGAGGTTCTCTGTCTGGTGCCGTGCACAGAAGATTAACCCTCTGCGAATTACGGCCCCTCAAGTGCTGCCGCTCGCCAAGGCTGGACTCGCTCACGCCTCCATCAAAATACATCTGGCTGCCATCTCCCGATATACCAGGACTACGGGACGGGCGTCCTTGTGGTCTCATCGCCTGGTGAAAGAATTTATGAAGGGACTATTCTGATCATTCCCGCCGGTGAAGGCTCCTGCCCCGGCGTGGGAGCTTAATGTGGTGCTGATCAGGCTCATGGGAGCCCCATTCGAGCCTATGCATTCGGCGCCTTTGCAGTTCCTGTCATGGAAGACAGCGTTCCTCGTGGCCATCACCTCTGCACGACGAGTGGGAGAGATTCAGGCCCTATCTTGCAAGCCTCCATACTTGACTTTTCATGACACAAGGGTGGTGCTGAGAACGCACCCCTCCTTCATGCCCAAGGTGCCGTCGGACTTCCACCTCAACGAGCCCTTGGTGTTACCAGTTTTCTTCCCGTCGCCTTCGACACCGGCCGAGAGGACTTTGCACTCGCTGGATGTAGCTAGAGTGCTGAAGTTCTACGTGGACCGCACAAAGAGTTTTCGGAAGACGTCACAACTGTTTGTGAACTTTGGGTCTGTGAATCAAGGGAAGGCTCTCTCGAAGACTTCCATTTCCAGATGGCTCTCCGGCTGCATCATGCATTGTCACCGGTTGGCAAACCGATCGCTGCCCGGCGGTCCGAGAGCCCATTCGACCAGAGCGATAGTTGCTACCACGACGTTCCTGTCTGGTGTGCCCCTGCTGGACATCTGCAGGGCTGCTATGTGGAGGTCGACGCACACCTTCACAAGATTCTACTGCGTCGATCGGGACTCCAGGGAGGAGTCCAGGGTCGGCCAAGCAGTGCTGCGCAACCTGTTCACTTAAGGTGAGCCTGGTGAGGAGGTAAGAGATGCTTAATGTTCAGTTGTTGTATTGCTTAATATATATATATGTATTGCTTAATGTTGAGCCTGTTGCCACCTCCCGTGGTTGTGCATGTGTATACTGCTATGTATTCTTTTATTCATGAGCATGTGAATCCATGCCAGACCCCATGCTGGAGAAGGAACAAGTTACTTACTAACTGTTGTTCTCCAGCATGGTTCTGGCATGGATTCACATGCGAACGCTCTCACCTACCCCTCTGCGGCTCTTCACTCGGTCATACTGCCACTTGGCGTGCTACCAAATCTGAGGATGGCTGCCAGGGGCGGGGCTTAGGGAGAGGGCAGTCATTGGCTGGGGGCAGTATGACCCAGAGATCAGTGATTGGTTACTACTAAGAAAGACAGATCAGAAACGAAACTGATACTGATTTTTTCTTTACCAAGGATTCCCAGCCTGACGACGAGGAATATTCATGAGCATGTGAATCCATGCCAGACCCATGCTGGAGAACAACAGTTACAGATAAGTAACTTGTTCCTTTCTTTATTTGCTGTACCGGCCATAGTTGACTGGCATCTTAACGTTCAGTCCCTTCTGCTCAAAACAAGTCCGGCTGCGTCTCCTCGTGTCAATAAGAGACTAGACCTGAGTAGTAAATTGAAGTGCAACTCGATCCTCCATCTTTGACAATCTTGTGTTTTCAGATACACTGACTTAAAACTGATCTTGTCTGGAAGATATTTTACACAATAATCAGTAATGGGGACCTATATTTCCTATTGTAAGGCATACAAAGTGACATTGGTTTGGACGTTACACAAATGTTATACATAAATAAAATGGTCTGTTAACTTCAGAAAGTAAAATACTCTGTAGAGCTTACATACGTCGTTATACAATCAATGAACCCCATTCTATGCAGACATTTAGTCCCCTATCAACACTGTCAAAGAGTCTGATCAATCTCTGTTCTGCCTTTATGAGTGGGGTCTCAGTATTGCCTTCTCTTGAACCAATTTTCACCTGTTGTATGACAAACCAGAAAATCTCTTCTACCCCATGATTTAGCTAGGTGAAACGTTCCACCAGGGGTGCATCCTGTACTTTGTTTTTTATACATGATCTGTGCTCACATATTTGTGTCGTGGATGGTTCGGTTGCCCTGCATGCTACGGGCCTCGTCCAATCTCTGGAAGCGGCTAATATTGTTGGGTAAAGCCAGAATGTGCTGCGGCCCCGCGACTGCTCCAGGCGTGAGTAGCAGAGATCTGCGGTGAGGAGGGACGACGTAGACATTCAGTGCCAGGAGGCGATTTAGCCCGCTATGATCCTGGCAATGCTGCCCCCTGGGCGGGGTCGGCCCTGCCTCTGTTGCGCTGCCCTGGACGATAACGTGAGTCGCATGAAGATTTCCATGGCCCGCTGATTTGTACATTGGGCACTGTTTCTGCTGCTGCACGTTTGCAGCTCTGAGGAGTGGGAACCTGCATCTGGGCACTGCTCTGGATCCATCTGGCCATAGGAATCGTTGTAAAGGCAGTCCCTGATTCAAGACAAGTGCTTTGGGGGAAACGACCTGGCAGACAACCTGCACACTGCAATGGTATGTGTGGAGTAAGCCTTCCGGAATTTCTGGGGATGAATTTTAAAGCAGCAACATCCCCCTGTTATTTTAAGCCTGCTGCAAGTCAAGACCAGGGGTACAGGTGGGGGTAAGAAGGCTGGAGCAATGGATAAGCCTATAAAATCAACATCCCGGCGGGAGGGAGAGGCCACTTCTCATAGTGCAGTTGCCCCAGAACAAAGAGTCTGGGTTCTGGAAGACACCCTCACGGGGGCATGGTTTAGGCGGTAGAGCAGTTACTCCGGGAATTGCTGAGCGAGCCACAATTGTCGCCTTTTTTTGCCATTGAGAGAGCGCACAGAGCACTGACCCAAAAGCCAAAGCCGGGTGACTTCCCAAAACTAATAATAGCCAAAATATTAAGCAATCGTGACAGAGACTTATTCTTGAAGCTGGCAAGAGACAAGAAAGAGCTCTGGTTGGGCTCCCAAGTGATCTGGATTTTTCCAGACTTTTCTGTGACAGTCCAGCAGGAGAATCGTCAGTTCCTGGGGGTCAAAAAGATGCTGCAAGAACGCAATATTTAGTATGCGTTGCTATTTCCAGCTAGACTGCATTGTCAATTCCAGGGCAAATTTAACTTTTTCACAGTTCCAGAAGAAGCAGTAAAGTTTATCCCGGTCAAAATTCAGATTTTGAAACCACCTACTGCGACCCCTGAGGACTTGTCCACCATATGAGATCATCACCACTTAATGTTCCGTGGGATAGCAGTACTAAATCATGTGTTGATGGCATTGGGTTAACCTATCAATGTTAATCTGAAGTGTATATCCGAGTAGAAACCTGAACGGAAGAGTCTGGAGTGGCGACCGTACGCCCCTCTCGCAATTGCATTTTGGTTGCCTTAGTTGGGAATCAACCCGGATGTTGTGGCTGCGCAGTTGTGGGTTAGGGTGGACTGGGGGGGTATGGTTTACACTGCTTGTTTGGGGGAGGCAGTGAGTTTGGGTGGGGAGGGATCAGGAGAATTTGGAGGGTGTACATTTAAAAATGCTTGGTGTTGTATGCTATGCAAAAGTGAGCTGGCACCACAGAGCTGCTTTAGGTCCTGTTTTTAGAGCGACTACAGAATACATGTTGGATGACTATTGGGGCATTGCCAGACTCGACCCAGATTAAGCTATTAAGCTGGAATGTCAGAGGGTTGGTCAATTGTGTGAAGACTCTGAAAATGATAGCTCATGCCAATAGGTTGGGCGCCAATATACTTTTCTTACAAGAATCTCATATAGTGGAATCAGTAGATCAGCGTGTTGCCCAGTCTTGGTGTGGCCAGCGATATTACACATCATATTCCTCTAGAGCATGGGGGGTTATGATATTGACCCATAGAATGCTTCCATCCTCCTGATTGTAGATGAGAGAGGCAGCTATGTACTGGTACACAGACTGCTTTGCAAAAGGGAAGTAGTATTGTTGAATTGCTATGGCCCCAACATCGACAATCCAGATTTTAACACCATTATGGACACAACCGTGGATTGGTCGAACGCTGGCCATCAGGAAATGACAAAGGCAGCACAGGTTCTCTGGTCCAGGATGGAGGATATAAATATTGTAGCTGTCTGGCAGTTGCAGCATGGCATTCATCAGGGATTCACCTATTATTCTGCAGTCCATAACATGCACTCTTGCATAGATATGTGGTTTCTCTCAGATTTCCTGCTCCCTGAGGTTGTAGATTGTGTCATGTATCCTAGAACTTTCTCAGATCATTCCCTTGTAATGCTGGTTGTTAAATGGTCTGCGGAGGGCCGTACCAGACTTCCATGGCGCTTCAAACCACCTGAAGCACTGAGAGATCTAGCCTTTGTGCAGGGATTGCAGGATAATATTGATGATTTTTTTTGCAGAATGTGGGGTTGGTCAATTCGGCAGTGGTGCTATGGCAGGTGTATAAAGCCTATGTGCAGGGGGTGGCACTATTGACCGAACATGGGGTCCTGAGGGAGCTTTCGACTGGATTTGGCAGTGGCTGAGGCACGACTGACGGACCTCCAAAACCGCTATGCCACAGATCCCACTCCTGCTATGCCCGTCCAGACCAAATGTGAGGTGGATAAATTCAGAGACCTGGCTCAGAGAGAGATAACGGTCTTATGGCATGCCGATGCTGGGAGACAGATAGACCGGAACGTTTCATGGCCCAGCTGAGGCTGGAACTAGGGCCTGTTCTCAAAAGGGAATAAATTAGACGTTTTGCTCCTTTTATGAAAGTTTGTACCGTCTTACGGTGAGGCGTCTGAGGCTGAAATTAGGAAGTATTTTGGCGCAATCCCCACTTCATTGTTATCTACAGAGGCTGCAGAGATTCTAGAGCTTCCCCTATCCGAGGAGGAACTAAGTAGAGCAATTAAGAAACTCCCCTCCGGCAAGGCGCCTGGCCCCAATGGGCTAGTGGCGGAGTTCTACAAAGAGATCCATGATGCTCTGGTTCCGCATCTGCTTCAGATGTGGGAAGAGGCCCTGGCCAGAGGAACCCTCCCGGAGTTGGTGCGCAAATCTGTGATCACGGTTATGTTGAAACCGGGTAAGGAGGCCAGTGCTTGTGCTTCATACCGCCCACCGTCATTAATTAGCGTTGATGCCAAGATATTCGCCAAGGTGATAGCGAGCCGGCTGCAGCCCCTGATACCTTACCTCATCCATAAAGATCAATCAAGGTTTATACCCGTCAGGACCACGGCATTGAACCTTTGTCGATTTTACAGCGTGATGCCGGGGGTGACCCCAGACTCTGACCTGGTAGCCATATCTTTAGATATGCAGAAGGCGTTTGATACAGTATACTGGCCTTATTTGTTGGCAGTACTGGAAAACGCAGGGTTTGGGCCTTGTTTCATGTCGTGGGTGTGCTGCTGTATAAGGACCCGATCGCAAGAGTCCTCACTAACGAGACGATATGATCGCCCATTAAATTGGGAGACGGCACCCATCAGGGGTGACCTTTATATCTGCTCCTGTTTGCACTTGTTATAGAATCCCTTGCTGAATTGGTCCAATTTCGACACGCTAAGTGTGGGCTATGATTGGGTGGGCCACCAACTGTGATATCATTGTATGCAGATGATATCCTGCTTTATATCAGGGATCCGGCTAGTGATGCAGGGGCGGTCCATCAAACGGTAGTGGACATCAGTAGATATTCAGGGCTGCATCTCAACAGAGATAAATCAGAGGTTTTTCCGTTGGCTGTGTCTGGACAGAAGCAGTGGGAGTGACATGGGCTGTGTGTGGCTCTTTAAGGTATTTAGGTATTCTGGTTCATAAGTCGGCAAAGGAGACAATAGCTCTCAATAACTCTCAATTATATAGCGTACATAAAACAGTTGGGCACCAAACTAGCACGTTGAGGAAAGGTGCCAATGTCATTGATGCAACGCCTCTCAATAGTGAAAATGCTGGTTCTCCCGAAGCTGTTTATGTCTTTAATAATAACCCGGTCTGACCAGGCAGGACACTTTTCAAAGAGTTTCAATCATTATGTACATATTTTGTGTGGGGTAACAGGGGTCCGCATGAGTTGGAGGACAAGGACTCGGCTGTGCGAGGAAGGAGGCTTCCGAGCTCCTCATTTTGAACTTTATTTAGCAGCACAGGCGCTCTTTGCCTCCTATTGGGAAGAACATTATAACCCTCAGCCACACACAGCACAGTGGAGCTACGCACTTTAATGTGCGGCACCACATATGTATCCCTTGAACCCATTGGCTGCAACACGGTTGGCATGGGGTAAACTGCAGCGACTAATGGGGCTGGAGCACCCTTACGACAGGGGGGCTCCTTTGTGGGGCCAAACGTGGCTGTCGCGCAACGCTCAACCGATCCATATCTAGGTGCTGGAGTGTCACTGGCGTTACCACTTTGGGGTGCATGTATGAACAAGGTACATTTATAGACTGGGAGGAATTTATAAAAACGATGTTGGTGAGTCCCCAATACAGAGGCTACACTATTGGCGAATCAGAACTGCGTTTAGGTTGTGGCGGCCAGAGTACCCATGTGAGCACCTGAAAAGCCCAGCTGAATCGTATATACATAAAACTGCGGTAGGAGGTTCCACACATTGGGTGTCAGTGCTGTATGATCGATTGCTGAGTGCAGTAGTGCATAGGGGCCTAGATGTCAAGAAAAAATAAGAGCGATATCTGTGTATTGTGTTCACAGATGTACAGTGAGCCGCGATGTACATGCTGACCAAAAAGATATTCTATAATTCTAAATTTCGATTGATTCAGTTCATGGTTCTGAACAGATTATATTATACTGCTGTAAGGATTCGGCAGTTCGAGGGCAACTGCTCGGGCAGATGCCCCAGGTGCTCTGGCGACAAGGCCAATTTGCTAAACATGTTTTATGCCTGCCCTTGTCTGCGATCCTACTGGGACTGGGTGTGCGATATATTGCTGGAAGTGACAAGTCAATCAGAGCCATTTCCCCAAGTGGCCATGCTACTGGGCATCACGGACCCAATGGTTGAGGAAAAACTGAGATTCCTCAATCTGGGATTTCTATTAGCTAAGAGACAGATTTTGTTCACCTGAATGCAACTTGGTGCCCCCTCAGTAACCCTACCTGGGCGAACGACATGGAGGAATTATATGGAACACCGGGTCATCCCCTAGGCAGACCCAGAGACATATGGACAGACTTTCACTGTTATCTCTCTCTGTCTGTGTCTGGGTTGTCGCAGGTGCGTCTACTATATGGTATTATCCATGGAATGTGGGTTGTGCTGTTGTTGCTCTGTTTTTCTCTTTTCTGTGTTGTCACCAATCTTAACAAAACATTTTTTTTTAAAAACAAGAATCTAATAGAGTGTGTTGTGCTATATTAAAACATGAAAATGTAAAGTGGCAATTATTTGTTTTTAGTACAATGTGGCCATAAGGAGAATGTTAATAAGGGCAGGATTATCTCCTGATCAAAAACTGTATTGAAGATAGAGCCATGCTGATAGATGTCAAAAGAGAAGACAGAGGGGCACGGGTAGTATAGCTCAGTGGCAACACGCTCGTCTTGGAAGCAAGACGCAGAGCAACATAGGTTCGAATTCCGAGGCAGCGCTTAGAAACCTCTTTGGTATTAAGTGCGTTATAAAAAAACAATTATAGATTATAAGGGATTTGAAAGTGTGTTTGTCACTCTTATTTGGTTTGTGGAATGGGTTATTCTATGCGTTGTTTTCAGAGTGTTACATGTAGATGGTCTGCTCAGAAAGTGGTATGAAAGTAGAGTACTTCACTGTAGTGTATAAATATTGTTGCAGGTGGTCAAGATTGGCGAAATTGTGAAAAAAACAAGAAACAAAAAGGGTTGCATTTGTTGCTGTTTAAACTATATCAGTCCTGATGAAGGCATAAGATCACAGATTGGGACAACATCTGTATAACTGTACCCTAGAAGGTGGCCGAAACACAGTTGTGTCGACATAGATGATAAATATATGATGTCATGTTGTGTGATATGGAGATAGAGATTACCCATGCAAGTGTGCAAATTTCATGGATTGCACTGAGCATGTCCTATGGACTAGTGCTTTGAGATATGTATTAAACATTTAGCCAGACTAGACAACAGTGGGACGTATGATTCTAGTGAGGTTGCCAATCTACTTAAACCAAAACAAATGTGTTTGTAAATATGTTTATTGCATTTTAACATATAAACAACAACGAGAGCAAAGCACATAACATGAGAAGACCCAGTATAGTGTGAACCACCCAGCGTAGATTAACTGGGCCTCTGCTGGTAGTCGTCTTTATACAAGGGGGCTGGGGTGTGGGGAGTGATGGATTGTTCCTCAAGAATGCCAACTTCTCAGGGCTCGATGACTAAAACTAACTGGAAGACATACTTAGGCATATAAAGACACCCTTCAACTCCGCTCCACATTCCCATCCTCTTTACGCATAGTGCCGTGCCTAGTCGTCCATGCAAATTTCTTATGTAGGCCACTGCAGGGCTAATAAGACATCCCATCATCCTGCTCCAGCGACCCAAACACACACAATCCTAATTAACATACAATCCCCATAACCACTTCTATTAAAGCATAACTCCTCAAACACCGTTCTTAGATACGTCCCCTCTGAACAAGAGTAACGCCCATATGGTCAGCCCCTGTCTGCATCCACATCAGCCTCAGCAGTTATCGATTTCAACAACTCTTCCCCTCTGTCCACATCCCAAAAAATGTATTCTTTCCCTTTGCAGGTAACTTGAAGCTTGGCCCGCCACAATAACCCTGCCTTCTCCAGCATTGGGTCTGGCGTGGATTCACATGCTCATGAATATTCCCTGTCGTCAGGCTGGGAATCCTCGGTAAAGAAAAAATCAGTTTCAGTTTCATTTCTGAACTGAATTTCTCCTAATAACCAATCACTGGTCTCTGGGTCATACTGCCCCCAGCCAATGACTGCCCTCTACCTAAGCCCCTCCTCTGGCAGCCATCTTCAGATTTTTACTGCACATTCAAGTGTTGGGAGTCCTCTTGCTATAGCTCTCAAGCTTCTACTGCGTATTAGGTTTTTTCAGAGAGTTTTCTCAATTATTTTCGGTCATTTGAGCCTCAAGCTCCACCGATTCATCATCCGATTAACGGGGACCTGATTTTCGGAAGCTTCTATACCCCTCAAAGGCACATTTTCATTGAACTTCACTTCTTGGAGGATTCCAGAAGATTCTTGAGGCCTACCCCGCATGGACATGGCCGAAGACAAAGGAGACTCAACGCCTCTGTTCAGGATCTGCCCAGAATGTGGACTAAGGAACGTTTTCCTGGAAGATGGGCACTCCTGGTGCCTTTACTGCCTACACTCAGACAAATCGCACTTGGAGGAGGACTGTACCTTCTGCAAGGACATGTCCGCCCACACCATGAAGGACCGTCGCAATCGGCTCGCTGAGTGGCTGGAGACAAAGAACCTGGCGGCAGGTGAGCCCCGGCAACATACTTCTCCCAAGAGAAAATCTGAGCAGTCTTCTAAGGCCTTTGCGGGCGCTCTGGCGACAGGGGCCCAACAGAAGGCAAAGCACAGCTAGTCCGCAGGCACCGGGAGCGTCGTTGGTACAGGCTCCTCGGCAGCCAGGCTGGGCAGACGCCGTCAACCCCGAGCCAACGCTCCAGCTCAACGAAGAGAAGGAAGTCAGAGCAACCGGGTAAGCTTCGGGAGAAGGCCTGATCGTCTCCGACGGAGAAAGCCAAGGGAGAGCGAGGTGCTGACCATCCCCCCACGGTGAAGGCCTCAGACGCGCCTAAGGTCATGAAGGCCCAGGTTCACCAGGCCAAAGCATCTATTGAGGGAGTGGTGGCATCCCTGGTGAAGGCCACGGATGCGGGTTCCCAGGAGACAATCACAAAAACGAGAATTTCCCTGCCCGCCCAGAGGGAATCATCATTCGTGCACATTCAGAAGACTCCCGTGAAGATGTCGTTCATCTCCCCGAGACCGTCGCCCCTGGCTGAGATGAACGGGGTGGCGCAGTGGTCCAGCTAGACTCGGAGATCACTTCTGAGGAGGAGCTTTCAGGCCTGACAGTGCCTGAGAAGAAGGGCATCGAGTCCGGGCCCTACGGGAAGGACCCCGACGAGGTGGATGGGGAGAGCAACGAGGGAACCGATGAGGAACGGCAGGGTGAATAGGAACCGGACTCCACGCCACTCCTGTCACTCCCGTCACAACTGCTTCCACCGCCGACGGACAGGTCAGAGGACATACTACAAGCTCTGCACATCCTGTGCACAGAGATACGGACAAGGCTGCCCACGCCGTCAGGCGATCCGGCGCCTGGACCATCGTCGGAGGATCCACCAGCAAAGAGGAGACGAGTCCATCCTCCTCCACTGTACCATCCCTCCCCTCCCCACCATCCCCTCCACCGAGGGACGAGGTGGAGCCGGATACGGCGATGACGGGTACGGACGACGACGGAACAGAGCTCCTGTCGCCGGTACCCAGAGCTCCTCCCCCCGATGAGATCTTATCCTCACACATCTTGATCTCTAGGGCCTCATAGCTGTTTCAGCTCAACCCTGAGGAAAAGAAGGAGGGTTTTCTTTACCAGCGACGAGAGGCCAAGAGGAAGACCGTGCTCTCGGTCCTGCTGTTGGACGACATCTGGGACGAAGGGCTGTCCCTCGGGAAGAACCCATCCTCGACCCCAGCGAAGAGAGACTGGTACAAGAAGAAATACCGGGTTCCAGACTCTGCACCGATGTGCCTCAGAGCGCCGCCGTCCCCTGACTCAGTGGTCTCTGCGGCGGCCAGGAAGAAATCTGCAGGGTGGGCGGCATCCACTTCCACTTCCCCACCGGACGGCGAGGGGAAGAAGCTGGACGCCATGGGACGACGGGTCATCTCGTCAGCGGCGACAACCATTAAGGCGGCCAACGCTCTCGCTATTGTGGCCCGCTACGATAGGGAGCTGTGGTTTAAAATTGCCCCGCTCCTGGACTTCCTCCTAGACGACAAGAGGGCGGAGGCCCTTGAAATCCTACAAGAAGGCGAGGTGGCTTCGGACCATGCCATCACGGTGGCCACGGACATCGCCAACACCGGGTTCCGCCAGATGGGCAACAGAGTTTGCCTTAGCCGGCGTGGTTGGCTCAGGGCCACCAACTTCCATCAGGATGTCCCGGCGAGAGTACTGGACATGCCCTTCGACAGGGGACAACTTGTTCGGCAAGGCGGTAGACAAGTCACTACAGGCCATCAAGGCAGACACGAGACGGCCCGTGCCTTTGGCACACTCCAGCAACGACAGCTGTCCCTTCGGTCCTCCAGAGGCAAGTGACAGGGTGCCTCCAAAGGATTCGGTGGCAGCTCTTCTTCGTACCGTTAAGCGGCCCGTTCTTCGTCCCAGGAGGCCTACAGAGGCCACAGCAAGACCAGAGGAAATCGTCGTCATCGCCAAGGGGCCCAAGGTGGTACGCCTCGGCAAAGCAGGACTGAACCAGTCGTGATGTTGGGCCCCCACCTGAGCACCCCGGTGGGAGGCCGGCTGGCGAACTTCGTCGGCGTGTGGAAGTTTTTCTCCACCGACCGTTGGGTGCTGGATGCCCTGGCCCATGGACACACCCTGGAGTTCCAAAGGAAGTGTCCCCGTTTTCCACCTGTGGCCAGGAAAGAAAACCACATTCCACAACTGCTTCTAGAGGTATGAGCAATGCTGAAAAAGCGCGTGATCGAACTCGTCCCGAAGAGGCTCCGGGGCTCCGGAGTATACTTGCAGTACTTTTTTGTCCGAAAGAAGACCGGAGGTTGGTGGCCCATTCTAGATCTCTGCCGCCTCAACAAATACATCAAATCCCAGAAGTTCTGGATGGTCACCCTTCAGCATGGGCGGGGACAGCTGGAGGAAGGAGACTTCCAAGTCCAGCGACGACAGGAGGATGCTTACTTCCACATCCCCATACACAAGGGGCATCGAAAGTTTCTGGGCTGCGTGGTCCATGGGCAGCACTATCAATTCAAGGTCCTTCCCTTCGGTTTGAAGTCGGCCGCAAGGGTCTTCACCAAGTGCCTGGCACCGGTGGCCGTGCGGCTGCGCCTGCAGGGGATCCACGTCTACCCCTATCTGGACGATTGGCTCATCTGAGCCAAGTCAAGGGAACTCGCCATCGAGCACACACGAGGACCGTCCTCCTGCTCACGGAACTGGGGTTCTCGATGAACTATGCGAAGTCCTGCTTGGAGCCATTGCAAGACTCTCGGTTCCTGGGAGCCAGACTCAACAAGGTGGCGCGCCTAGCTTCACCGTCGGAGGACAGGATAAAAGCCATCCTGGGCAAGGTACAACAACTGGTGACCATGGAAGTTGGCAGGGTGAGGTCCATCAAGTACCTGCTCGGCATGATGTCATCATGCATCTACCTTGTTCGGCTGTGCAGGCTGCGGATGCGGCGCTGCAGGAGTTCCTCGATGCCCATTGGATGCAAGTGGCGGGAAGCTCAAGGTCGCCCTCAACGAGACATTCCGTCGAGCGATTCGGTGGTGGGGTGTCCGCGCGCATCTCGCAGCGGGCACAGACTTTCAAACCCCAGCGCATCAGGAGACCGTGATGACAGACGCCTCCCTGGAGGGATGGGGCACACATACCGGAAATCTCCACGCAAGAGGCCTGTGGCTCCCAGAGGAGAAGTCATTGCACATCAACGTCCTGAAGCTCTGAGCTGTGTTTTGGGCCCTCGAGTCATTCCTTCCGTCCCTCAAGGGCAAGGTGGTGCAGGTCTTCACCGACAACACCACCACGATGTTCTACATTCAGAAGCAGGGGGGCACCAGATCCCCAGCTCTCTCCAAGGAAGCGCAGAACCTATGGCACTGGTCCGTCGCCCAGAGGATGTTCCTGGTACCCCTTCATCTGGCAGGAGTGAAGAACACTGTCGCTGACTCACTCAGCAGGGAGCTGCGCTCTTGCCATGAGTGGGAGCTTCGGCAGGATCATGTGGACCTACTGTTTCGACGATGGGGAAATCCCCAGATCGATCTGTTTGCGACGGCGACGAACACCAAGTGCCGGAGGTTCACCAGCAGGTTTCCCCAGCCGGGGAGCATGGGGGATGCATTCTCATTCCCCTGGGACGGCCGGTTTCTCTATGCGTTCCCACCGTTGCTGTTGCTTCTGCGACTCATCAGTCAACTCAGATGGTCCCGGTGCAGGATGATCCTCGTCGCACCAGCGTGGCCGAGGCAGATATGATACCCGGACCTTCTGGACATGTCAGTGTCCCCTCCAGTCAAGCTTCAGGCGGACACAGATCTTCTCACCAGGGAAGGAGGCGTGATTCTGCACCAGGGCCCGGGGTCGCTGAACATGCAGGCCTGGGTCCTGCAGTGCTTGAGTTTGGAGGATACGAGATCCCGGCAGACTGCAAGGAGGTCCTTGCCAAGGTCAGGGCTTCTTCGACTCTTAAGTGCTATGGACATAAATGGAAGAGGTTCACCGTCTGGTGCCGTGCACAGAAGATAAACCCTCTACAGATTACGGCCCCTCAAGTGCTGCTGTACTTGCTGTTGCTGGCCAAGGCGGGTACCAGATCAGCAAAGAGCAGGATTTTATGATGTTAGTATTCGAGGAAACCCTTAGCGTTTGCGACCTTCAGGATTCTTTCTTTATCCCTGGCATCAGAAACTTTAAATATAAGAGATGGGCCGACCTGGCAATCTCGCTGTTGATCATCTTCACCACTCTTGATACTATAGCACTTTTCTATATAGATCGGGTCGTCCTCAACCTCCAGGGTCGGCATCGCTGGATGCCAGTCTGTGGCAAAATAGATGGGATCAGCACAAACTGGGAGACAAATAACTCTGATTTGCTTGGCTTAGGTCACATTCCATGGCCTTTTGGCCTTTGGCCACTGTTTCCATGTCCTTTGCCATCTGATCCACTTTTGGGAAAATTTGTGTGCACTGTTGATCAAACTCTGTGGTTCGTTGCTCTAAAGTGGAAGTCCTGGATTCCAAATGTGCCACTTTCTCATTCAGCTTATCAAACATACTCTCCATGCAATACATTGTTTTCTCGATACGTCCCAAAACCGCCATCACTGGATCCCTCGAGGATGATGAGGATCTGGACCTCTCCTGGGTGGATTGAACCGGTTTACCTGGCACCACGCGGGGTGCAAAAAAGCCAGAGTCCACAAGTTTATCTTTCCTTTTAGAATTTCTTTAGCCATGTTGTGGGTTACCAGACCGCAGCGTGTCAAAGAACTTGCAGGTTCTGCTGTGTTAGGGGCACTAAATGCACAAGCTAACCCTATATTATGGAGAGAACCACTGCGTCAGTCTCCTCGGCATAGCCTTGGGTCAGTTTCTGAAGGTAGAGCCCCAGCAAATCTAACGATTCCACTTCCACTGTGCCTGCAAGCTTTCAAATGTTGAGACTTAATCCAACACAATGATGTGCTCTGTGCTTACCACTCCAGGGATTCTTTTTCGTGCGCCTCACCAGTATGCAGTCAATCAATACTGGATAGGGTGGATCAGTTCCAAGCTTGCTGATCCCCTTGCCTGCAACTAAAATGGCAGGCCTTTCACTGCAGTTTCCTGGCTGCATCCTGTGGAGAACTATCCTGCGAGAATACGCCCACCGCCAGAACTCAGAGCTCCTTCAAGATTCACACTGGGAACCCTATGGTTCTTCCCACGCTTGGCACGGACCTCTCCACCAGGGCTCCTGTCAGCCCTCCAGAGCGCTGCCTCCCCACATCGGGGCCTAGGCACAGCCCTCTCGGCAGCAGCGGGGAGGAGACCTGCTAGTGGCATCCACCCTCAGGCATCAAAACCCCACACTAACTAGGGGACCCTCTTGCCTTGATCTTCCAGCTACGCTCGGGTCCAGGTCGCTGGGAGAGGGACTCAATTGTCCGCCTTCATTCCCGTCTCCACAGAGCCACAAGATGGTGCAGCGATCATGGTTGGCCTTCAAGCCACACCCCCAAAATGATTTTTAACTGATGTGATTTTACATACTTAAGTTTTTATGACAATGATAGTGTAATGATGCACTTACTAACCCCTATCAACAAAAAATGTATTTCTCTATATATATCATACGATAGTCACGCACTTTAAAAATGTTGTAAAGAATGTATGAATTTATGAGTTTTTTGTAAAATAATAAACTGATCTAAGTATTATTGCACAACATTGAGCCGACCTGATTTGTTGAGTAAGAGTAACACACGATGCCTTTACTGCTCTTCTTAGGTGTTTAGTATTAGTGAGTGTAGAATTCCCTGTGGGTAGTAGCAGATATCCCAGTCCGCTAGTTTGTTCACTATAAATGATCCTACATAAAGATAAATTGCTTCTCGTGAGTCAAGAGGAAGGTATAAAGAATGCATTCCTCCTCAAGGAGGTAAGGTATTTATAGCCTTCCTTGATCCTCCACCACTCATGGCAGTGAAGGGATTATAGTACTGTAGGTCACTCTAAAAGTGTAAAGTACAAGTGCTCCTTACCTTTGTAAACATATTTCTCCAGCATGGGGTCTGGCATGGATTCACATGCTCATGAATATTCCCTGCCGTTAGGCTGGGAATCCTCGGTAAAAAGAAAAACAGTTTCACTTTCACTTATAAACTGTATTTCTGCTCTAAAAATATCAATGTCCTCTGGGTCATACTGCCCCCATCCAATGACAGCCCTCTGCCTGAGCCTCGCCTCTAGCAGCCATGTTCAGATTTTTACCGCACGCTTCAGTGTTGGGAGTCCTCAAATTTGCTCTGCGAGCTACTTCTACGTTTTCCTGTGTTTTTTCACGGAAAAAGGTTCTATTTTTGTTCCAAAAGAGCTTGTGTGCTCTTCTCTCCATCTGCCGACAGCGGGGATCCGTTGTCGGTGAAGTTCAGCGCCCCTCAAGGGCAAAGATCGTCGAAATTTCCAGAAGGCCATCGGGCCTACTTTGCGCCCTCCGACCATGACAGAGAAGAAAGAAGAAAAGTCCCTCTTCAAGTCCTGCACCAAGTGCGGGCTCCGAAATGTGTTTTTGGAAGACAAGCACCTGCAATGCCTCTACTACCTGCATCCGGACCACAAAGAAGGAGATTGCGAAATATGCAGCAGATTCTCCAAGAATACGACAAAGGACAGGCACAGTAGTCTGGTGGCGTGGCTGAACGCCAAAGCCTCTGCCCCGTGCCTTTTAGGGAGAATTCTCATTCTATGGCTAATTTCCCTCATCTAGTGAGTCCCCCTGCAGCTTTGCTGGATTTCTGGAGTTTATTTTTCCACTCTTGCATGTGTTTTGCCATGTTCATTTTTTACTGTTTGTGTAATAGTGGGCTCTGGAGGACACCTCTCCATGAACCCCACTTTTCATGTGTGTTACACAGCACCTTCTGTGCAGTAACACAGGGTTGTCTTTGAGACTTCCCTCTGACTCCATTTTCTGAGGCTGACTACTGTCCCCCAGAAAACAGGTAAAGTTGCCATTTCCTTTACATAGTCATTTAAAACTACAGACGCAGTATAGCCCATTTTAGATGGAGTACTGGAAAGGGTTAACTCCTATCCCTTTTTGTCTGTGCTTTGTTTTGCTCTTTTACCATTCAGACTTGGCTGGTGGCAGTGGTATCTACCCTAAGTTTTCGACCGCGATTATATTATATAAACGTGGTACTGTTCCAGGCTATCATATTAGCATCGAACATAAACCTGCTTGACCAAATGCTCTTTCTTTTGGCTCCGGTCGGGTTTATTCGCCATTTCTTTTTGTTAAAGTCCTTCTTGTGTTTTACTTTGCGCAGCAAACCAGGTTTGCCTTCTTTGTTCACTGTCTTTTGGCGGGCTTCTCTCATCAAGCCTTCCTTTTTGGCGCCTGGGTGTCTAGGTGGGCTGAATGTGAGGGAGGGGTGTAGTCAACCCCTGCACACGGTATCCTTGGAAACCCAAGTCGCACTTTAGCATGATTGGCTAAGGTGGTTGTCTGTGCCGGACAACCCCCCTGCTGTGTGATTGACAGCCAGGCTGTGTGAATGGGGGATTTTCGCATAAAAGGCAGGATTCCTGGGCTGGAAGTCAACTGGAACTGCAAGGAACCGAAGAGAAGCGGAGAAAAAGACGGCTGTTGCAACTACCGAGTCACGGTGAAGCCCTGCTGCAGTCCTGAGGTATCAACCCTTCAACGACAAGAGAAGATCCAGTCCGGAGTCTTCTTCCCTTGAGCCTGGTGGGATCAACCAGCTCATCTTCCACAGCCAGAGGATCCTCTTCGTGGTCGGAATAGCTGCACACTACTGTAGTGGTCCGGATAGCCATCTGTAGAGCCTCTCCTGTTTTTAAGGAGCGCACCTTTTATTCACCGTCGCTGCTGCTGGCCTCATCCCTGGGTAGTGCAGATCACTCCAGACGTCCTCCTTATTGTCTCCACTAATGAAGCTCCAGGAACCGTGAGTCTGCAGGAAACTACCAGGAACAACTGCCGTAGCACCAGCTTCTTCAAAGAATAAGGTACTGTGTCGAGCTTCGAGTAACTAGGGTGAACCCTTTTCTCCTCATCCAAGGCTTGCCCTTGTCTTCCTTCCCTCTTATAACTTTTGCTTCCTCTGTTGACAATATCCAGGTACTCCTGGCAATCTTCAATCGTGAACTATCTGACTGTGTGATCCTCGACAACAGGAACCCGGTTCCACTTGACACTGGCGCAGGCCTATTGACTTTTATCTTCTTGTCAGAAAGTGTTCTCTGATTCTGTCTGCCTTGACAAAAGTATCGCCTATGATTTTTGTCCGCAACTCTCTTTTCTTAACTCAGGTGCTAAGTGTGTTTTAACTCCGGTAACATTTCTTCCCGCGGATACGCGTATCTTTAGTAAGACCGAACTGTCATTACTGTCACAAAGTGATCGCATATGTATTCCTGGTAACGGCTTTTGTTTCATAACACCGGTCTGTCAAATCATAAGGTACTTACCTTGAATTGTTATGTAGAAAGAGAATTGGTTGTGTGTAGTGTATTTTACGTGTGGTTTTAATTTAATAGAAGTGAAGTGTTTTGCAAACAGATGGTCTAGAAATAATTGTACTTTTACTTTTCAACCAAAAACCTTGAGTCAGTGTTTGCTTGAGTCACAGTAATTGTGGTCCTTTGTGTAATTTCTACTACTGCTCATTTGCTCTTTAGATAAGTCTTGCTGCTCCGCTACTGCTACCACTTTAACAGTGTAGTACAGGCTTGTACCAAAGGTGAACTTGTATTACCACTTGTAGTCTTAATTGTGTGTAGTGGTCCCTAGGGGCACTGCATAGGATTCTGCCTAACAGTGCTCCGAGCAGGGGCATGCCTCACCCAAGGCTGGTCGATCCGATGAGTGCGCCTCATCCATGGGGGCCCAAAATAAGGCAAAGCACCACAAGTCCGGGTCCGCGGAGTCACTGCAGAAGCGGGTCCCACGGCAGATAGGGTGTGATCGACATCACCCTCCACCTCCATTGCCAGCCGGCAATCAAGCTCTTCCTCAAAGAGAAAGTCGTCCAACCCGCTCAGTTGCGGGAGAAGCCACAGACCGAGGAGAAGAAGTCTGAGCTGCCCAAGAAGGCCCAGGCGGGACAGGGTAAGTCTTCAGCGACGATAGAGCCGGTGGCTGCTGGTCTCTCGAAAGCTAAATGGCTGACCCTGAGAAGGTAGCCCCCACAGCAGCCTCTGAGGCGCGAGGTCGCCGTGGTGACTTTGACAATGGGCCTCATTACACGGTAGGCGGTGAGCCTTGGCGCTATTAGCGCCATGGCTCATGCCGGTAAAATACCGGCACCGCCTTGGTGGAAAGGGGATTTACCGCCCCATTCCAAGGTTGGAGGGGCGGTAAATCCCCCTTCCACCATTGCCCTTCCCCATTCCCATTTCTGCCCCATAGGGCTCTATGGGAATGGGGAAGGCGCTAATTACGGCGCCGCAATTTTGCAGTGCCGTAATTAGCTCCGAGGTCCCTTAGCGGGTTGGATTTTAACGCCTGCAAAAAGCAGGCGTTAAATCCCCCAACCCGCAAAGGGACCTCGTAGTAAGGCGGTAAGGATTTACCGGTACCGGTATTTTACCAGTACCGGTAAATCCCTACCGCCATCCGTGTAATGAGGCCCAATGTCTGCCGGCGCATCAGAGAATGGGACACCGCCTCAGAACCCAGTTCCAGCCCCTCAGAGTGGGAAAAAGGGGCAGGGCAAGGAGGCCCTGGATCAGTCCTAGGCCGTGGCTCAAGCCACATACGACGAGGACTTGGAGTCCCTACGCACAATCCACAGGGACGTGGAAGAGGAGGACGAGGGCGAGGGGCCTAGTGTTCCGATCATGCCAGTTATGTCGAGGGATGTGTCTCTGGACATTCTATCAACCCTCCACACCTTGGTGTCGGAGATCCAGAAGAGGATGCCACAAGGGCCTGTTCCAACGGTCCCCCAGGCCACTGACCAACCGCCATCAAAGAAAAAGAAGCACCACCAGATTCCCCCATTTCGGCCTCCACATCCGCGTCGGGTCCCATCTCACCCAGCATACCCAGAGACAGGTACGGGAATGGATATGGCCACAACGATGATATGGTCAGAGCAGGTAGCGGGTCCCCTGCAGCATAGGGCATCCCCATCAGACGAGGCGGGATTGTTCCATTCTATGATCGCCAGAGCCTCCAAGCTTTTCCAGCTTGTGCCTGAAGAAACCAGGAAGGAGGGTTTCCTGTACCAGAGGCGCGAGACCAAGAGGATGGCAATCATGGCGGTGCCCCTCCTGTATGATGTGTGGGAGGAGCCCTTGCACGGCTCCAGCCAAGCGGGATAGGCTGGAGAAGAAGTACCGGAATCCGCACCCAAGTGCCTGAGGTGGCAACAATCGCCAGATTCTGTGGTTTCGGCTACCGAGGAGGAAGCGTTCATCCAACCCGTCCTCGTTGTCTTCAGTCCCTCCAGACAGCGAGGGTAAGAAGTTGGACACCATGGGGAGGAAAGTGATTTACACTGCGACATGCACCATCAAGGCGGCCAACCCACTGGCAATCCTAGCCAGGTACGACAGGGAGCTGTGGTACAAGCTGGGTCTAATTCTGGAGTTCCTCCTCGATGACAAAAGAATCGAGGCAATCACCCTCTTGCAGGAGGGAGAGGTAGTGTCGGATCACACCATGGCGCTGGACGTTGCAGACACAGGGTTTCCGGCAGATGGGGAACAGTGTCGGCCTTCCTCAAGGAGGCTGGATGAAGGCCACACATTTCCACCAGGAGGTCCAAACAGAGGTTCTGTACATGCTTTTTGACAGAGATAACCTTTTCGGGAAGGTGGTCAACGAGTCCCTGTAGGCCATCAAGGCGGATACGGAGACGGCCCATGCCCTGGGCACCCTCCAACATTAGCGCTCTTGATTTTGTTCCTACAGAGTCAAGTCGGAGAGGTCTTCGAAAGGTTTCTCCTCCTCGTACTGTCAGCCTTCCAAATCCACGACCCAGGAAACACACAGAGGCCAGTCCCAGGTTTACGGGGGAAGAGGACAGCGTTGTCATCGCCAGCAGGGCAGGGCGCCGGCACCGAAGCAAGCCTGAACCGGCCGAGAGGTCAGTCCCCCAACCGTGCAACCTGGTGGGAGGCTGGCTGACGAGGTTCATCAGCGAGTGGGAAGAGATCACCACCGATAGATGGGTGCTGAACGCTCGTGCCCAAGGACATTCCCTGGAATTTCAGACAGGTGTCCACGGATCCCTCCGGTGGCCCGTCAGGTGCAGCACGTCCCTCAGATCTCGGACGAAGTACAGGCCATGCTACGAAAGGGGGCGATAGAGCTGGTTCCCCAGCGACTCCGTGGCTCCGTAGTCTACTCCAGATAATTCTTGGTAACAAAGAAAACGGGGGGCTGGAGGCCCATTCTAGATCTGCAACGTCTGAACAAGTACCTCAAGTCTGGGGGGGCGTGGCCAAGGAGCCATGAGATAGGAGGTGCTTTGCTGCAGCTCGCGCGGATCCTACATGATCCTGGTGCATAGAGGCATGAAAACTGGAATAATTTGCCTGCAGCTGGTACAGATGCTGTAGGAATATGCGGGTTACAGAAGGCAGTAACTGAAGAGAAGAATCGTGCTCCACCCAAAGAAGGATTGGCAGAAAGGGTTGAGGAGTCTCCCGTCGGAGTGGATACAAAATGGCGTCAAGTTAGAAACAAAGGATTCCATCGGGAGAGGTACCGCAGACCGAGGCCCGGCAAGCGACGTTAGAGAAAAGAGCCGCGGAGATGAAGGGTTTGTTTCTTTTTACCTGCTAAGAGTGAGACTCTTTTTCCCACTCTTAGGCATTTTTGCTATGTGTGTTCAAGGCTATTTTTGTGTTTAATGTCTATGGTATTTTCTCAACCCCATAGGAATCATCTTTATTCACATGTGTTACACAGCACCCTCAGTGCAGTGACACAGGGATGTCATAGCGAACCCCAAACATAGACTCCATACACTGGGACTGACTACTGTCTCCCAGGGCATGTAAAGTCCCCATTGACTTTACTAGTCAATTTTTATGAACTTAACCAGTACAACCCATCTTACTATGCAGGTACTGGGAAGGGTTAATAGTTTTTCCCTTATGTTCATTTTCGAGAGGGTACCGTACAGTCCCTCTCTCAAAAGTTTCTGGCTGGTGGCAGTGGTTACTACCGTAAATATTCGACTGCAAATATTTCCCTATGGGATTTTCCCATTGTTCGAGGCTACCACTTTTTCTGACAGCCTCTAACATACCGCTGGTGTATTTTAATATTAACTTTAGTCCGGTAGATTTTATCTGCCAGAACTTTAATATAAATTCTTTCTTGTGTCTTTCTCTAAACTCCTAACACAGGTCGGGGATCCTTTGTTCGTCCTTTTGGCGGGCTTCTACCAAGAAGCCCTCCTTTCGGCGCCACTGAGTCTGGGGTGGGTCCGTTGTGTGGGAGGGGGAGTAGGACCCCTGGACAGGATTGGCTCCGCAACCCATGTCGCACTCTATCCTGATAGGCTGGAGGGTCTCCCGCCAAAGACGACCACTCCACTGTGTGAGTGACAGGCTGTATGAATGGGGTTCTTTTTGCATAAAAGCAGGGTCCTGAGGACTGGAAGAGCAAGACGTCGCCACTGAAACTAAAAAGCCAAAGAGGAGAGAAGCCAAAGACATCTGCAACGACTGAACCACCGGGGAAGCCCTGTTGCAGCGTCTCACCACTTTTCTCCACACAACGAGAGGACGTCTTCATCTGCAAGAGCCTTCTTCCCTTGAGCTGGTGGGGTCAACCAGTTTGCCAATCGCCTTCTCGGACCTGCCTTGGTCGAATCGCCAGTACCCAGTACTCGGAGGCCAGATAGCCAGGCACCAGTCCACCCAGACCGCGATTTAAAGGAGCGTACCTTTTATTCGTCGGGCAGCAACGCGGCTGGTTTCATCCCTGGGTAGTGCAGTAACTCGAACCTTCCTCCCTGATGAGAGCCTCTCTTCCTCTGCTGGATCCCCCGAACTGCAGGAACTACCAGAAACAACCGCCACCACAGGAGCGACTTCTTCATTTTGAAGGTGCATTGTTCCACCAGGCCGCCCTTTCTTCGCGGTAGCACTAAAGGTGTTTTAAATCCTTTAACTGCTTGTTGGGTCGGCCGCCTCTCTCTTAACATTGTCTTTCGCTTTCTGCATCCACCTTTTCAAAATCTTTAACCAAAGAACTGACTGCAGCTACAAGAACATTTCACTCCTGGGCCCTTGCCTTGTACCACTGACTGTGGCACAGGCCTATTGACTCTGGCTACATTTGTTAGATCTGCCCTCTTTAGATTGATTTTCAACTCGAACTGTGTTGGTGTTCCTGCTTCTGATAACTACCCTTTTCTTCCCATTGCTAAACCTTGTGAAATGCCATTTTGCTCAGTTTTCATTTAAGTATATGATATACTAATGCCCTGTCTGATTTAAACTGGTGCACAAACTCATGGGAAGTGTTGATAGGGTGTGTAAGAAGCTATTTCTATATAACTTGTACTTTCCCTCCCTTGTAAGAAATTGATAGAGGATCCCTTGTGTGTAGTTTTCACTGTGCCGTTTGGCTCAGTTTTCACTCTGGCTCACTTGGTCTACAATTTAAATAGGGAGTGTGTATATTTTTCCTTGACCTAATTTTAACTTGCTTAATGACTGTGATAAATGTGTTTTATTAGAAGTGTATAAAATAAATATATATCTACTTTTTAATACAAAGCTTTGGTCAGTGTTTCCTTGTCCCATAGTACTGTAGGCCTAATGTGTAAACCCTGAATACTGCTCATCTCCCTCTTGAGATAAGTCTGACTGCTCAGCTACAGCTACTAACTAAATCTTTGTGGTACAGACTGATACCAATGGGGATTTATTGCTCTCACCTGTAGTCTTAATCTTCTGTACTGCTCCCTAAGGGAACTGCACAGGATTCTGCCTAACAGCGCACTCCGTCGCATTCGCAAGAAAGCAACAGTAGCGAACAATGGGATACACGGAGCACACTTCCACAGTGCGGAAACTGACACGACCGTCACAACGAGGTATACTCGTCAAACCAGAGGAACCGAAAGCAGCACAACACAGGCGATTTCGGGTGGACAGGAATAAATTGCACTACATGCAAAACAGAGGAAAGTGAAAGAGTTTGTAGAGACTCATAGACATGCTGAATGAGTGAGAGGGCAGGACCACCAAAGTAACAGCTGAAACACACCCACAGGGGGGCTCAAAATCAAGGCTAATAAGGACCAGAAAGGGACTGGAACCTACAGCTCCACAAGGCCCAGAGGGAGTGCATGGGCACAACTGTTCTACACGCAGGGAGCAAGGCATGACACTACAAGGCAATGAGGGGTGTACAGCAGGGGCTGCAAGGACCTGAGGACAATCCACTTGGCGTGAACGGGGTTACTGCACCGTGCCTACGCATGTTGCCACTGCCGGGTGGAGTTCACAAATAGAATCGACCAGGCACAGCAAAGCTCACGGCGGGCCCCTGACTGCATGATTACAGAGTGACCCTCGAAATCCTCCCGCCAGATGCACCCTGGGTGCGCAACAAAGCAACCTCAGGACGGCCCAGTACAGAACTCAGTGTGTACCCCCACTTTAAGCCCAATAATGCACCTGGGCATCAACAGCAGCCCAAGAAGGCAGTTAATTGCAGGACTAGGTGCCCCACACATGCAGAGGGGGCAGGCATTGCAAAGGGGGTTCGCATAGCAGCCCGCAGCGAGCTGCAAAGTGGTTAGGAGAACATAGTGAGGAGGAAGGAGGAGCAGGACGCATAACTAACAGACACAAGCCCTCAGCAGCATCCTTATAGGAGACGGACGCACCAACTGGGAGACTGGCCCAGGCACGGCGTCAAGGATAACGAATAAGAGCCGCTTGACAAGGCCAAAGACAAAACCACTAGGAGGCAGACCACTAGCAGAGTAAGGCGCTAGGGGCCAACACCACCACGGATGCCAGGCAAGAAAAAGAACACCAGAGATAAAGTGACAACCATGTTGTCCAAGGCAAATGGCAACAAGGCGAAACAGACATCCCTGGACACGTTTACCAGACCCGCCTCAGTGGTGGGAGGAACACAGACACAGCCACAGGAATCACAGGAAGGGGACACACAAGGACAAATGAATAAACAAATACGGGTTGTTATTGCCGAACTGAAAGCGTCTTTAGAATTCAAAATTGATGCAGTGCAGATAGACATGAACCTCCTGAGGCAAGATGTCAAAGTGTTGTCGGAACACAATGGGGCACTAGAAAAAGAGGTGCAAGCAAATACCAGCAGTTGCAAGGACAACACCTCGGAGGTCTCCATCTTGAAACAAGTGCAAAACTTGGAAAACAGGGCTGAGGAAGCGGAGGCCGTGAAAGGCGCAACATTGTTAGGATTGTTGGGCTCCCGGAAGGGGTGGAAGGGCAGAACCTGACCAACAACATAGAGGACATGTTCCTGCAGGAAATAGGAGCGGGCTCACTCACCCAAGGATTTACGGTGGAAAGAGCACACAGAGCACCGACAAGGAGACCCCAAACCGGTGCCCCGCCAAGGCTAATAATAGCCAAGATATTGTGGCAATAAGCCACAAGACGGCGGGCCAATACCGCCCCAGGTAATGCCCCCGGGGCCGTAGTTGCAGGCCCGAGCATAGCGGGTATATTCCCCCTGGTACATAGGAATGCCAAAATACAAACTGCCGGTATTACCGATACAGTGGGAAACGGAGACGTTCAGATACCTGGGGATAGACGTATATCATAATACTGAAGATTAACATAGGCAAAACACTGTAAAAGCGGTATTAAAGACAGAAAACAGCATGACATTTTGGGCCAAACTACCATTGATTATGATGTGAAGAGTGGCGCTGGTAGAGATGGTGGTGTTGCCCAGGCTATTGCACTATTTTGCTAACGCCCCACAAATAATACCCATACATTTCTTCTCAAAACGACAGGGCATATGCAGGGGGTTCATCTCGCATAATTCCAGGAATAGAATAGCATTGTGGAAGCTACAAAACTCATATGAGCAGGGAGGCATTAGATGGCCAAACTTTGAAGTATACTATCTGGCTAGTCAACTCCAATATGTAGCAAGGTGGCTACTGCAGGAACAAACATTTGAGTCGAAGTTGTTGAGTGCCAAAAGTGCCCCTTATTTCTTGAACGAATGAATGTGGTTGCCAAAACAACGAAGGGCGGGAGAGGGCAGATTACTAGACATGGGAGGAAAGATGTGGCGTAGAGCTTGCCAGGTAATGGGAAACCTGTACCCGTGTTCCCTGTGGATACCGTTAGTGGCGCTAGAACGAGTATATGAGCAAATCAGGCTGAAATTAGGAGACAGTGGGAACTCGTGGGCATAGCAACAATCGGGGATATGTGGCTCGACGGGAAGGTTAAGGAGTTCAGTACACTGGTGGAGGACACAGGGTTGCATCAGGGACAGCATATTACATATTCCAGGCTGGCGAGGAGTATAAAAGATACGTGGTCCGATGTGGTGCTGGCCCAACTGACAGATGCAATAATAGAAACATTCTACGATGTGTCTGAAGGAGGCCACAAGGTCTCCCGCATGTACAAGCTGCTGATGGCTAAGGTAAGGAAAGAGGTGGTCCAGACGAGACTCAACTGGGAAGAGGATCTGGGGGAAGCAATGGAAGACGGGTTGTGGATCAGAGCACAATGATACCACAAAAAGATGTAGAGAAATGCGCAGTTGCAACAAATTCAGTTGTATGTCACCCATAGGACATACATGACCCCCAGGAAAATTGCTAAGTTTAACCACGCAGGTCCAACGACATGTCCGAAATGTGTGATGGTTCACATGTTTTCGTCATGCCCCGAAATAGGGGAATTTTGGACGGAGGCAGCTCAAATCATAGCAAGCAAAGAGATTCATTTGGATGTGAGCTCCCCTTGGGCATGCCTGTTGGTGGAGTTCTCCAGGCCTTGTAGAGCTAAACATGTGAGCAAATTCAAAGACCTGGTATATATACTTGCCAAACGTAGAATAGCAATGAGTTTGAAAACGCGGAAGAGACCGCCGGCCCAGGTCTGGTGGCAAGATCTTAAGAAATGGCCGAATGCTGAAACAATGGTATAGCAAGAAGCAGCGGGAAGAGGGGGGAGGCGGGAGCAGACACACTGGTCGCTTAGAGACAAATGGTAGCAACATTATCTATGTCAGACCGAGATAACTCGAGTAGAGATAGTCCTACAGGGGAGGAGTAGAGGAGGACACGTTTGCAGGGGCAGGAGGAGGAAGAGGGAGTGGGCTGTAGTCAGTGGGGGTTGGCTTGGTAAAGAAAAATGCGACATGAAACTGTATGTGCAAATCTATGTGTAATGGCTTATACTCTTACATCCCGTACCCTTTCCTCCATACTGCACGGGCGTCCTTTCAAAGGGACGGGAGACGGAACCTTTTTCACCAGAAAAAACCTTATTCCCCTTTTAATCTAGAGGCGCTCTGGGGTGGGCCCAGGGAGCATGCGCTGCCCTGACTTTGCCCTCCGGCGCCATACCCCAGTCCCCTTTTCCGCATCGACGGGAACAGGCCGAATTCACCAGCGCTCCTGGGTTTGGCTTTGGCCATGTAATTCCACACGCGGATACTTCTTATCTTTGTCTTTTTTGTCTTGTTTATCATTCAGGTACTCGGTCCTCAGACGTCACGTTCCTCCCCGGCGCATGTCAACTTCTACAGGGTTCAGCAGGTGTCCATCCTGCAACAGGCTCTTCCCAACTTCAGACCCCCACGCCCTCTGCCTACATTGCCTTGGCCCAGACCACGGTTGGCAATCATGTTTGGCGTGTGACTCGCTGTTCTCGAAGGAGCTGAATAACAGACTAGCCAGGTGGAGGGAGCTCTTCCAGAAGTCGCCTCCAGAGGATCTCAAGAACTTTATGAAGCATCGAACCAGGCCCAAAGTAGGGCTGAAATTTTCCATCGCACCCCGCAAGGGAGACTCCTTCCCAGGGACGCTCCTGCACGGGAGGGACCGGTCAGGTCCTCCTACCAGCACGTGCACCGAGGCTGCTTCAGCTACCGGCATTTGGGTCGCGGGATCCTGGGATCCTCCCGGGTGCAGTGTTGAGGGCCCAGAAGGTTCTTTTACCGGGTCTCCACCAAGGGGCTCCGCCCTTTTACCGGCAATACGTCCGAGGGGGCGCCTAAACGCAGCTCTACCGACCCCCGGATCGAGGGTGTCACACCTACCTGGACTAGGCCCAAGGAGCAGGCTAGGCCTCGTGATCCACACGCAAGAGTCTTGGAGGAGGCCGCGCCCAGCGGGCTGAGCAACACGTTGCAGGCACGTGGCAGGCAGCTCGACAAAATGGCCCCTGCGCCAGAAAGAGGCACCCGTCCAACGCCATTCCAGGAATTTGGCGAAGAACAAGTGTCAAGGTGGGACTGGCCACAAACAGGTACGTGGCCTACAGTCTACCCCTCATTTGCGCAGGGCAGCTTTCCTTTAAGTCAATATGGACAGAGTACGGAGCGGCTCCTCAGCTCCCTGCTACCCCGTCGGCACCCCCTGCCACGTCTTTGGCCGGTGAGGAGGTGTTCTTCGAGAAGTTCCTCTGCCTCATGAAGTCACCTGAGATGGGGGTTATCATCAAAGACACCATCAGGGAAGTCCTTCCCACAATGCTAGTGGCACCACAGATGCCTCTGCCGATGCCGCAGGCCCCGGCGCAGCCACCTCCTCCGCCTCCCCTGCCGCCTCCACAGCTGCCGCCTCCTCAGCTTCCGGCCACAGGCCCAGTACCCCAGCCTCCGGCGCCAACTACTCCTCCTCATCCACAGGATCCTCCAGATCCGCAGGATACGTATGAGGAGGAGGATCCAGACACGCCATCCTCAGCCAGAGCCTTCCACGAACGTCTTGCTGGTCTGGCAGAGTACCTGTGTTACGCTCACCTGGTTCTCACGGGGGCGTCGACCGGAACTGGGCCGCTGTTGTTTCCACCAGCGTGACGTGTAGCGCCGAGATGACTGACTGGACTGGCCCGCTCAGCCTAGTTTGTCTGGCTCGCAAGAATATTCTTCTGCAAAGGAGAAGAGGAATTAACCACCCGTGGAATTGAGTGTCAACCCGCCTTCCCCACTCCCGTTGTCTTCCCACAGATCACTCTTGATGTCCCCTCCTTAGTCTCACCTGATGGTTTGGAAGGATGAGCTCTCCATCCTGCGTCGACCGCAGGGGCGCGTTGATGACCAGTTACTTCACTGGCGTAGAGGAATTGGTGAGTTCCAGTATTGGCTCTAAAGTCCAATTGTTCATAAGAGTTCAAATGTCTGATCTTCACTCTGTCCGATTCCTTGCAGGTTGCCGATTAATCCACTCGAAGATTTCCAAATGGCACTTGGTAAGGTTCAGGTAAGTCTATTGTGGTTTTCCCCTTAGGGGCCGGGGTACGGCGATGAAGCAGAGTTGACTGTGCCGACCCGAGATGAGGTGAGACCCCTGTGATAAATCAGGTAAGTTTTGTGGGGGGTAACTGGTATTGGCCCTCATTACGACCCTGGCGGAAAGTGACTGACCGGAGCGCCACAGCGTAAATAGCGTTTCCGCCATTGCACGAAGGAGCAAAGTGCGGCCCATTCCGACCCATCGGGCACGAGCACCACGCCACGGCGGAAGTGCAAAGTCCGCGATGGCGGAAATGACCCCAAAACGGCCCACACCGCCGCCATACGGCGCCCTAGGTGCAATACCGCCACCCCTCTTAGCGGTCACCGCAGTGTGCGCCTACCGGAAAGTACGTTGACCGGAAATATACGGAAACGGAAGTTAAAACATGGGCCCGGAACGGGAAACATCCCGGCGTACACCTATAAAAACACTAAAACCACACAACCACTAAAATCACTACCCTGAAACACACCCCAACCCGTCAACCACCCTAGCGAAACCAAGAAAAATGGGAAAAGTAGCGAAGAAAGCGTGCGACCGCAAGCGGCAGGTCCACTTCTCCCGTGAGGAACTCACCGTGCTAACAGAGACCCTCCAGGAGAATGCTGCCGTCGTCTTCTGCACGCAAATGACCAGGACGGCACTTGCAAACAAGAAGGCCATATGGGCTCTGGTGGCACAGCGGGTAAGTGCGGTGGGGACCGCACCCCGCACCCCACAGCAATGCCGCAAGCGATGGGACGACCTGCGGATACGCGTCCGCAGCATACTCTCTGCCAACCGCAACATTGCCACAGCCACCGGGGGAGGTCCTGAATCACCCATCAAGTTGACCCCCTGGGAAGAAATCTGTGCCTCCACCATCGGAATGGAGAGCATAGAGGGAGTCGGAGGGATGGAGAAAGGAGTGCAGACATCCGAAGATTCAGGTAGGTGGGCCAGATAAAACAATGCCAAATCCACACAGTCCATCCATGTGAAGTACCATGCGTCCACATAGTGCAACAGAAACACATGTCCAGGAGAACGTCCACACACATCGGCCTGATAGCGCACGTTAAAACCCACAATAAATACATAAATAATTAAAAACCCCTAATACACGCACTACACGTGCAGCAGGCACACCCTAACTGCAGGCTGCCAAACAACTGCACCCTCACTCCACACACAAATCAAAGCACCTCCAAGGCCCCGACCCAAATCACCCTCAGGTACCACCCCAAAGCATGTGATACAATGCCATTCCAATTCCCACAGACCCATCAATAACCCTCGCCCTCCTTTACTCCACCACAGGGTCCGATCCAAACGACGAGCTACAGGACACCCCTACCAGCACACCTGCAAAGAGGGCCAAGACCAACGGCCAGAGACCCTCCACCTCAGCTGCACGCATCAAGACACGGCAGCAGCACAAATCAGGTGGCAGCACAGAGGAGGGAACATCAACAGGCACCCCAGTAGCCAGCATGCCCACAACACCACCACCACAGGTCCCCCCAATGGATGCCACAGAAGGCACTGCCTCTGGTGGCAGCAGCACCATAGGTGACACCCCATTGATGGCAGCATGCTCGGACACAGAAAACGGGGATGCCGAAGTCAGATCCATCCATGACCTGTCCCAATCCCCCTGTCTGTCCCATCCCGTACAACATGAGGATACCACGCAGGGGCACCCACAAGACGACGACTGGCCATCCCCCACAAGCCCTGTGGCAAGGCAACATGAGGACAACAGCCCCTCTGTGACACCCCCGCAAATGGCCATGGCCCAGCAGAGGCAACAGTCCCTCGACCAGTTGATCGAACAACAGCAGCAACTGGCCACACTCCTCAAGGACCATGCCGATGAATGTGGGGGCACTAAGGCAGACATAGAAACATCAACTGAGACACTTAGGCCAGAAATGGAGAGAGGTACAGAGACGCTAAGGGCACAAATTGAGAGAAGCACCGAGAGCCTGAGGGGGGAACTGCATGCGACGTCCAAAGACGTATGTGCCGAACTTGCCGCAGTGCGCCGTGTGCTCACTGAGCTCTCGCAAACCCTTAGGGACATGCATGGACGTGAGCAGGCAGACACATCATCCGTTGCAAGTTCCGTCCAGGGCAGCCCCCAACGTAGATCTGGAAGGAACCTGCGCTCCACAGGCAGGGGTGCCCCTGATACCCGCAGAGGGGGCTTGCAATAGCGACAGCCCACTGACAATGAGCATCTTTGGACACTGGTGTTCGGGGGGGAGGTAGGAGGGTGGAGGGGGTGTGTTGGGCTCACTTGGGTGGCGGGTCGATAGGGTGTTCAACATGACATCACATATGCCATAAAAAGTGCACGATAAACCAATGAGATGTGTGGACATTGATCTTTGTGTACTAGGCCATCATAGGCGTAGAGTCCATATTGTGCATGTCCCAGACACACGCAGTGCCACGAGTCCCGTGTCCATGTATCAGCCACCAGGCGTGAGTGCTAGAAGCATACATCAATGAGATGCTGACGAATGTCACGGGCCTCCGGTGCCTCGCAGACTCCATGAGGTGCTGCCACATCCCCACCCTCATCATGACCATCATCAGGTCTTTGCAACCTTCTCATGGCGGTACAGGAGTGCCCCGCCAGACCTGCTGAGGCAGCGGAAACGGCCCTTCAGTAGGCCGAATGCCTGTTCTATGACTACACGGGTACGTGAGTGGGCATGGTTGTAGTCCTCCTCATGCTGGTCCCGTGGGTTCCGGACTGGTGTGAGGAGCCATCTCTTCAGTGGATATCCAGCATCACCTGTATGTGGACGAGAAACGTATGATGTGGAATGCCATTGATACGTACGCACCCCCCCCCCTTCCTGCCAGGTCATTGCCAATTCACATACCCCACATCATCATGCATGTAATGAGACTCACCGAGTAGCCAGGATCTGTTCCCTGCGTGTCGCTCCATGTAGCGTGGTATTGTAGAGTTCCTCAAGACCATAGAATCATGGGTTGATCCAGGGAATCGGGCACAACAATGTGTAATGATCCTGTTGGAGTCACACACCATTTGTACATTCAGGGAATTAAATTGTTTTCGGTTGCGGTACTGGGCCTCCATGGCATGTGGGACGACCAATTCAACATGGGTGCAGTCGATGGCACCAATGCAACCCGGTATGCCGGCAAGTGCATGGAATCCCACTTTTGTGTTGGTAATTTCCTGCTCCGAGCGTGGTAGAGAGATGTAGTCGTCTGCGTGCTGCAGGAGGGCATCGAGCACTTGCAATAGTGTCCGTGAGAACAGTGGCTGAGAAATGCCATGCAACTGTCCGACTGTGTGCTGGTAGGTGCCTGTGGCCAGGAAGTGTAGTACAGACACCACCTTCAGTAGGGGTGGGATGGCGGTTGGGCTATCTATCATGCTGACAAGGTCAGCCTGTGTCATGTCCACAATGGCGGCTATGGTGTCCCGGTCCAGACGGTAGAGGGTGTGGATCTGCTCATCAGTGAGGTTGAACGGATGTGCTCGGAGGCGTGGTATTGCGGGCTGCCTGCGTGGTGGTAGTGGCTGTGCTGGTGGGCCTTGCTGGCCCTGCCTTGGCCTCCTCCTCCTCCTGCGTCTCCTCCGTGCGGCTGGTTGTAGTTGGTGTTCGTCTTCTTCTTGGAGTCGGAGCACTTGCAGTGCTATCAGGTCCCCCAGGGCCAACATCGCGAGTCCTGCCGGTAGCATTTCGGTGTGGTTGTGGGAGGAGACTGGCTGTGCAATTTATGTGTTTCCAGGCTGTATGGCCTCCACCTGTGGTGATTAATTCCACCTGTGCAAACTGCTCTCCCCTTTGGCCGAGCACGTCCCGCGCACAACGCTGCAATTCGGGGAATGGTATCTTGCTATTGCAATCATGTATTTGTACCCGATGGCCGTGTAAGATTGGTTGATATGTTCATTCTGCTGTGGTCCCATTGTTTCACATACTATCTGTGCAGTCGCGAACAGACTTGTGAAGGGTCAGTGGAACGTAGTACTCGAGTAACGGTGGGCCCTCATGCATCACTGTACCGAGTTGCAACGACGGGCGGGGCGTCCCATTTGTGGGTGAAGGCAGTTGCCATTTTCACACACAGCCGCACTCGATGGAATAATTAGTGATTTCAAACGGCCACAGATGCCTTTTCGACGTGATGTTGCAAATGAGGAATTCGAAGGGCGGCGCTTTCGGTTTCCAGCTAGCGGCGAGGAGATGCCCACAGGTCTGACTGCAAATATAACGTTCTATTGTTCAATGTCCTTGAGACAGGGCCCATGGCGAGGGAGCAATGATTGATATGAATAGTTTGGGATGCGCAATAGCTACGTGGGCGATGAGGCCGGCCGTTCCCAAATACATGTTACTTCACAACACTGGAATTACGGGCTGGGGCACTGTGGATTTAGCAGGCTGCATAACGCACAGACTCAATGGATGTTTCTAATGTTATGTGAGTAATTATTCAGGCGTTTTGATCCCGGGATGAGGGAATGATGAATGGATGCATGGGCAGGTGATTTGATACAGAGTTTGCCATGTACAGGGCTTCTTGGGATCTATCCGCCTCCCCTACGCTATGTGATGCAGGGCTGCCATAGTGGGACCATCGTCTATCTGGCCTTGTTGAGCCCTCCCTGTCTCGAGGCGCCCTCAGACACTTGTGTCCATGCACGTTAACATTCCCATCTGATGGATTCTGTTTTGACAGACGCATGCACAGGTACACTCGTTTGTGATGGTGTTTGCACCTCGATATAGATGGTTATGAGTCGCAAGTGGTTTTGGGGTGGTGATGATCCTTTTGAGTGGGCTAGCATGCATATGGCTGTGGATTTCGTGTGATCATTGAAGTGAGTTGTTCGAATGTAGTTCTGATGGCCATTCTGTTCTTGTTCTTTTCTTTTGGTTGACAGGTATCTCCTCCCCTTTTGCCACTGCCATCTGTATGCCACTCCTGCAGATGGATTTTACTCCCGACACCTGCTGCTTCGTGTTAATCAGTGGAGCAGCATTACGATCTTATGGGACGATCGCCAATGGCCCACATGCCCTTACGCAGTACTGGTGGCTCGGAGCAACATTTCGGCCTTTCAGCTGGACTAGTGCCTCCCCATTGGGTCGGCCCTGCGGTTCTGTGCGCTTCCATGTTGCCTTTTCGTACGTGAATGTGGCTCTGTGTACCATGGGGGAACAGGGCGACACACAGGTAGTGGCTGGTCATTTCTTGCGGATGCAGCCCACAATGGTGATTAGTGTTTTGGAGTTCATGGCCTGATGGCTGTATGGGCTTGGTGACTTTGATGTGCATAAAATTTCTATTCTGATTTGGCCCGTGTAGCGTTTTTCTTTGCAAGTGATATGGCATATGCCTATTTGGGGGGCGATGTATTGTGAGGAGATCTGCATTGGGTTCCAGCTTCGGGGTTTAGTCGCGTGGTACTGTGCTGGGCGCGTTTGCCTACGAAGCCCAGTGAGGTCAGGGATGGGGGCTGCCAATATGACTGTTTGAATGTTGTCATGCTCAGGGGCGGGGGATTGGGTTTTGTGTAACAGATGCCGGTCAGCCAGGTGGACTGGTGGAATGATGTGATTTTCGGAATATTGCTGGTCACAGGTGCCTGTGTTTGCGTGCGTTTCTTGGTGGGGGACTGTGGTCATGTCCATTGGGATGGCTTCTGTATTCGTGCCATCTGTGCCCTGCAGCTCCCATTGGCCCCTCTTGTGTTTCTTTTGTTCGTTGCCATGCATGGGTGACTTGTACATTTCAATGGTTGCATTGTGACTTCATTGCACCTACGGGGAGTTGTACTTTGTGGGCAGGGAGCGGTGTACAGGCACTCAGTGGGGCCGTTTACGGTTGATTCGCGATGCCGTACTTCTCGCCATGGCGGAATGGTACATTACGCCATGCCTGATGGCGTTAGGTACATGTCCGCTAGGGTCGGAATTGGCGTACCCTTGCGCCATGGTGGTGTTTGCGGTTTGGCATGGCGCGCGCGCGTGCTTGGTGCAGTTAGCGTTGGCGTTCACTACGGTGTCGCTAATGGCTTCGTACTTTGCGGTGACGGGTCATAGTCGCACCGAGCGCTATTCGATGGCGGTATTGCATTTCCGCCATCGTTTTTCGATTTCCGCCAGGGTCGTAATGAGGGCCATTGTCTTTGCTTTCTCCCCTTAGGGGCCGGGGTACGGCGATGAAGCAGAGTTGACTGCGCTGATCCGAGATGAGGGGAGTACCTCCTGTGGTAAATCAGGTAAGTCCTTGGGGGTAGCTTGTATAGCCTTAGAGAGTCCCCTTGCTCACCTTGCTGTCTTTGTCTCCTTAGGTGTCGGAGGGTGGCCGCGAGATGGAGAGAGCGTGATGGAAAGCTGAAGTACCGCCAAGCAGGTGAGTTCAGCGCGGCGCCGTAGGAATGCGAAGCGATGCTTCAAAGACTTCTGTCTTTCAGTTCCGTGGCGAAATGGATCAGGATTCAGGTAAGGATTAAAGTTAAAACTCCTGTTCTAACCTTTATCCTTCTTTTCTTCTTGTTTCAGGAGTCCCAGGACTGAAGCGGGCGTGGCTGAAGACTGGAGCTGCTGAAAACACGGTGAGCGTTACGCTGCAGCAAGCAGAATAACGCGAAGCACCTGTGGCTGTCCGGGCGTGGTTTAAATAGCCTTGGAAGAAGATCCAGGTAAGTATTCTTCCACAGCCCCACCCAAGTAACAAAATAGTCCCTTCAGTAAAATAGTCCCTCCTAAGCCTCATTTGGCTTGAGTCTTCATGCAGCATGGTCTGCCTCAGGTGAGTATGCAGCATGGTCTGCTTCAGGTAAGTTATCAATAATGAGCCTGGCGCCCATGGCGCCAGGACTGACTTTATCTTTATGAGCCTGGCACCATAGGCGCCAGGCCTGCACCCAAACAGCCCCTAACTGGGGCTTTTGGGCATGCTCCAAGTGGCATGATGCCTGCTTCCGGGGCTGCTTGGCCTGGTCTGGTCTTCCGGGGGCAGGCATCATGACAACCTGGGCCTTCCCCAACCCGAGGTCGAGCAGCCAGCAGTGGGGGTTCTGGCTGAAGTCCTCACGCAACGCCCCTCTGCCAAATCAGGTATTCCTATGCAAACCGATGTAGTTTCCCTGGTCAAGAAGGGCTGGATCAAACCCCACTCGGCCCAGCCGGTCAATCGACGCCTGGACGCCAAGTACAGGCATGTGGAGGGGAATACACTCTTGCTTTCAGCCCATCCTCAGCCACACTCTTCGGTGATCGCTGTGGCATCACTATACTCCAAGCCCCAGTCGTCATCAGCCTCTTCCCCTGCGGAGCTGCTAGGCAAGGAGGAGAAGATCTTGGAGGCGTATGGCAAGAAACTCTATACTAATGCCTCTTTACATCTACGTCAAGCCAATGCTGATGCCATGATGGCCGCCGCAACCAAAGGTTATGGCAGGAAATTGCGGACTTCCTCCCAGAACTCCCCACCCAGAGCCAATCACGCGTTAAGGCGGGGCTAGCTGAAGCCAAGCTGGTGGTGCATGACCTCATGGAATCCACCTTGGCTCATATTGATACCTCAGGCCTTGCCATCTGTATTGCCACAGAAATGAGAAGAATAGCCTGGCTCCGGGCAACAAAATTCAACCCGGATGTCCAGGATCGCATACTAGATCTACCGTTGGAGGGGGGTGACCTCTTCCACTCCTCTACAGACGAAGAGCTGGACAAGAAGAAAAACATCTCACAAAAAGCTAAGTCTTTATCCATCCTTACAAAGACTGCGCCCAAATCGTACACCCAATCTCGGCAGCGCTCAGAGATGGGTTGTACATATGGAGGGTTCTGCGGCTTCCAGGAACGCTGATCTAGGCATCCGGACCGCTCGCTGTCTCAGAGCCGGCACAAGCAACAAAAAGGGGGTGGGAGTAAGGGCTTTTTCCAGTCCCCCTCCTCAGCGACAGCCTCTGAGGCAAAGAAAGCATGACACGCCCCTTCGGGTCCACGTGTCTCCGGTGGGGGGCAGGCTTGCTCTCCATGCACTTTTCTGGCGCCAGAATTTCGCAGACCCCTGGATCCTATCCGTAGTATCCACAGGGTACCGCCTTCCTATCCCAGCCTCACCTCTCTCCTCCACTCCCACAGGTTGGGACAGCAACTCTTTTGGCGGAGATCCAGTTGCTCGTAGTGAGCCAGGCAGAGGAGGAAGTCCCAGCCTCCCAGCGAGGCTTTGGCTTTTACTCCAGGATTTTCGACAATTCAGAAGAAGAACCAGGCAGGCCTTAGAGTTGTGCTGGACCTTTCCACCCTCAACCTCTCCTTACCGCAGCAAACATTCAAGATGGTTACGCCAGCTATTATAGCGGAGACATTGGACAAGGGAGACTGGATGTGCTCCCTGGATCTGAAGGACGCGTACCTACACGTCCCGATTTGGCAGCCCCATCGTTCTTTCCTATGGTTCAGGATCATGGGCTACCATTTTCAATACAAGGTCCTTCCGTTTGGCCTCAACTCGGCCCCCAGGGTCTTTACCAGACTCGTGAATGCCGTGGAGGCCCTCCTCAGAGCGCAGGGCCTCGACATCTACCCATACCTCGACGACTGGCTCGTCAGGGCTACATCTCCGGAAGCAGTTCACTACTCTTCCCATGCCCTTATGAACAACCTGCACAATCTGGGCTTCTCGCTCAATCTCAAGAAGTCCCAGCTGCAGCCTACGCTGACTCTGACATTCCTGGGCCTCATCTGGGACAAGTGCTCCGAGAAGGTCTTCCCGAAGGAGGACAAAATCTCCACCATCAAGAGGGCCACCGCCAACTTCCTCAGCAGGGAGGTGACCTCGGCATGGTGGTACCAACATCTCCTGGGTCTACTGGCAGCGCTCATTTTAGCCGTGCCGCACACAAGACTAAGGATGAGGAGGATTCAGCTGCACTTCGTGGCCTCCTGGAACCAGGAGCGGGGCTCTCAAGCCGAGATGATCAACGTTCCTCCATCTCTCTACCCGGACCTGACTTGGTGGTCCAGAGACTGCAACCTGCAGAGGGGCAGTCATTCACTTAGCGCTAGGGAAACTAGCCCTCACAGCGTGGTACCTGAGCAGGTAACGCTTCGGCACCTTAGCCTCTCACAGGCCAATCTGGAGATCATACAAGGCGCCAGGAACAAAGCTACCAGGGCCCAGTACAAAAGCAAATGGACCAGATTCTGCCACTGGGCAGACTACAAGGGAATCGACCCCTTGGCGTGCACTTTGGACGACGTGCTCTCCTTTTCTGCGCACCTCGCTCATTCAGGCATGTAGGTGGACACCTGCCGCACATACCTTGCAGCCATTGAGGCTTACAGGAACTCGGAGGAGGGCATTTTCTCCTCCTACAATCCTATCATCAAGAAACATCTGACGGGTCTCGCTAGGCTCTAACCTCCCGTCAAGAGACCGCACCCGGTGTGGGACCTTAACATAGTCTTGGGCGCACTGGCGCACAAACCGTTCGAACCAGTGGCATCCGTGGACATCAGGCTGGTCACCATCAAGACGACCTTACTAGTCAGCCTTACCTCGGCTCGTAGAGTCAGCGAGATCAGGCGCTGGCCGCCTCTGAGCCATATACCACCTTTCACAAGACAAGGTAGTCCTGTGGACACACCCGGCATTTCTGCCCAAGGTTCCATCTGCTTTCCACTTGAACGAGGAAATCGTCCTACCTACGTTTTTCCCCGATCCCAAGGACGAAGCACAGAGAGAGCTGCACTGCCCGAATGTCAGGCGTGCCCTGAAATTCTGCTTGGACAGGACCAAGGGTTTCCGCAAATCGGACACCCTCTTCGTCACTTTCGGAGGCTCAAGACCAGGCTATCAGGCCTATAAGGCTTCCATATCCTGCTGGATGGTCTCTAGCATAAAAGAAACGTACGAGGGCTAGCACAAGCTGCTTCTGGCCAACATACATGCCCACGCAGTCAGGGCCAAGGCAACGGCCATCGCATTCCAGCACCATGTCCCTTGGCAAGTCATAAGCAGGGCGGCCACTTGGGCCTCTCCCTCGACTTTCTGCAAGCATTACTGATTGGATGCTGGCTCTAGATCTGATGCGGCTTTCGGACAGGCGGTTCTCAGGAACCTATTTGCTTAAGGAGGGTCTCCTCTCCACCCTGGGGCTACAATCAGTTGTAATCGCCCATGCAGTATGGAGGAAAGGGGACGGGACGTAAGTGTAATTATAACTTACTCACCGTAGTGACTAACGTACTCTTAGTCCATAGTCCCCTTTCCTCCATACGTCCCACCAACCTCCCCCCTAATAATACTGGTGTCATTAGGCAATTTTAAATCTATTGCCGATGTGCCAATGGGGGACTGAGGTGTGGCGCCGGAGGGCGGAGTCAGGGCAGTGCATTCTCCCTGAGCCGCACCTCTGCGCACCACTAAATTTAAAGGGGAAGAAGGTTTTTTCTAGTGAAAAAGGTTCCGTCTCCCGTCCGCTGGAAGGGACGCCGGTGCAGTATGGAGGAAAGGGGACTATGGACTAAGAGTACGTTAGTCACTACGGTGAGTAACTTATAATTTGTGCTGTATGGTTGACATGTTGGAAAACTAATAAAAACTGTTTGAAAAAAAAAGTACCTCAAGTCTCAGAAATTCAGGCTGATCACGTTTCTGCATGTGCTCAGCCAACTGGAAAGAGGGGATTTCTTGATGTTGCTGAACCTGGAGACCTCCTACTTCAACGTCCCCATTCACAGGAAGCAGCGGAGGTTTCTACGCTTCGTAGTGCAGGGACAGCACTACCAGTTCAAGGCCGTACCCTTAGGCTTGAAGTCGGCCCCCAGAGTATTTACGCAGTGCCTGGCACCGTTGGCGGCTCATCTGCATCTACGGGGGATTCACGTTTACCCGTACCTCGATGACTGGCTCATCCAGAGACACACAGAGACGGCCGTCAAGCTGCTGATGGATCTGGGATTCTCCATCAACTATCCAAAGTCCTGCTTTACACTATCGCAGAACGTGCTGTTCCTGGGGGCCAGACTTGATACAGTATCCTGCCTAGCATCACCCTCGGAGGAGAGGGTAGCGGCCATTCAGGGGAAGGTGCAATGGCTGTTGCCGATGAAGACGGCCACGGTGGGGACAATCAAGTCGTTGCTCGGCATGATGTCCTCCTGCATCTACCTCATCCGGCTCTGCAGGTTACAGATGTAACCTCTTCAAGAGTTCCTGGACGCTCGCTGGATACAAGTGTCCATAAACTTCACGGACAAGATCGCTCTGGGCGACGAGTTCCATCGGGCGACCACTCCAACATCACCCAGGGCACGGGGTTTCAGAACCCTCCATTCCAGAAAACGGTCACGGCGGATGCATCCCTGGAAGGCAGGGTAGCCCACACCGGACGTCTGCATGCCAGAAGCCTGTGGCTACCGGAGGAGAAGGATCTACATATCAACATTCTGGAGCTAGGGGCAGAGTTCTGGGTCCTCAAGTCATTCCTTCCATCTCTGAAGGGCAAAGTGGTGAGGATCTTCACGGACAACACCACCACAATGTTCTACATCAGGAAACAAGGGGCACTCGATCCCCGGCACTCTCCAGGGAAGAGCAGGAATTGTGCCGCTGGGCCATCGGACAAGAAGTGTTCTGCGTCCTTCTTCACCTAGCAGGAGTCGAGAACACCATTGCAGATTCCCTCAGCACGTAATTGCGCTCCTGCAACGACTGGGAACTTCGTCAGCACCAGGTGGACCACATTTTCTCCAAGTGGGGCAGGCCCTAGATCAAATGCCAGAGGTTTTCCAGCAGAATCCACCAATGGAGCCTGGTAGAAGTGTTCTCCTTCTCGTGGGAAGGGATGTTTCTGTACGCGTTTCCTCCATTGCCTCTCCTGCTATGAGCATTCAATGCACTCAGACAGTGTCGGTGCAGGATGATACTCATCGCCCCAGCGTGGCTGCGGCGGATTTGGTATCCGAACCGTCTCAGCCTGTCGGCATCAGCTCCGTTCAAGCTACCAGCGGTCCCGGATCTTCTCGCCAGAGAAGGGGGTCCGGTTCTGCATTATGATCCAGGATTGCTCAACCTGATGGCTTGGCTCCTGCAGCCCTACAGTTTGGAGGGTACGTGTTGCCTGCGGACTGCAGGGAGGTCCTCACCAAGGCCATGGTATCATCGACTTTGAAGTTCTACGGTCTGCGTGGTGCTGGTTTTAGAAGATTACCTCCCTGAGGGTCACAGCCCCGCAGATCCTTCCATATTTGCTATCCTTAGCCAAGGCCGGACTGGCGCACACGCCTTGATCAAGGTACATCTGGTGGCTATCTCCCGCTACACCAGATCTCCAGGAAGGTCTTCAGTTTGGTCTCAATGACTCGGCAAGAAATTCCCTTTGAGCTGATGCATCAGGCCCCTCTCAAGTTTCTTTCGTGGAAAACGGCTTTCCTTGTGGCCATCGCCTCTGCCAGGAGGGTGGCTGAGAAACAGGTCCTGTTTTGCAAACCGCCATACCTGACTTTCCACGAATCGAGGGTGGCGCTGCAAACGCACCCCTCTTTCATGACAAAGGTTCCGTCGGAATTCCACCTCAACGAACCTTTGATGTTGCCTGTTTTTTCCCCGAAACCTTTGTCACTGGCTTAGAGGGCCTTGCACTCGCTGGACGTTGCTTGTGCCCTGAAGTTCTACGTGGCACACACAAAGAGTTTTCGAAAGACTTCACAGCTATTCGTGAACTTTGGTCCTGTGAGCCATGGGAAAGCCTTGTCCAAGGCTTCCATCTCAAGGTGGCTCTCCGGCTGCATCATGCACTGTCATCGGTTGCTAAACTGACCACTGCCCGGCCTTCCGAGACCTCACTTCACCAGAGCTATCGCTGCGACAATGGCGTTCCTAGCTGGTGTGCTCCTGCTGGACATCTCCAGGGCTGCTAGGTGGAGGTCCACGCACACCTTCACAAAGTTCTACTGCCTCAACAGGGATTCCAGGGAGAAGTCCAGAGTCGGACAAGCAGTGCTACACAACCTGCTCGCCTGAGGTGAGTCTGTTCCAGAGGTAAGAGTTGATTGCTTCTGTTGAGCCTTGCCACCTTCCGTGGTTGTGTAATGCTGTACTGCTGTGTATTCGTTATTCATGAGCATGTGAATTCATGCCAGACCCCAGCTGGAGAAGGAACAAGTTATTTACCTTTAACTAGCGTCCTCCAGTACGGTTCTCTTCTTGGTCATACTGCCTCTTTACGTGCTTACCAAATCTGAAGATGACTGCCAGAGGAGGGGCTTAGGGAGAGGGTTGTCATTGGATGGAGGCAATATGACCCAGAGGACAGTGATTGGTTTAGAGGAGAAATACAGTTTGTAAGTGAAAGTGAAACTGTTTTTCTTTTTACTGAGGATTCCCAGCCATATGGCGGGGAATTTTTATGAGCATGTGAATCCATGCCAGACCCACGCTGGAGAACAAGTGTATTTTTTTTTTTTAACAGCTTTATTTTTTGACTGACATGTAAAAACCAGTACAATACACATGATAGGATGCATATTATTTTTAAGTCCGGGGGGGGGGATAGTTCTTCCAATTAGTGGCAATATAGTTGTTAATGTTCCTGTGGGCTAATACTACTTTCTCTGTGTTGGTGGCATTACTTATCCTGGGGATGTTTCGTTCAGGTCGGGTTCCGAATAGAGTGAGCCATCGTCGGATGAGTCTGGGACTGGCCTCAAGTAGGCCCGCAGGGGGGCCCATATGTTTTTTGGTCGGCAGACCGCCGTGATATTTCTGACATATGTCTCCTCAGTCTCCTGTACGTGTACTAGGTCCTTCAGCCATGCTCGTCGAGTGGGGGGTATTTTAGATTTCCACGCTCTGAGGATGTTTCTTTTGGTGACTATTCCTGCCACCGCAAAGAGTCGTCGTGTTTTAATTGGGACCTTTCCTATGTCACCCAATAGGTATTTCAGGGGGGTAGCTTGGATATGTAGGCCAATTATTTCGCTAACCGAATAGGCCACTTCTGACCAGAACTGTTTAATCAAGGGGCAGTCCCAGTACATATATAAAGGAGTCTGCTACTGGTGTCTGACACTTGGGGCATTCTGGCTTCTGTGTGGGGTTAAATTTGACTATTTTGCTAGGCGTGATATGTAGGTGGTTCAATATTTTAAATTGGATCAGTCTAAAGTGTGCACACATTGAGACAGATTTGGTATATTGGCAGTATCTTGTCCATTTAGTGTCTTCTATGGGGGCACCCAGGTCTTTTTCCCATTTAGCTTTCATTGTGTTTTTGGAAGGGGCATGTCGTTGGGCGGCCCGATACAGTGTGGAAATACCTCCTGTGAAGCCTTCTGGTGTCATGATTTCAGTGAGGAATGGGTGTGTGGGAGGGATTTCCGAGAAGGAGGGCCACTTTTTTTTTTGCATGCAGCCTTCATTCTGTGGTAGTGTAACGATGTTGTTAGCCCCGTTCCTACATTTGTTCGAACGGTTTCCAGGGATGCAAACTTCCCATCCGGGTATAGGACTCCCACTCGCATTTCTTTCCAAGGGTCTAATTTCGTCTCTAGGGCTGTGTCCAAAGTTGGTTCAAGGTCTGGGTAGTGCCATATGTGGGTATGGGACCAGAATGGGTTCTGGCATCCTACCCTATCAAATATTCGGGACCAGGCTCTTACAGTGGAACTTACCGAGTCAAGTTCTCCTATATCTATTGTAGCCTTAGCAAATGGCATTGCCCTGAGGTTAAGTGGGGCAGCTGCAAAATTCTCAGCTAATATGTGTGCATGTGGTTCAGCCGTTGCCACCCAGTATTTAGCAAAGTGTGCTTGGGCTGTCTGGAAATACAGTAGAAAATCTGGAGCAGCTAGGCCCTCCATTTCGTATCTTTCACACATCTTGGGCCATTGGATACGTGCCGCTCCTGATTCCACACGAATCTCGTTGCCATTTTCTGCAACTTTTGGAAGAACGATTTGCCAGGCCATATTGGGATATTGCAAAATAAATATAATAGTTTTGGTGCGATCACCATATAGCACTATACGTCCATATAATGATATCAGGAGTTTGGCCCACATCCTGAATTTTTGTTCTAGGAGTTCCAGGTATGGTCATATTTGTTTTCCTTTAGGGTCTGTTTGTTTGTGGATAGTATGATTCCTAAGTATCGGGCTGAAATGGGCGACCATTTGAATTGTGTGGTGGCGGGCGACTGCACTGTGGAGGGTGCAATGGGGATGATTTCGGACTTGCTTGGTTTATCTGGTTTCCCGAGTACTTGGCAAAGGTCTGTATTACCTGCATTGATGGTGGTAAATGAATTTCGGGATTTCTGAGGTATAACATGGTGTCATCTGCATACAATGAGACTAGTTGGGGGGGGTCCCCTAATGCGAATTCCCCTCCACCCGTGTTCGTGTCTTAATTTGGCTGCCATTCCCTCTATGGTGAGTGCAAAAATGAGGGGGATAGCGGGCATCCCTGTCTAGTGCCTCTTCCCAGTTTAAAGCTTGTTGATAAGGTGTTATTAGTCCTGACTACTGCTCTTGGGTCGGTGTATTGTATTTGAATATATCTGTTAAATACTGGGCCAAACCCCATTTTACTCAGGACCGCATACATGTATTGCCAAGACACACAGTCAAATGCTTTTTCAGCATCTAGGGTGACCGCTATGGTCTGGGCTTTCGGGTCCATTTGCGAGGCAATAGAAAAGAACCTCCTGAGGTTTAGTGCGGTAGACCTGGTGGGAATGAATCCCGATTGGTCGGGATGGACTAGTTTGTTCATATACTTTATTAGCCGGTTGGCGATTGCTTTGGTGTATACTTTGGCATCCAAATTAATTAATGATAGTGGTCGATAGGACGCCGGCTCTTGGGGTGGCTTTTGCAGCTTAAGAAGGACTGTGATTATTGCTTCTCTCATAGTGTTTGGTAACAACCCTCTTGTCAGTGCCTCTTCCCATATTTCTAATAATTTCGGGGTGAGCTCTGTTTTAAAAGTTTTGTATAGATCAGTCCGGATACCGTCTGAGCCTGGGGTCTTACCTGCTTGTAGGTCCATGATGGCTTGTTCTATCTCTCCGATGGTTAGGGGGGGATTGAGTTCTGTTTTATCTGCTTCGTCCAGTTTAGGCAGGGGGAATGAGTTCATGTATTCCTGTAGTTCTTCCAGGGGTTCTGTGTCTGCATTGGCATAGAGTTTGTTGTAGAAATTCTGGAACACAACGTTTATATCAACCGGCCTAGTTTGTACTGTTCCATCAATGTCTATTATGCTGGTTATATGTCTCATCTCTTGTTCCACTTTGATGACGTTGGCCATAGTTCGGCTAGCTTTGTTTCCTTCGCCGTATTTTCTCGCTCTCACAGGTTGCATCACATATAGTAGTTCGCGTTCAGCTAGTGATCTGAAGTTTGTTAGTTGTTCAGATATTTTGTGTAGAAGGGTTTCGCTAATGCTCAGCGCCTGTGCTGTTTCCTGTTCCTTCAGCGTGTGTTCGGTGTTATCTAACTGTTTTCTTATGTCTTTCAATATGCCATTTGTCCGTGACATCAGCTGCCCTCTCAGCCATACCTTGAAGGTTTCCCATATAGTAGTGTTAGATCCTACTGTGCTGGCGTTCCGCTCGAAGAAATCTGTTATGTCTGTTCTAAGTAATTCAGTTATATTGTCGTCTTTGAGCATGGCTGGGGGCATTCTCCAGTTGCAGGGAGCAGCTTCTGAATTTTGTGGGATCAGTTCAAGGAGGACCGGAGAGTGGTCGGACATTGTTCGTGGGAGAATCGTGCAGGCATTAGCGTCTGAGATAAGGTCTGGTGAACATAGCCAATAGTCTATCCATGAGCATGAGCCGTGTACGCTTGAATAGAAAGTGTACTCCCTCTCCTGTGGATGTAGTTCCCTCCATACGTCTGCCAAGGGGAGTGTGGACATGGTCTGGAGTATGATCGCGGCGGCTTTGGACTGGCTTCTGCTGCCACTCGAAGTTCGGTCCAAGTTCGGGTTAAGGATAGTGTTCAGGTCGCCACCCCATATCACCTTGGCTTGGCCAACTGGCAATATCAGTTCTAGGATTTTCAGGTAGAAATTTGGAGTGTCGAGATGGGGACCATATTGGGACCGTATGTATTTACTATGATCCTTTCCATGTTATGTAATGTTCCCCATGTGATCACATAGGGGCCCTCCTTGTCTATTGCGGTTCTGACTATCTGGATGTTTAAGCGCTTGTGTATCACAGTTAGCACACCCCTTGCTTTGGTTGAATAGTTTGTGGAAACTTTCACGGGACCCCAGGTTTGGGCAAATGTGTCCGTGATTTTCTTGGTGGCGTGGGTCTTTTGTAGGAGGAGAATGTCTGCCTCGTGCCTGTTGGTATAGCTTGTCAGTTTCCTCCCTTTGATTGGGTGCGCCAGACCTCTGATGTTCCATGTTAAGAGCTTAATCCCCTGTATCATTCTTACTGCAGGCATTGGTGGTCAAATGTCTTTTAGGTTCTGGTGGCCTTCCCCGGTCTGGTTAGTGTATTCTTTGCATCTGTCAGTTTTTTCTTTGTTTTCACCAACTTTCCCTTTCTCAGGTTGTGCGTATCTTTAGGACGATGGTTCGGATGTCTTCCATAAAGTCTGTTGTTTATTTTCTTTTGGTTCCCAACTGGGCAACGGGCCCTTTCTCCCCCCCCCTCACCCCTCCCTCAGCATCCCCCCAACTGGACAGTGTGAACCAGGGTCAAGTTTTCCAACTGCGGGTGGCCCTGTGACCGCGTCCCTTACTTATGACCAACAGACCGCCTCAGGGGCCACCGCGCCTTGTTATGGTAGAACGGAACCTGTGTTTAAATTGGGCAGCTCTTCGGGGCCTCATCTTCTTTTAAGTGTTGGAGCTGCTGGGATATGTTGTTCAATGTAGCCCATCTCTTCTTCAGGAGTGTCAAAAAACAGTGTCTTGCCAGAGATCTGTAGGCGGAGTCGAGCTGGGAATAACATGGCATATGGTATGGCACGGACTCTGAGCGCCCTCTTTACCTGGTTGAATGATCGACTGGCCTGTTGCACTCCATTGGAAAATTCAGGGTATATATGTATCCTGGCTGAGTCATACGATAGGGTCCCTTTCTCTCTAGACAGCCTCAGGATCAGGTCTCTGTCCCGGTAATTAAGCAGGCAGGCTATTACCGTACGAGGTGGAGCCCCTGGTTTGGGGGGGGGGGCAAGAGACCTGTGGGCTGTTTCAATCAAAATTGCTGGGAGATTTGCGCTTCCGGGAGGATAGTGCGGATCACTTCTTCCAGAAATATTTCCATTGGACATTAAGGGGCTTCTCTGCCAGGCCGACCACTCTAATGTTGTTTCGGCGTGATCTTGATTCTAAATCATCACATTTCATCTGGACCATGTTCAAGTTCTTCCTGATGTCTTCTATGTCTTTGCCATGTTGAACGGAGGTGTCCTCCAAGTCCCCTATCCTGGTTTCTGCCTCCAAGACCCTGGTATTGACCTGCTGTAGATCGGATTTAATAGAGGATATGGTGCTCCCTATATCATCTAATCATTTATTGACCGCCGCAAAACCGGTCTGGAGGGCCGTCATGTAAGGGTCCGAGGCATTCTTTTCGGGGGGCTGGTCGTTTGTGGTTGACTTTTGGGGTGTTTCGTCCACCCGTGACTCCATGCTTGCATTTGCATTTGTGAAGGCATCCATGGGGCCCTTTTTGCCGTTCTTATTGCCCCTGGGCATTGCCTTGTGGATTAGGCTGGGTATCTGATGTGTCCTGTTTTCTATACAGTGGTCGTAGAGTTGGGCCCAGTTGCCTTTGTGCTGCTCTGTTTTGCCGGAGTGATCGGGGCACGCTGCAATTCCGATTGGGGGTCTGAGCAGCAGGAGCCAGGGGAGACTGCAATATGTGGGGGTCCAGTCGATATGGACTAGTGTAGTCAGTTCTGGAGCCCAAGCGGGTTTGCTCCTGCCGTCCACAATTGTGACTGTTATCTAACTGGGCTCTCCGGGTGGGAGTGGGGGTATAGCTCTGCTGGCCCTGCCTTCTTGGCGCTCTGGGTATTGAATGCTGTTTTCAGGGTTGTTGCTATTGCTGCGTGCCCCTGCCGGAGCCCCGATATTTAGGGTAGCTGTAGCCGACTTGTGTGTATAGATCTTCAGTTTATGCCCAGGGGTAGCTTCAGAATGGGATGTTGGAGTACGTACTCGCGGCGTGTGCGTGTTCCAGTGTTCCTCTTGGATAGTTATTGCTTTATGAGGGTGGCTACTAAGTGTGGCCCAGCGCCTTGTGTTGGTTGGATGTGATGTTTAAGGACTGTTATGCGGCGTGATACTATCCGACGTGCTTGCCTCCCATACTCTGCGGCTCACGTATTGAATTGCCAGCCCCTCTGTATGTCACCCGTGCCTTGCGTGCAGGCTATTTTGCCAGATTATTTTCCTGCCCCGCTCGTGACCCAGGGGTGGGCCTGACCCCCGTACCAGCGTGAGCGGTGGGAGTCCGGGATGGCCAAGAGTGTCCTTTAGTCAAATCAGAGTGTTTTTTGCTGGTAGTAGGTCTCGTTCTGCAGGATGAGATCTGATGGATTTCGGTTTGTGGCGCAGCTACACGACTAGGCGGCCATGCTCGTTGGTGTCCCACAGCGCCCCCCCCCCCCCCATTCAGATCTCATCTCTAGTAAGTTCTCCTTTTTCAAAGACCAGTATTCAATCTGCAGTTACAGGTTAGAATCCCAGCACGGGGCAGACTCATCATTCCATTCTTTGAAGTGCAATAAATTGGGAGCCCGTAAAAAAATTGGTCTTAACACCTATTATTGCAATGCTAGGAAGCAGTAGCAATTCAGCATTTAGCGCCATGACATCACACTCACAACTTCTGAGGACAGATTGCCATAGCATCACAAATCTGACATGCCATTTTGCCTCCACTGTAAGGCCATTTCCATGATTGATAAACATACCTGGTAGGTCTCCTGGAAGAACATTCAACCTAGTGCTTGCGTCCCCTACAATGTTATTTTATGTTATGTTATGTTAAAGGATATTTATACTGCGCACTATCATCACCTCAGTGGTCCCCTGGTGCTCTGGTGAATCTGAAAAGCAAGATGGTAGGGTAAGTTAGTTGGACTGAGTTGGAAAAAAGCACAAGAGAGCTGTGATGTGCTGTTGGCAGCTTCAGTTCGGTTTACACCGTTCGCTGAGCGTAGGTGTGAATATTTGGTCGGTTGTTGTCATATGTGCTGTTGTGCGGGGATATATGTGGCTTGTTTCGTTGTTGCAGTGTAGTGACGTGCGTATGCTTTGTTGCGCTGTATAGGTATGGTTGTGCTTTGTTTAGAGTTTGAGAGATGTAAGCAGATGGATGAGTTTTTTTAGTGGGGTTGTTTAGTGGTGGTGCTTTATCGTACCCCCTCAGTGTTGGCCACCTGTGGCACATGTCCCTGCCAGTGTTGTGCATTGTGGCGTACTAGGCGGTCTCCTTCCTATATTCTGTTCAGAGTTGTGGGTTGTTATCATGGTTATTTAGTGGTGATGCCTCCTCCACACACCACTCGGGTTCAGACTAATGGATGTCTACACCGCTTTGTCCTCTGGCATATCCTGGTGTGCATTCACCATCGCCTCCCTGGGCCCCTTGAGGGGCCAGGGGGCCTCATCCCTGTACACTTGAGCTCCCTGGGCCTTGTGGTTCATCTGTTCGGTTGGCACACTTTCCCCTTCAATCCTAATACCCTCTGTCTGTGGTTCTACTTAGGACGTTTCTATCGCTCTCCTTAATTTCCGTGAAGGCCCACTAATGGAACGGATGCCCCTGGGTTTCCCTCCCACTCTGAGGTCTCGCTTTTATTACACTTTGTCGTGGTCTGGCCTAATCGTTTTGCCATTTGTGTGTTCATTCCGTGGGGTGTGGGTGTTGCGCATTCGTTTTTGTCCAGTTCTGAGTTGAAGAGACAGGTTTTTATGAGTTGTCTGAATTTTAGAGGGTCCTTTATATTTCGTACTTCTCTTGGGAGGGAGTTCCAAATTTTTGCAGCTAGGCAAGAGAATGCTGATCCACCAAGTTTTTTCCTTGTGTATGGTTTAGATTCTAGGCAATGTCGTTGCTGGATCTGAGTGTTCTGGTCAGCTGATAAATGGTGATTTTCTTTTGTAAGAATTCTGCTCCTTAGCTGTCGATTGCTCTGTGCGTAAGATACATTGTTTTTAATGTGATTCATTGTTTGACTGGCAGCCAATGTAACATCTTTATTGCTGGAGTGATGTGGTCCCTTTGTGAGAATTTGAGGAGAGGTATGGCCGCTGCGTTCTGTATACATTGCATAGTGTTGGCCCTGTATAAGATTTTTGTTTAAATCTCTTCACTTCTCTCACTCAGGTAATTGCAGGTTTCAACTTTTGTGGATGTTTGTCAGACATAACTTTGAATGCTGGAATGAAAAATCTTTACTGTCTTGCAGTGGCATCAGGCCATGCAAACAGTGTGAAACAATTTTCTGACATTAAGTTGTGATTATGCTACTTAATTCCTGATGAAGACATGTCAATTAAGTATTGTAATGAAATTGTTTTGATATAATAACTAAATATAGAGTGACAAGGAAACCTTGTGGTTGTGTAGGATTGTTTTTATTACAAAGATCTGATTACATTAGGAGTCTACAATTAAAAACGCAAAATAATTTGCCATCAAGCTATGTTTTTCACTCTAAAATGTTTGGCTGTACAATTTCAGACTCTACATTACTGTTTCATAATCAAACGGATGTGTATTTAAGGTGTGGTTTATTAGATTCTTGAGTAAGAAATCATGCACAGCACCATGTCTCAGTGACCTCCCTTAGTAGCTCCCTCCAGGCAAAATGTCCTACTGCATGACATTGTTTTTGTTTAATATTGCTATAATGTGCTGTTTCACATGCCACATGCTAATAATGATTATTTAATTATTAATCCAACAGGCAACGGAAGCATGAAGGAGAAGAGAAAAATTAATATTTCTTTAAAATATGATGATAAATCTATGTCACGAAAACTCAAAGCTAAAATGGTCCATTGTTTTTCTGAAAGAAAAACATGTACACGCACAATCTGGCCAGAATGTGACCAGGCAATGACAGAAGAGAAAAATGAACAACAGCATCTTGGGTTTGGAGAGCGAACATGTCCTAGTTTATATCAGATGACTTCCCATGTACAAAGACCAGACACCTATGTTGAATCTGAGCGTACAAAAAGAAATGACACCATTATAGCAAATGAATCAGACATGCTGCAAAGGGGTCAAGCCTATGATTGCCCTCAAAGTGAAAAACACTTCCAGTCCGATGGCCACATTGAACATCAGCGAACACATGACATAAAAGGGAGAAAATTCACATGCACAGACTGCGGAAAAAGCCTTTCCTCAATTACAGCGCTTACTAGACATGAGAGAACACATACAGGGGAGAGGCCGTATCATTGTACTGTATGTGGCAAATGTTTCAGTCAAAATGGAGCTCGTCATAGACACCAACAAATTCATACAAGCAAAACTGAACAACTGTGCCAGGCAGACAATCATTATGAACATCAACAAGCACATGAGAGCAAAGGAAGAGTCACATGTACCGAGTGCGGAAAAAGTCTTTCTTCAATGACTGCTCTTTTAAGGCATGAAATAACACATACAGGGGAGAAGCCTTTTCAATGTACTATGTGCGGAAAACGTTTTGGTCTAAAAGGAGCTCTTCAGAGACATGAAAAAATACATACAGGTGAAAGACCATATCAATGCAATATTTGTGAAAAACGCTTCAATCAAAAGCACAACCTTGTTGAACACCAAAAAATACATACAAAACATAATTGCTACATTCACATATTGAAAACTATATAAATGCTACAAGGTGTCTGTACAAGAGGCATATTGTGACCAAAGCCTATTAAAGTTAAATAACCTAGTGAAATGCACTCCTAGCACCCACCTAGTTGCTGGAGACCTGTAATCATTATTATTAGAGTATTTATTGAGCATGGACCTAGCTTCAAGTAGCAACGGAATGCTTTATAATCTAAGAAGGATCAACATGGTGACGGGGAGCAGAGAAACAAGAGTGTGGGGAGTTAACAACAGGGGAGGGGGAAGGTGGGCAATTTGTCAACAAGGGATCTGCAAGAAACCAGGAGGGGAAAACAGTGGGGGATCAGATCACCCACTCTCAGGTAGTGCGGGGAGTGCAGGGCGTGTGGACCTTGTTATTAGAGAGGAGCCATTCCTTGAAGAGGAGGGTCTTGAGCTTATTTCTGAACTGTAAAAGTGAGCAAGCGAGTCTGATGGTGATGTGGAGGAGGTTCCACAGTTTGGGGGTAGACAGAGAAGGCCTGTCTTCTGGTTCTTTTCCTTCCGACATGATGACATTAAAAAAACCTGGTGCTCGGAATAGTATCTCCCTCTACCAGGATGGAAATCTAGAAAAAAAAGAAACAAGTGGGAGACACTTGTGTTTCCTGTGGCTCTGACTAAACATCTCTCATCATCATGATAGATGATTATTTTTTGTACATTAAACCATTGAGCACAGAAATGCTCCTGCAGGAAGAAAATGTTTTGAATGGAGTGTGACATGTGTCTCCTACAGGTGTTCTTTTTTCTAGCCTTGTAACTGATGCAGGAGGATTTGAAGATGATACAGGCTTGCAGCGGGAGCCAGTGCAATTCGATGAGGGTCATAGTGATGTGGTCGAATTTGCAGAGCCCTTCAATGAGTCGTGCTGCAGCATGCAGGACAACATATCAGGAGTGCCTTGGTAGTCACCAGAAGGCCATCCAGGTAGGAGAGGACCAAGGATTTGCGATCAGATCTGAAGTTGTTTTCTGGGATGAAGGGCTTAATTTTCGGCAAGAGAGAGAAGTGGTACCAAGATGTTTGTGTCTTCATTGCTATGTGCTGTTTGAAGGAGAGGTGGCTGTCAATGTCAAACCTGGGGGACTTAGCACAAGTGGCCAGCTGGGGTGTGAAGCCCTTGAGGTGCATAGTAGAGAGACAGGTCTGGATGTCAGGGTGTTCAATGTTGTTGATCAGAAGTAGGAATTCAGTCTTGGAGGGGTTGAGCTTCAGGGTAGAACTGGACATCCACGACTGGATCAATGACAGGCAGGCCGCGTGACATCTGGGTATTGGTGGATGTGGATGTTGTGTGGAGCAAGGAGGATTCCAAGTGGTTACATGTAAAGATAGAAGATCATTGGGAAGAGGATGGATACATGCAGGACTCCACAGGTGATGGGTAGAGTTGGTGATCTGGAGGAGTCCATTTGTAGAAACTGGTGGCGATTAAGGCGCTTGTACGACAAGTAATACCGCCCTCTGTCATTAATTAACATTGATGCCAAGATATTGGCCAAGGTGATAGCGAACCGGCTGCAGCCCCTGATGCCTTACCTCATCCATAAAGCTCAATCATGGTTTATTCCCCTCAGGGCCACAGCATTGAACCGTTGCCGATTTTACAATGTGATGGTGGGGGTGCCCCCAGACTCTGACGTGGTGGCCATATCTTTAGATATGTAGAAGGCATTTGTTACAGTATTATGGCCTTATTTGTTTGCAGTACTGGAAAACGCAGGGTTTGGGCCTTATTTCATTTCATGGGTGTGGCTGCTGTTTAAGGACCCGATAGCAAGAGTCCTCAATATCGAGACTATATGATCGCCCATTAAATTGTGAGACGGCACCCATCAAGGGTGTCCGTTAGCTCTGCTCCTCTTCGCACTTGTTATAGAGCCCCTTGCTGAATTGGTCCAATTTTGACACGCTAAGTGTGGGGTATGACTGGAGGCCCACCAACGGTGATATCATTATATGCAGATGATATCCAGCTTTATATCAGGGATCCGGCTAGTGATGCAGGTGCGTTCCATCAAACGGTAGTGGACATCGGTAGATATTTGGGGCTGCATCGCAACAGAGATAAAGCAGAGGTTTTTACGTTGGCTGTCTGGACAGAAGCAATGGGAGGGACATGGGCTGCGTGTAGCGAATAACTCTTTCAGGTTTTTAGGTATTCTGGTTCATAAGTCGGCGAAGGAGACAATAGCTCTCAATTATACAGCATACATAAAACAGTTGGGCCCCAAGCTTGCAGGTTGGGGAAAGGTGCCAATGTCATCGATGGGACGCCTCTCAATAATGAAAATACTGGTTCTCCCAAAGCTGTTTATATCTGTTTAATAATATCCCGGTCTGGCCAGGCAGGACACTTTTCAAAGAGTTTCAATCATTATGAACATATTTTGTGTGGGGTAACAGAGGGGTCCGCATGAGTTGGAGGACAATTACTCGGCCGTGGGAGGAAGGAGGCCTCAGAGCTCCTCATTTTGAACTTTATTATTTAGCGGCACAGGCGCTCTTTGCCTCCTATTGGGAAGATCATTATAACCCTCAGCCACACGTAGCATTAGAGCAGGCAGCGGCAGACACAGTGGAGCTACGCACCTTAATGTGCAGCAGATATGTGTATCCTTTGGACCCATTGGCTGCAACACGGTTGGCATGGGGTAAACTGTAGCGACTAACAGGACTGGAGCACCCTTACGACAGGGGGGCTCCTTTGTGGGGTCATACAGGGCTGTCGCCAACGCTCGACTGATCCATATCAAGGTGCTGGAGTGTCGCTGGAGTTACCACTTTGGGGTGCATGTATGAACAAGGTAAATTTATAGACTGGGAGGAATTTAAAAACTAGGTTGGTGAGTCCCCAATGCAGAGGCTAAACTATTGGAGAATCAGAACTGCGTTTAGGTTGTGGTGGCCGGAGTACCCATGTGAGCACCTGATAAGCCCAGCTGAATCGTATATACATAAAACTGCTGTGGGAGGTTCCACAAAGCGGGTGTCAGTGCTGTATGATCGATTGGTGAATGCAGTAGTACATAGGGGCCCAGATGTTAGGAAAAAATGGGAACGATATCGTATATTGGGCCTCATTACGACCCTGGCAGAAATCGTGGTGCAATATGCACCATGGAGCACCGCGGAAAGCTGCCGATACCGCCATGGGGGTTGGCGGATTTACCGCCCCATTCCGACCTTGGCGGGGCGGTAAATCCCCATTCCCCATTTTACCCTTCCCCATTCCCATTTTTGCCCCATAGGGCATAATGGGAGTGGGGAAGGCGTTAATTACGCCACCGTAAAATACGGTGGCGTAATTCACAACAACGTCCCGTAGCGCCATGGATTTCTCCGCCCGGAAAAACTAGGCGGAAAACGCTCCATGGCGCTACGGGAACTCGTAGTAGGGCGGACGGGTCCGCCGCGAATACCGCTGGCGTAAACCCACTCCGCCAGGGTCGTAATGAGGCCCATTGTGTTCACAGATGAACAGTGGGCCGGATGTGTGGGCTGACCAAAAGGATATCCTATCATTCTAAATTTCGATTGATTCAGTTCATGGTTCTGAACAGATTATATTATACTCCTGTAAGGATTCGGCAGTTCTGGGGCAACTGCTCAGGCAGAACCCCCAGGTTCTCTGGTGATGAGGCCAATTTGTTGCACATATTTTATGCCTGCCCTCATCTGCGATCCTAACGGGATGGGGGTGTGATATATTGCTGGAAGTGACCAATCAGAGCCATTCCATTTCCTCAAGTGGCCATGCTACTGGGCATCACAGAGCCAATGTTTGAGGAGAAACTGAGATTCCTCAATCTGGGATTTCTTTCAGCTAAGAGACAGATTTTGTTCACTTGGTAGCAACTTAGTGCCCCCTCAGTACAAGACTGGCTAAGTAACCTTACCTGGGCGAACGACATGGAGGAATTATATGGAACACTGGTTCATCCCCTAGGCAGACCCAGAGACATATGGGCAGACTTTCGCCGCTATCTCTCCGATAATGAACTGTCTGTGACTGGGTTATCGCTGGTGTGTCTACTATATAGTATTATCCATGGAATGTGGGTTATGCTGTTGTTGCTCTGTTTTTCTCTTTTCTGTGTTGTCACCAATCTAACAAAAATATAATAAAAAAAACAGGAATCTAATAGAGTTTGTTGTGCTATAGTAAAACATGAAAATGTAAAGTGGCAATTATTTGTTTTTAGTACAATGTGGACATAAGGAGAATGTTAATAAGGACAGGATTATCTACTGATCAAAAGCTGTAGTGAAGACAAGAGCCATGCTGATAGATGTCAAAAGAGAAGATAGAGGGGCACGGGTAGTATAGCTCAGTGGCAACGCGCTCGTCTTGGAAGCAAGACGTAGAGCAACGCAGGTTCGAATTCCGGGCCCGGTCTTAGAAACCTCTTTGGTATTAAGCGCGTTATAAAAAAACAATTATAAGTTATAAGGTGTATAAGTGTGTTTGTCACTCTATTTTGGTTTGTGGAATGGGTTATTCTATGCATTATTAGAGTGTTACATGCAGATGGTCTGCTCAGAAAGTGGTATGAAAGTAGAGTACTTTACTGAAGTGTATAAATATTGTTGCAGGTGGTCAAGATTGGCGAAATTGTGAAAAAACAAGAAACAAAGAGGGGTGCATTTGTTTCTGTTTAAACTATATCAGTCCTGGCCAGGCCTAAGATCACAGATTGGGACAGCATCTGTATAACTGTGCCCTCGAAGGTGGCCGAAACACAGTTGTGTAGACATAGATGATAAACATATGATATCATGTTGTGTGATATGGAGATCGAGATTACCCATGCGAGTGCGCAAATGTGATGGATTGCACTGAGCATGTCCTATGGACCAGTGCTTAGAGATATGTATTAAACAATTAGCCAGACTAGACAACACTGGAGCCTATGAATCTAGTGAGGTTGCCGATCTACTTAAACCTAAGTAAATGTGTTTGTAAATATGTTTATTGCATTTTAACATATAAACAACAACAAGAGAAAAGCACATAACATGAGATGGCCCAGTATAGTGTGAACCACCCAGAGTACATTAACTGGGCCTCCGCTGATAGTCCGCTTTACACAAGGGGGCTGTGGTGTGGGGAGTGATGGATTGTTCCTCAAGAACATCAACTTCTCAGGGCTCGATGACTGGAACTAACTGGAAGACATACTTAGGCATATAAAGACACCCTCCAACTCTGCTCCACATTCCCATCCTCTTTACGCATAGTGCCGTGCCTACCCCCCCCCATGCAGATTTCTTCTGTAGTCCCTCCAAGGCTAATAAGACATCCCATCATCCCGCTCCAGCAACCCAAACACACAAAATTCTAATTACCATACAATCCCCATAACCACTTCTCTTAAAGCATAACTCCTCAAACACCTTTCTTAGATACGTCCCCTCTGAACAAGAGTAACCCCCAATGGTCAGCCCCTGTCTGCATCCACATCAGCCTCAGCAGGTATTGATTTCAACAACTTTTCCCCTCTGTCCACATCCCAAAAAATGGATTCTTTCCCTTTCCAGGTAACTCAAAGCTTGGCCGGCCGCAATAACCCTGCCTTCACCCCACCTACAAGAAAGGATTTCTTAAGGGAGTTTAAGGCCCTCTGTCTCTTTTCGTTCAAAGGTGCCAGATCAATGAAGAGCCTGATTTTATGATTTTAGTGTTCGAGGAAACCCTTAGCGTTTGCGACTTTCCGGATTCTTTCTTTATCCCTGGCATTAGAAACTTTCATTGTAAAAGATGGGCCGACCTGGCAATCTCGCTGTTTATCATTTGCACCACTCTTGATACTATAGCACTTTTCTATATAGATCGGGTCGTCTTCAACCTCCAGGGTCAGCATCGCAGGAATCCAGTCTGCGGTAAAATAGATTGGATCAGCACCAACTGGAAGACAAATAACTCTGATTTGCTTGGCTCAGGTCACATTCCATGGCCTTATGGCCCTTGGCCACTGCTTCCATCTCCTCTGCCATGTGATCCACATTTGGCAAAATTAGAGTGCACTGTTGATTAAACTCTGTGGTTCGTTGCTCTAAGGTAGAATTCCTGGATTCCAAATGTGCGACTTTCTCGTTCAGCTTATCAAACATACTCTCCATGTGATACATTGTTTTCTCGATACTTCCCAAAACTGCCATCACTTCATCCCTCGAGGATGAGGAGGATCTGTACCCCTCCTGTGTCGATTGAACCCGTTTACCTGGCACCACGCGGGCTGCAAAAAAGTCAGAGTTCACAAGCTTATCTTTCATCCTAGATTTTCTTTAGACATGTTGTGGGTTACCAGACCGCAGCGTGTCAAAGAACTTGCAGGTTCTACTGCGTTAGGGGCGCTAAATGCACAAGCTGACCCTATATTATGGAGAGAATCACTCCGTCAGTCTCCTCGGCATAGCCTTGGGGCAGTTTCTAAAGGTAGAGCCCCGGCAAACCTGATGATTCCAAGTCCACTGTGCCTGCAAGCTTTAAAATGTTGAGACTTAATCCAACACAATTATGTATTCTGCTTACCACTCCGGGGATTCTATTTCATGCACCACACCAGTATACAGTCAATCAATCCTGGATAGGGTGGATCAATTCCAAGCTTGCCGGTCCCCATGCCTGCACCTAAGATGGCCGGCCTTTGACTGCAGTTTCATGACTGCATCCTGTGAAGATCCAGCAAGATTACGTCCATCGCCAGAACTCTCACTGCTACTTCAAAATTCACACTGGGAATCCTCTGGTTCTTCCCATGCTCGGCACGGACCTCTCCACACCACCAGGGCTCCTGTCAGCCCTCCAGAGCGCTGCCTCCCCAAATCGGCACCCAGGTGCAGCCCTCTCGGCAGCAGCGAGGAGACCCGCTAGGCATGTCCACCCTCAGGTATCAAAACCCCACACTACACTAGTGGACATTTGGCATGATCCTCCGACCACGCTTGGGTCCAGGTTGCTGGGAAAGGGACTCATTTGTCCGCCATCATTCCTGTCTCCAAAGAGCCACAAAATGGTGCAGCAATCATGGTTGGCCTCCAAGCCACGCCCCCAAAATGATTTTTAATTGATGTGATTTTACAAACTTACGTTTTCATGAGAATGATAGTGTAATGATGCACTTACTAATCCCTATCAACAAAAAAAGTATTTCTCTATATATATATCATATGATAGACACTCACTTTAAAAATGTTGTAAAGAATATGAATTTATGTGGTTTTTGTAAAATAATAAACTGATCTAAGTATTATTGCACAGTATTGAGCAGACCTGATTTGTTGAGTAAGAGTAACAAACGTTGCCTTTACTGCTCTTCTTAGGTGTTTAATATTAGTGAGTGTAGAATTCCCGGTGGATAGTAGCAGCATATCTGGGTCCCCTAGTTTGTCCACTATAAATGATCCTACATAAAGATAAATTGGCTCTCGTGAGTCAGGAGGAAGGTATAAAGAATGCATTCCTCCTCAAGGAGATAAGGTATTTATGGCCTTCCTTGATCCTCCACCCCTCGTTGCAGTGAAGGGATGACAGTACTGTAGATCACTCTAAAAGCGTAAAGTACAAGTGCTCCTTTAGCTTTGTAAACATATTTCTCCGGCATGGGGTCTGGCATGGATTCACATGCTCATGAATATTCCCCGCCGTTAGGCTGGGAATCGTCTGTAAAAAGAAAAACAGTTTCACTTTCACTTACAAACTGTATTTCTCCTCCATACCAATCACTGTCTTCTGGGTCATATTGCCCCCATCCAATGACAGCCCTCTCCCTAAACCTGCCTCTGGCAGCCATCTTCAGATTTTTACTGCACCCTTCAATGTTGGGAGTCCTTGAGTTTGCTCTTGTGCTCTTCTCTCCATCTGCCGACAGCAGGGATCCGTTGTTGGTGAAGTTCAGCACCCCTCAAGGGCGAAGATCGTCAAAGTTTCCAGAAGGCCATCGGGCCTACTTCGCGCCCTCCGACCATGATGGAGAAGAAGCAAGAAGGAAGGTCCCTCTTCAATTCCTGCACCAAGTGCAGGCTCCGAAATGTGTTTGTAGAGGACAAGCATCTGCAATGCCTCTACTGCCTGCATCCGGACCACAAAGAAGGAGAATGCAAGATATGCAGCGGATTCTCCTAGAAGACGACAAAGGACAGGCACAGTAGGCTGTCAGTGTGGCTGAATGGCAAGGCCTCTGCCCCGTGCTCCGAGCAGGGGCATGCCTCCCCCAAGGCCGGTCGGTCCGAGGTGCAGGCTTCTAAGTCCTGTGAGGGCGCCTCATCCGTGGGGGCCCAAGATAAGGCCAAGCACCGCAAGTCTGGGTCCACCGGGGTCACTGCGGAAGCGGGTCCCACGGCAGACAGGGCGCGATCGCCTCCATTGCTAGCCAGAAATCGTGCTCCTCCTCGAAGAGAAAGTCGTCCAACCTGGCTAAGCTGTGGGAGAAGCCAGAGAAGCCACAGACGACGAAGAAGAGCTGCCCAAGAAGGCCCAGGCGGCACAGGATAAGTCTTCAGCGACGTTAGAGGTGGTGGCGGCTGCTCTCTCGAAAGCTAAAGGGGTGGACCCTGAGAAGGTAGCCCCCACAGCGCAGAAGGTATCCCTTCCTCCGAGGCGCTAGGCCGCTGTGGTGACTTTACCAAAGGTCTGCCGGCACGTTGCAAAAGGGGACACCACCTAAGAACCCGGTTACAGCCCCTCAGGGTGGAAAAAAGGGGCGGGGCAAGGAGGCCCCAGAACAGTCAACAACAAGGACTTGGAGTCCCTACACAAGGTCCACGAGGACGTGGAAGAGGAGGACTGCAGCGCGGGGCCTAGTGTTCCGATCAAACTAGTTCTGCCGAGGGATGTGTCTCTGGACATCCTATCAACCCTCCACACCTTGGTGTCGGAGATCCAGAAGAGGATGCCCCAAGGGCCTGTCACTACGGTCCCCCAGGCCACCGACCAACCGCCAACAAACAAAAAGAAGCGCCATCCAACGACCCGATTTCAGCTTCCACATCCGCTTCGGCTCCCCCAGCATACCCAGACACGGGGACGGATATAGCCACGACGACGGACGACGATGACGATATAGTCAGAACGGGCAGCAGGTCCCCGCAGCCTATGGTGTCCCCACCAAATGAGGTGAGATAATTCCATTCGTTCCATTCTATGATCGCCAGAGCCTCCGAGCTGTTCCAGCTTGTGCCTGAAGAAACCAGGAAGGAGGCTTTCCTATACCAGAGGTGCGAGGCCAAGAGGAAGACAATTATGGTGGTGCCCCTTCTGGATGACGTGTAGGAGTAGGGCCTAGTCCTCTTGAAGAACCCGTGCACGGCTCCAGCCAAGCAGTATAGGCTGGAGAAGAAGTACCGGGTACCGGAATCCGCACCCAAGTGCCTGAGGTGGCAACCATCCCCGGATTCAGTGGTTTCGGCTGCTACGAGGAAGCAGTCATCTAACCCATCCTCTTCGTCTTCAGTCCCTCCGGACAGCAAGGGTAAGAAGTTGGACACCATGGGGAGAAAAGTGATTTACACTGCAGTGTCCACCATCAAGGCGGCCAACACACTGGCAATCCTATGACAAGGAGCTGTGGTACAAGCTGGGTCCGATTCTGGAGTTCCTCCTCTACAACAAGAGGATGGAGGCGATCGCCCTCTTGCAGGAGGGAGAGGTAGCGTCGGATCACGCCATCATAGTGGCACTGAACGTGGCAGACACAGGGTTTCCGGCAAATGGGGAACAGTGTCTGCCTTTGTCGCCAAGGCCGGATTAAGGCCACACATTTCTGCCAGGAGGCCCAAACGAAGGTTCTGGGCATGCTTTTCGACAGAGATAACCTTTTTGGGAAGGTCGTCGACGAGTCCCTGCATGCCATCAAGGCAGTGATGGCCCATGCCTTGGGCACCTTCCAACAGCACTGCTCTTCCTGTTGTTCCTGCAGAGGAAAGTCAGAGAGGTCTTCGAAAGGTTTCTCCTCCTTGTACAGTCATCCTTCCAAATCCACGACCCAGGAAACCCACAGAGGCTGGTCCCAGGTCTACGGGGGAGGAGCACAGCGTCATCGTCACCAGCAGGCCAGGGTGCCGGTGGCGAAGCAAGCCTGCACCGGCCAAGACGTCGGGTCCCCATCCGTGCACCACGGTTGGAGGCCAGCTGACGAGGTTCATCAGTGAGTGGGAAAAGATCACCACCGACAGATGGGTGCTGGACGCTCTTGCCCAAGAACATTCCCTGGAATTTCAGTACAGGTGTCCGCAGATCCCTCCGGTGGCACATCAGGAGCAGCACGTCCCTCAGCACTTGGAGGAAGTACGGGCCATGCTACGAAAAGGGGCGATAGAGCTGGTTCCCTAGCGACTCCAGAGCTCCGGAGTCTACTCCAGATACTTCTTAGTAAGAAAGAAGACGGGGGGCTGGAGGCCCATTCTAGACCTGCGACGTCTGAACAAGTACCTCAAGTCTCAGAAATTCAGGATGATCACATTGCTGCATGTGCTCGGCCAACTGGAAAGAGGGGATTTCATGACGTCGCTGGACCTGGAGGACACCTACTTCCACATCCCCATTCACAGGAAATGGCAGAGGTTTCTACGCTTCGTAGTGCAGGCACAGCACTACCAGTTCAAGGCCCTACCTTTCGGCTTGAAGTCGGCCCCAGAGTGTTCACTAAGTTCCTGCCACCGGTGGTGGCCCATCTGCATCTAAGGGGATTCACGTTTACCCGTACCTCAATGACTGGCTCATCTGGGCCCGCTCCCGAGAGTCGGCCATTGGACACACAGAGACAGCCGTCAAGCTGCTGACGGATCTGGAATTCTCCATCAACTATCCAAAGTCCTGCTTTTCACCGTTGCTGAACACGCTGTTACTGGGGGCCAGATTCGATACAGTGTCCTTCCTAGCATCACCCTCAGAGGTGAGGGTAGCAGCCATTCAAGGTAAGGTGCAACAGCTGTTGCCAATGAAGACAGCCACTGTGCAGACCATCAAGTCGTTGCACGGAATGATGTCTTCCTGCATCTGCCTCATCCGGCTCTGCAGGTTACTGATTGAACCTCTTCAGAAGTTACTGGACGCTCGCTGGGTACATGCGTCCGTAAACTTCACGGACAAGATCACTCTGGACGAGTTCCATTGGGCAAAAAGGTGGTGGGGTGACCACTTCAACAGCGCCCGGGGCATTGGGTTTCAGAACCCACCATTCCACGAAACGGTCACAACGGATGCTTCCTTGGAAGGTTGGGGAGCCCACACAGACATCTGCACGCCAGAAGCCTGTGGCTGCCGGAGGAGAAGGATCTCCGTATCAACATCCTGCAGCTACTGGCAGAGTGTTGGGCCATCAAGTCATTCCTTCAGTCTCTAAAGGGCAATGTGGTGAGGATCTTCACGGACAACACCAACACAATGTTCTACATCGGGAAACAAGGGGCACTCGATCCGTGGCTCTCTCCAGGGAAGCGCAGGAATTGTGCCGCTGGGCCATCGGACAAGAAATGTTCCTTGTCCCTCTTCACCTAGCAGGAGTCAAGAACACGATTGCGGATTCCCTCAGCAGGGAATTGCACTGCTGCCACGAATGGGGACTTCGGCAGGACCAGGTGGACCACATCTTCGCCAATTGGGACAGGCCCCAGATCGATCTGTTTGTGACATCTGTGACCTCCAAATGCCAGAGGTTTACCAGCTGATTACACCAGCATTCTCCTTCCCGTGGGAAGGAATGTTTCTGTACGCGTTTCCACCGTTGCCTCTCCTGCTACGAGCGTTCAATACACTCAGACAGTGTTGTGCAGGATGCTACTAATCGCCCCGGTGTGGCAGAGGCAGATTTGGTATCCGGACCTTCTCAGCCTGTCGGCGTCGCCTATGTTCAAGCTACTGGCGGTCCCGGATCTTCTCGCCAGAGAAGGGGGCACGGTCCTGCATCACCACCCAGGATCGCTCAACCTGCGGGCTTGGCTCCTGCAACCCTAGAGTTTGGAGGATACGAGTTGCCTGCAGACTGCAGGGAGGTCCTTGCCAAGGCCAGGGCATCGTCGACTTTGAAGTTCTACGGTCTCAAGTGGAAGCGTTTTGCTACGTGGTGCTGGTCGCAGAAGATTACCCCTCTGATGGTCACGGCCCTGCAGATCCTTCCATATTTGCAATCCTTAGTCAAGGCCGGACTGGCGCATGCCTCGATCAAGATACATCTGGCGTCTATCTCCCTCTACACCAGGTCTCCAGGAAGGTCTCGTCAAGGAATACTTCAAAGGACTTTTTTGTTCTTTCCCACCGGTGAAAGCTCCTGCCCCGTTGTGGGAACTCAATGTGGTTCTGACGAGGCTCATGGGGGCCCCCTTTGAGTTGATGCATCAGGCCCCTCTCAGGTTCCTTTAGTGGAAAACGGCTTTCCTTGTGGCCATCACCTCTGCCAGGAGGGTGGCTGAGATACAGGCCCTATTCTGCAAACAGCCATACCTGACTTTCCACGAATCGAGGGTGGTGCTGCAGACCCACCCCTCTTTCATGCCGAAGGTTCCAGCGGAATCTCACCTCAACGAACATTTGATGTTACCTGTTTTGTTTCCTTCCCGAAACAAGTAAATTCGTCACCAGCTGAGAGGGCCTTTCACTCGCTCGATGTTGCTCGTGCCCTGAAGTTAGTTTTCGAAAGACTTCACAGCTGTTTGTGAACTTTGGTCCTGTGAATCATCGGAAGGCATTGTCCAAGGCTTCCATCTCAAGGTGGCTCTCTGGCTGCATCATGTACTGTCATCGGTTGGCGAACCGACCCCTGGCCAGGTGTCAGAGAGCTCACTCCACCAGAGCGATCGCTGCGACTATGGCGTTCCTAGCTGGTATGCCCCTGCTGGACATCTGCAGGGCTGCTACGTGGTGGTCCATGCCACGCACACCTTCATGAAGTTCTACTGCGTCAACAGGGAATCCAGGGAGGAGTCTAGAGTCGGCCAAGCAGTGCTACGCAACCTATTCGCCTGACGTGAGTCTGTTCCAGAGGTAAGACTTGATTGCTTCTGTTGAGCCTTGCCACCTTCCGTGGTTTTGTAATGCGGTACTGCTATGTATTTGTTATTCATGAGCATGTGAATCCATGGCAGACCCCATGCTGGAGAAGGAACAAGTTACTTACCTTTAACTATTGTTCTCCAGCATGGTTCTTGCAATGATTCACATGCGAACCTGCCCTCCGTCCCCCTCTGCGGCTCTTCTTGTTCATACTGCCACTTTACGTGCTTACGAAATCTGAAGATGGCTGCCAGAGGAGGAGCCTAGGGAGAGGGTTGTCATTTAATGGAGGTAGTACGACCCAGGGGACTGTGATTGGTTTAGAGGAGGAATACAGTTTGTAAGTGAAAGTCAAACTGTTTTTCTTTTTACCGAGGATTCTCAGCCTGACGATGGGGAATTTTCATGAGCATGTGAATCCATGCCAGACCCATGCTGGAGAACAATAGTTACAGGTAAGTAACTTGTTCCTTTCAGTATATCTTCAACATTTGGGAGAGTTTCCTTTCAGATTTCATCTCTAGTAAGTTCTCCTTTTTCAAAGACCTGTATTCTATCTGCAGTTACAGTTTAGAATCCCAGCAGGGGGGCTCACTCATCCTTCCATTCTTCGAAGCGCAATAAATTGAGAGCCTTTAAAATTGATCTTAACACCTATTATTGCAATGCTAGGAAGCAGTAGCAATTCAGCATTTAGCACCATGACATCACACTCATAACTTCTGAGGACAGATTGCCATATTGTCAGAAATCTGACATGCCATTTTGCCTCCCCTGAAGGTCTTTCCATGATTGATAAACATACCTGGTAGGTCTCCTGGAAGAACATTCAACCCAATACTTGTGTCCCACAGAATGTTATTTTATGTTATGTTAAAGGATATTTATACAGCACAGTATCATCACCTGAGTGGTCCCCTGGCACTGGCGGAACTGAAAAGCAAGATGGTAGGGTAAGTTCGTAGGACTGAGTGGGAAAAAAGCGCAAGAAAGCTGTGATGTGCTGTTGGCAGCTTCAGTTCAGTTTACACTGTTCGCTGAGCGTAGGTGTGAACTTTTGGTTGGTTGTCATGTGCTGTTGTGCAAGGCTATGTGTAGCTTGTTTCGTTGTTGCGGTGTAATGACGTGCGTACACTTAGTTGCGCTGTATGGGTGTGTTTTTAGAGTTTGAGCGGTGTAAGCAGATGGATGAGTTTTTTAGTGGGGTTGGTTAGTGGTGGTGCTTTATCGTACGCCCTCAGTGTTGACCACCTGTGGCACATGTCCCTGCCAGAGTTGTGCATTGTGGTGTGCTAGGTGATCTCCCTCCTATATTCTGTTCAGTGTTGTGGGTTGTTAGCAGGGTTATTTAGTGGTGATGCCTCCTCCACATGCCCCCTATGCTCAAACTAATGGAGGTCTACACTGCTTTGTTCCCTGGCATATCCTGGTGTGCAGTCACCATCGCCTCCCTGGGCCCCTTGAGGTTGGTGGACCTCGTCCCTGTGCACTTGAACTCCCTGGACCCTGTTGTTTATCTGTTCGGTTGACACTCTTTCCCCTTCAATCCTAATTTACAAATAAAACAAACTTCAAAGTAATACCCTCTGTCTGTGGTTCAATTTAGGACATTTCTATCTCCTTAGTTTCCGGTAGGGCCCTCTATTGGAACGGATGCACCTGGGTTTCCCTCCCACTCAGAGATCTCTCTACTTCTCTGCACTTTGTCGTGGTCTGGCCTAATCTTCTGTTTTGCCTTTTGTGTGTTCCTTCCGTGGGGAGTGCTTGTTGCTCGTTCGTTTTTGTCCAGTTCTGAGTTGAAGAGCCAGGTTTTTCTGAGTTTTCTGTAAATTTTAGAGGGTCCTTATGTTTCATATTTGTTTTGGGAGGGAGTTCCAAATTTTCTCAGCTTTGCAAGAGAATTCTGATCCACCAAGTGTTTTCCTTGTGTATGGTTTAGATTCCAGGCCATGTCGTTGCTGGATCTGAGTGTTTTGGTCAGCTGGTAAATGGTGAGTTTCTTTTGTAAGAATGCTGGTCCTGGCTGTGGATTGCATTGCTCTGTGTGTAATACACATTGTTTTTAAAGTGATTCATTTTTTGACTGTCAGCCCATGTATAATCTTTAGTGCTGGAGTGATGTGGTCCCTTTGCGAGAGTTTGAGAAGTCTGGCTGCTGCGTTCTGTATATGTTGCATAGTTTTGGCCCTACATAATATTTTTGTGTAAATCTCTTCACTTCTCTCACTCAGGTAATTGCAGGTTTCAACTGTTGTGGATGTTTGTCAGACATAACTTTGAATGTGGATGCTGGAATGAAAATTATTTAATTTATTGCAGTGGCATCAGGCCATGAACATTCTGAAACATTTTTCTGACTTTTAAGTCGTGATTATGCTTCTTCCTCCCTGATCAAGACGCGTCAATTAAGTATTGTAATGAAATTGTTTTGATATAATAACTAAATATAGAGTGACAAGGAAACTTTGTGGTTGTGTAGGATTGTTTCTATTACATAACATCTGATTACATTAGGAGTCTACAATTAAAAACGCAAAATAATTTAGCATCAAGCTATGTTTTTCACTCTAATATTTTTGGCTTTACAAGTTCAGATGCTACATTACTGTTTCATAATCAACCGGATACATATTTAAGGTGTGGTTTATTAGATTCTTGAGTAAGAAATCATGTGCAGCACCATGTCTCAGTGACCTCCCTTAGCAGCTGCCTCCAGGCAACATGTCCTACTGCATGACATTGTTGTTGTTTAATATTGATATAATATGCTGTTTGACATACCAAATGCTAATAATGTTTATTTAATTATTAATCCAACAGGCAACGGAAGCATGAAGGGGAAGAGAAGAATTAATATTTCTTTAAAATGTGATGATAAATCTATGTCACGAAAACTCAAAGCAAAAATGGTCCATTGTTTTTCTGAAAGAAAAACATGTACACGCACAATCTGGCCAGAATGTGACCAGGCAATGGCAGAAGAGAAAAATGAACAACAGCAACATGAGTTTGGAGAGCGAACATGTCCTAGTTTATATCAGATGACTTCACATGTACAAAGAACAGACACCTATATCGAATCTGAGAGTACCAAAATAAGTGACAACACTATAGCAAATGAATCTGACATGCTGCAAAGGGGTCACGTCTACGATTTCCCTCAAAGTGAAAAACACTTCCAGTCTGATGGCCACACTGAACATCAAAGAACAAATGACATAAAAGGGAGAACATTCACATGTTCAGACTGTGGAAAAAGCCTTTCCTCAATTACAGCGCTTACTAGACATGAGAGAACACATACAGGGGAGAGACCGTATCACTGTACTGTATGTGGCAAATGTTTCAGTCAAAATGGAGCTCGTCATAGACACCAACAAATTCATACTAGCAAAACTGAACAACCATGCGAGGCAGACAATCATTATGAACATCAACAAGCACATGAAAGCAAAGGAAGAGTCACATGTACCAAGTGCGGAAAAAGTCTTTCTTCAATGACCGCTCTTTTAAGACATGAAATAACACATACAGGGGAGAAGCCTTTTCAATGTACTATGTGCGGGAACCGTTTTGGTCTAAAAGGAGCTCTTCAGAGACATGAAAAAATTCATAAAGGTGAAAGACCCTATCAATGCAATGTTTGTGAAAAACGTTTCAGTCAAAAGCACAACCTTGTTGAACACCAAACAATACACACAAAACAAAATTGCTTCATTCATATATTGAAAACTATATAAATGCTACAAGGTGTCCGTACAAGAGACATATTGTGACCAAAAGCCAATTAAAGTTATGTAACCTAGTGAAATGCACTCCTAGCACTCACCTGGGTGCTGGAGACCTGTAATACATTATTATTATCAGAGTTTTTATTGAGCATGGACCTAGCTTCAAGAAGCAAGGGAATGCATTATAATCTTAGAGGGATTAACATGGTGAGAGGAGCAGAGAAACAAGAGAGTGGGGAGTTAACAACAGGGGAGGGGGAAGGTGGGCAATTCGTCAACAAGGGATATCCAAGCAACCAGAAGGGGAAAACACTGGGGGATAAGATCACTCATTCTCAGGTAGGGTGGGGATTGCAGGGCATGTGGACGCAGTTGTTAGAGAGGAGCCATTCATTGAAGAGGAGGGTATTGAGCTTCTTTTTGAACTGTAAAAGTGAGCATGCAATTCTAATGGTGATGTGGAGGAGGTTCCAGAGTCTTTGGGAGTAGACAGAGAAGGCCTGTCTTCTGGTACTTTTCCTTCCTGCACCGGTGGAGTTCAAGTGTGCACATGTCCTTACTTCTGGTGTATTGTAGGTCTCTGGAGATGCTAAGTTTCTCAGTGCAGTAGCTTGGGGGACTTCAGGGTGACAGCCTTGTCGATGACCGTAAAAAAGGTGGTGCCCGGAATGGTGCCTCCCTCTACCAGAATGGAAATCTAGAAAAAAAGAGCACCTGTGGGGGACACATGTGTTTCATGTGGCTATGACTAAACATCTATCATCATCATGATAGATGATTATTTTTTGTACATTAAACCATTGAGCACAGAAATGCTCCTGCAGGAAGAAAATGTTTTGAATGGAGTGTGACTGAGCGAGAATGATGATGATAGATGTTTAGTCAGAGTCACGAGAAACGCATGTCTCCCACAGGTGTTCTTTTTTTCTAGCCTTGTAACTGACGCAGGAGGATTTGAAGTGGATACGTGCTTGCAGCGGGAGCCAGTGCAGTTGATGAGGGTTGTGCTGATGTGGTCAAATTTGCAGAGCCCTTTAATGAGTCATTCTGAAACATGCAGGACAACATCTCAGGGGTGCCTTGGTAGTCACTGTAAGGCCATCCAGGTAGGAGAGGACCATTGATTGGAGAGCAGATCTAAAGTTGCTTTCTGGGATGAAGGACTTAATTTTCTGCAGGAGAGAGAAGTGGTACCAAGCTGTTTGTATCTTCGTTGCTATATGCTGTTTGAAGGAGAGTTGGCTGTCAATGTCAGACCCGAGGGACTTAGCACAAGTGGCCAGCTGGGGTGTGAAGCCCTTCAGGTGCACAGCAGAGAGCCAGGTCTGGATATCAGGGTGTTCAGTGTTGTTGATCAGAAGTAGGAGTTCAGTCTTGGAGGGGTTGAGCTTCAGGGAAGAGATGGACATCCACAACTGGATCAATGACAGGCAGGCCTGTGGATCACTTTGATACAGGTTATCTTGAGATAAGGCTGTGTGACATCTGGGTATTGGTGGATGCCAATGTTGTGTGGAGCGTGGAGGATTCCAAGTGGTTACATGTAAAGATAGAAGATCAAGAGGAAGAGGATGGATCCATGCAGGATTCCACAGGTGATGGGTATAGCTGGTGATCTGGAGGAGTCCATTTGTAGAAACTTGTGGCGATTAGCAAGGTATGATTTGAACCAGCTTATTTTATGTTATTGTGCATTTGGAAGGCACTTATACTACAAGAACATTTGTAAGGCACTTATACAACAAGTAAATTGTTTTTCAAAGCGCCCACAGTGCAACAGGGAGGGAACATGGGAATGAAAATCAAAAAACAATGAAAGATAGAGGCAGACCTACTAGGCCTTGTGAACATTCAGAACGTGCAAGTGCAGAGGGAAAGAGAGAGAGAAGGGATGAGGGATTTGGGGGATAGGTGCAGGTATACCAGGAGGGAAGTGCTAGGGAGTGAGCAGCTGTAAGTACCTAGGTGAGTGCTCAGCTGCCTATAAAAGTGCAAACCTGTGGTGGTGTAGGCCAGGGGGTGCCAAGGCAAGTGCTGGGAGCGGACGATTTGGTATGGGAGGCCAGGGCCCAAGCGGATACATAAAGGCCCTGGTCACCAATCTCAGCAACTGTGGGATTTTAGCAGAGGAAGGGAAGGAGGAGGTGAAAAAGAAGGTCTTGAGGAGCTTCCGGAATTTGAGGAGGTTGGAGCCCTGGGGGACACCACAGGTGTAGATAGAGGTAGGGCAGGAGAAAGAGCCCAGTATAACCTGGGAGAGATGGTCAATCTAGCTGATCCCTGTGCAGCGATGTAGATTTTTGGTGAGTGTCTGGACGTCTACTGTTTCAAATGCTGCTGAGTGGTCAAATAAAACTAAGAGGCAAGGAAGCCCTAATTGAGGGCTCGTTGATCACCTTGATGGTAGCCATCTTTGATCTGCATCTGGGTCTGAAGCCAGATTGGTAGTACTGAAGGCGGTTGTTTACGGAGTTGGGTGGTTACTGCTTTCTAAAGGATCTTACCTAGGACGGGTGATGGCGCGTTAGTTGCTGAGTTTGTCAGTGTGGGTTTCTTGAGAAACGGGAGGATTAATCCAGTTTTGAGGGTCGCAGGGAAGGTGCCTTGAGATATGGAGCTGTTAATGATTGTGAGGTAAGGGAGGAGTGCTTCAGTAGGAAGGGTCTTTAGTACAAAGGCAGGGTGGGTGTCGTCGATGTACAATGTGGCCATAAGGAATGTTTATGTGGCAGTGGGGCTTTCCATAGTGAGTGTCTTGAAAGTTGTCCATGTAGTTGTGGTTTTGCGAAATGTGATGTGTAGTGTACAGTTGGGGTCTATGTGTTGGCGGATCATGCTGATCTTGTTGATGAAGAAAGTTGATGGCAGTGGATTGTTCAATGGAATGCAGTATGGCTGGATCAGGCAGAGGGTTGATGCTGCGCTTGATGGCTTTGAAGAGGGCTCTGTTTTCATTATTGCCCTTGGCTATGGTGTTTTGGTAGAAGTTGACCTTGGCAGTTGTGATCAGTCATCTGCGTGTAGCACAGAGTTCCTTGAGCAGGGCGAGGTCGGATGTGCGGCAGGATTTTCGCCAAGTCTTTTCTTGTTTTCTGATGGTTTGTTTGTTGAAGTTTAGTTCTTGAGTATACCAGGATGTGGAACATTTAAGCTTGAGGGTGCATTGTTTTACTGGGGTATGGTGGTTGATGTTGGGGGTATTGAGTTCTTGAAGAAAAGAGTCACAGTCCTGGTTCGTCAGAGGTACATCTGCCCATGTGAAGTGGAGTTTGGCAAGGTCTTCTCTGGGAACCTCCAGTGGGAAGTTCTTGAATGATCTGAAAGCTTGTTTGCTGGGTTTCCAATGGTGTGCTTGAATGGGATTGTGTGACTAATGTCAAAGGGAATTGCCAGATGGGATGACCAGTCGAGTGTGATTGAAGAGCTGTGATGGAGTGTGGGCAGGGGCACTGATGTGCGGTTCGAGGATATTACCTTTCCTGTGAGTTGGGTCTTTCGTGTGCTTCAGAGTGTCGAGTACTGCCTTGTGTGCGCTCCCGCCACTTCTGTATGAAACAGGGCTTGCCAGTGTATCTTTTATGTTGTTACCCAGCCACCTCAAGTGCGCAGGGCAACTTTGAAAATAAAATGACCTGGGCATAACGGAAACTAGCACAAATTAAAAAGTTTCATCCTCTGTGGTTTTTTGCTTTCACTAGTTTTTAAGAATCTGCTCGATTAAGTGAAACAAATGTTTGTCCCAGCATGTCCCAAATTGTAAATAAGATCCATACCTGTAATTCCATATTCATGAAAAACCCAACTTCAAGAAGGCAACCATTTACACGGCTAACTTTCTTTGTGGAAAAAACACAGTAACAAAGTACTAAGGAGTTGATTCACAAAATAAAAGCATTAAATAATATATGTGCCCTTCAGTTCATGTACAAAAAGCAACGAATTTCAAAAGTATTTAGTTTTGTATCGCATCGCTGGTCTAGAAGCAAGCTAGGACGTAGTGGCACTGTATCACAATCCTAGTCTATCCTCACACGTTCTAAAGGCACAGATTGAGGTTACAGGGTGAAATGCAGCACTTAATTTACTGTGAAAATCATTCTGCCAGATTTAAGTTAATACTGAATAGCATACAACATATAAGGGGAGAAAAATAATGGAGTCTGAAGTTGCTATAATTTGGGGCACACAATAAACTCGCCTGTCTAACTCTGAGGCTTCTGAGTGAGGAGGGTGGTCAAATGGGCCTGGTGCTACCCAATGCTAGATGATGCTGAGCCCCGAGGAGGCATTTGGGGGATCCCAAGATTTAGACCCGATTTCTAAAACTGATTCTCTTCCCGAAGGCAGGGGACATTCACAATGACAACCCCATTCCCATTTACCTTTTGTCTGCTAGAACTTCAAGAGAGCTAATGCTATCAATTACCAGACACAAAACCACCAGCAAAGAGGATATCATTTTTCTTAAGCAGTAGCGAGGAACGGTCAGTCTTCAGTAGTTTCAGTTACTAGTTACTACACCTAATAAATCAGAAGGCGTGCCTAAGGTACCATACCGTTGTACAATTTTAAAAGCTAGTTTTTCCTCCTCGCTAAATACTACTTCTAAAACATTCAATTCCCTCTTTACATCTTCAATCCTTTAGAACTGTGGCAATACCTCCAAAGGATGCTGTAAGGGTGGCATGGTATCACAAGAATGGCACTGATACAAAGGATACAATTTGTAAAACCTATATAGAAGTTTCAATGGGGATGGAAAAACTCCTACTTTGCCCTATAGCTAAAATGGGAGTAGTCTCGACCATCAAATAATAAAGAAAGCAGTCCTAGTCAGTCTCTGTCAAATCAAAATGGGCTATACTAACAAAGCCTAATGCCTGCCCTATATCTTGTACAATAAATGTGAAATGGGGAATATGTATGCAAAGGAAAGTCAGTGTTCAAATATAAAGAATACATGAGTCAGCTCTCCTTCCCACGTTATACAGCACAGAGTAAGGCTGTCCCTGTAGGCAAGATGACACACTCTGGCTCAGGCTCTTAACACAAAGCAGTTCAAGACGTGGATCGAGGCCTGCCTGGCCTTCTACGTTAAAGTCTTGCTTTCCAAGTTCCAAAACACAGTTCACAAAAACAGTTCACATTGGTCCCCCTCTGTCAGGCTCAGACCTCTTAAAGCAAAAGTACAGTTCACGTTGCCCCCCCCCTGTCAGGCTCAGACCTCTTACAACAAAACACTTGCAGGGGTTCCCTTCCCCAAGCTTAATTCCCCTTCTTTAAGGGTTTCTTTCCCCTAACCTTTTACACCTTAGGTCTCCCTCTGTCGGGCTCAGACCGTTTTCTGATGTGAAAGACTTTCGAATGTGCGTGTCTTTTTTCTACAGACCTCTGCAGGACCACTTCGACTTTTCAGTTTACACTCCTATGTTATTTGCCCCATTGCTTCCTGGTCTGGGTAGTTCACTGTATTATGTACCAAAGTTCAACGTTCACCTTTTCCTCTCTCCACTTGTCTCCGGGGCAATTTGAATCACCTTGCTTTTACAGTTCATTCACTTTATCGCTACATCCTTTTCACATTTCACAGAGACATTCGAGTGGGCTACTTCCTTTCGCTGGATCACTCAGATACTCAGTATCACTGACCTTCCAGCTATCGTTATCAAAGTTCATTTGCAAGTCTGCCTTTCTTTGCATCTCATCCACATGCGTGCAGCCTTCAATTGTGCGATATAATGTGGCCACTTCAATCTTTCTTTAGCACACACTGGTCTCACGTTGCTTGCCAACTCACTGGCTGTGTGCATTTCTTTCTCCATTCAGTTAACGAGTCAAAGTTAGTACCACAGGCTTGGCCTCGCCACCCCAACTCAGTCGTACACCCGGGAGGGTTGCTGGCATCCTTGAAACACAATGCAGCCTTCTTGTTTGGGATTCAGCCTTCTCCACATGTCTTTTGCAGCCTTTTGGAGGCAACAACTTCCTGCAGGGAATTCCTGGGTTTCTCCACCTATGGCTCCCATCCCTCGGTCCATTGCTCTGCTCCAGTAAGTTCACCTTTGCCCCGGAAGTTCTGCTTTTACTCGCGTTCCACCTTGCTGAGAGTGTGTCTCTAGGTTTCGCCTTTTTTTCCATGGGGGAGAGCTAATTGGTATCGGATGTATGTTCTTACAGTCAAGTGCCTGACTTTGCTTGACCCAATTAGTGGGACATGTCCAATGCAATGTATACAAGTTAGCATTTTACTCTCAGTCGCCCTCTTCCTCAGCTCTGTGGAGGAATAGTGCATCTCGCCATCGGTTGTGTCACCCCCACTCCGCGAAGACCCCTCAGCCAGGTGATCCTCCCGAACTGGTCCACCCCCAGGGTCTGGATCCAAAGGCGATAGCCGTGCCCTGGCCACCTGAGAGAGAGAGCCCCAAGGACTAGCAGGTGAGACACCCTTTGTTTCTCACATACTCTTCCCCTGTGCAATGTACCGCATCTGTTTCACAAGGAAATCGACGTTCCCCAGTTCCTTTCCTTTTTGGTGTTCCACAGTGAAACAGGGTTGCTGGTCTAAGAACCATTGCATGACTCGAGGGTTAGAGTCCTTGCGTTGACTTATCCATACCAAAGTTGAGTGGTCGATAACAAGTGTGAACTTTCTCCCCAGAAGGCAATACCTCAGATGAATAATTGCCCATTTGATTGCAAGGGCCTCTAATTCCAATACAGAGTCGTTTTTCTCATGTGGGAAGAGTTTACGACTAGTGAATCGGATGGGGTGTTCTAATCCATCGCATATTTGTGACAATTCTGCTCCTAACCTAAGGGAGGCATCAATCTGTAATACGAATTCCTTTGAGAAATCCACCACTTTTAGCATTGGGTTTTGGCATAAGGTTTGTTTCAGGTTATTATAACACGCATCGTCCTCATCAGTCCAACACATTTTCTGGGGCTTCGCATTTCTTAGTTTGTCTGTCAGACTAGCTGTTTTATCTGAACAATTTGGGATAAACCTACGGTAGTAACCAATTAATTCTAGTTATGCCCTGATGTCTCTCTTGGTCTTGGGTGTAGGGGTATCTAGGACGGCTTTCACTTTTTCTTGCTGGGGCTGTGTCATGATTCCTGTCCCTCATGTCCCCAGCCCTTCAAGATGTCAGGCTGGAGCCAGGCCACGATCACCTACAAGGCCCTCAAGGGCCTCTCCATCCCTCCAAAGACCCACTTGGAGTCAGACTTGGCGCTTGTGGCACCAGACTCACTCACACCCATAGGATAACATTGGTGATTGGACTTGAAGTGCATTGATGGGGACAAGATGGATGCCCCCACATATTTCGGTTCCCAGAACTGCATGTGCAGTCTAGTCTTTTGGGTGTGGTTCAGCCCAGAGACACCTGGGATACCCAGAGACTATATAAGCCACGCCCATGCTGAGAAACGTGCTTTGTGTTTTCTGCACCTGCAGCGTGACACTCGCCGTGTTCGGATCGGTCTCCAGTAGGCCTGCATCTTTCTTCTGCGCTCAGTTCCTGCAAGAACACCGTTAGGAAAGCCTTACCTTGCGGCGCTTCTGCCCATCATTCATCGCTCCTTCTGTTCTGCGGGCATCTTCGCCGGTGTCATTCCCATCCCGGCACGCCGCTTCCTAAGGAAAAGCGAAAAGAACAGAAAAAAGGCATTAGTAAGCATTCAGCAAATCTTTGCTTATTTTTAAAGACTTTATGAGCTTCAAACGCTTACCTGAACCCCAGTCGCTCTGGGGGAACTCTGTCCCCGGAACTTCTCATCCATCTGCAAGAGGGAAAAGACACTCCAGGTTAGCGTGGAAACATCTAGAGGCGCCGCATACCGCGCTTACCGCATTTCTTCTTCATAACCGGCATCCACGCTGAAAACATCGCGGCACCTAAAAGACACAGAAAAATAACTCAGTTCAATACAAATATGAAAGGGTCGCATCGCGCATCGTGCTCTCACTCACCTTCAGCGCTACTCATCTCAGGAGCACGTCGCCATGCCCGGACGCCAGCCATCATCTAAGGAAGGAAAGGAACGAAGTTAGAGAACTGTTCAAAAGACTCACTATACTTACCTGTCGGACTCTTGCCAGTGAAGTAACTAGGCAGCAACAAGCCTGCATCAATCAACGCGCCCCTGCGATGAAAGCAGGACAGAGAGCACACTTTCCAAGAAAACAAGGCCCAGTCTCCAGTCGAGTAGACTCCAGGGAAGGGTTTGAGGTCGTAAGAGATCAGAACAGGCTGAGTGACGTCCCTGTGGATACCAGGTGAGCGTTACAGGCTGGGCACTGTCATTCCCTACAAAGAAGCCTAGATATTTCACGGGCGATTGAGCCAGCTTGCATTTTGATGGATTGGCAGTTAAGCTGGCTTCCCTGAGGGTTCTCATAATTGTGAAAAGATGAAAAAGATGGTCTTTCCAAGTTTTACTATAAATTACTATGTCATCAATATAGGCCCCGCAGAAATCGGAGTAAGGCTGTAATATGTTGTCCATAAGTCATTGGAAAGTGGTTGGGGCCCCATGCAGTTCAAAAGGGAGGACTTTGAATTGGAATAGTCCCATTGGTGTTGAAGAAGATGTCTTTTCCTTAGGTCTGTGTACAGGGACCTGCCAATATCCCTTGGTTAAATCTAGGGTTGATAGGAAGGTGGCATTTCTAAGTTTATCTATTAACTCATCGATGTGTGGCATAGGCTAGGCATCGAAGGTGGATATGGCGTTGACCTGCCTGCAGTATGCAAAACCTCCATGACTGATCGGATTTAGTCACAAACACAATACGGAGGACCATGGATTTGGAGAGGGCGCGATGATGTTTGCCTTCAGCATTTTTTTAACTTCTTCGTTTACTATCTGTTTTTATGCTTCTGGGAGTCTATATGGTTTCAAATGGACCACCTTCCCCTTTGGAGTTCTGATATGATAAGTACCATGTATTCTCCCTGGGTTCTCACAGAATACATTGGTGAATGCCATAATAAGGTCGTTCAAATCTTCTTGTTTCTGTTTAGATAGTTCTTGGGGAATAAGTTCAGAGTTGCCCGTCTCCTCGGGTACCAAACAGGACAACATAGAGGAGGCGGTAGCGGAAGGATTTTCTTTCCACTCTTTTAGGAGATTTATGAGGTAGAGATGGTGTCAGGAATAAGTGTGTGAGGCGGTTAAGACAGCCATATATGGGGAAATGAACTACACTTCCCATCAGGCTGTGGGAAATGTGTAGTTTGGGACTTGCACCACGAGCCAGCTGCAAGTAATGAGGAGGTCTATTTTACCACAGCCTGTTTTCTGGCATTCTTGGCGCAAACTAGGAGGAGCAGGCATGACGGAACACTTCCCGGTCTGTGGCGGTGAACAGGGCCGGGTCCGCTGATCTTGGCTTTTCCAGGATTCCATTTTAGCAGTTCACCCTGCTATCAGCGGTCTGGAGAGGTGTGCCTGCGGAATGTTGTTCTATTATTGACCGCGGCGGTGAGCAGTGCGGTCACGGCGGGGTACGGCTCATTCTTCTTCGGTCCGGGTGACAGACCAAATCACCCAGACACAAAGATAAGTGATGTTTACTTTATGCAGTACCTGCTTTTTGATATAAGCGTGTTGCGCTTTTGATTTTCAGGATAAGGAATTCTTGTGTTATTGAATGTGCATCCATTTCATTTGAGAGTATTCAAGCTCATTGCTCGTTTAACCGGCAATCTGCAGAACGTTACGCTTGTGGAACAATCTGTGTTCTAGAGTACTCCATTTAAAGTCTGCACACAGAGTATTGGGTACAGCTGGGCTATTCATGTCACGCCTCAGGTCTGGGCAAGGACTCAGAGTGTGGGCAAAGAAAGAGTGCATATGTTATGTTGCTTTGCTCGCCCATTGGGCCATGTGTTATGTTCAATTCATTTTGGAAGCAGCTTCCAAGTCTGTCTCATCACGCTTGCTGCTAAATGTTTGTTCAGAGTGTGTATATTTATTTTCTGTTGATCACGCTATAAGTCCTATGGTAGTAGGAGCATAAGTTTATGTATGACCCTGTTTAAGATATAAGTGAGAGGTGTCAGGTATGTTTTGGTTATGAAGAGACAGTAATAGGAAGGAGGGTAGGATTAGGAGTAGGTCTTTGCAATTAGAGGTATGTTCGTAGGAGTATAGATATGTATGTTTTCTCCCCATATTTCCTTTATCAGTCCACCCCCTTTCCCTAACTCTGTCTTCCTCCCATTGGCTGCCACGTGGTTATCTGTGATATACATATTCAGACGCCCGTGCCAACCACAGTGGGAGGGCCGATCTATTAGGCTTCTGTGGTTCGGGAGAGGGGGTCGATACCATCTACTCCCTCATGAGTTGTTGACAGATGGGTCTTTTGCCTTCTCTCAGGTTGGGCTATTCTATATGTACAGGTTCCTGTCTGATCTAGCACTTCATAGGGCCCATGCCACTTTGAGACATGTTTATTTTCAGCGGTAGGTCAGAGGACTAGTACGTTCTGTCCTACTGAAAATTATCTTTTGTCATAGGTGAATATTTGTTGGGCTTGAGATTTCTCCATGTGAGTGTGGACTAGACTCCAGACGAGTTTCATGTGCTCTCGCAATCGGGTAGCTGCCTGTGAGTGGGGAATAGGTGCCTCTTCTCTTTCTTCCCGGGTCTACCGGAGCATGTCTAAGACATCTCTTGGTTTTCTACCATAGAGTAACTCAAAAGGGCATAATGCGGTGGATGCCTGATGGGTCTTTCTCACTGCGAATAGGGCCCACAGGATCATACAATCCTAGTCCTTCCCATCCTCATCTACCAATTTTCTCAAAATCATTTTGAGGGTTTTATTAAATCTCTCTACAAATCTGTCCATTTGGGGGTGGTAAACTGAGGTTCATAAGGTGGTAAGGTTGACTTATACGTTTACTCATGAAATTGGATCCCTGATCCATTAGAATGTCCTTGGGGAAACCAACCCTGGAAAAGAATGGTAGCAGGTGTTTTAAAATGTGATGAGTTGTGTTGTTCCGCATGGGGAAGGCTTCTGGATACCGGGTAGCGTAATCAACGAACATATTTATTAGCCAGTCTAGAAGGTTCCAACGGTCCAATGATATCGATCCCAATTCGGGAGAAAGGGATTTCTATTATCGGTAATGGGTTTAGAGGGGCAGGTAAGGGAATATGTGAGCTTTTTTTTGGCATATCTCACATGTCTGAATGAAGTTCTTTATGTCAGCATGGATACCCGGCCAATAGAATTTCCCACTGATGTGAGCTTGCATTTTAGGTTCTCCCAAGTGTCCCCCTGTCAAATGACAGTGTGCGATCTCTAGCACGATCTTGCGATGCATTTTGGGTATTACTAACTAAGTTTTACTTAGGCCTTTCCTGGAGGTTTCCCTTCTATATAGTAATCCCTTTTTCAGGAAGAAAAAGGTGCTCCCCTTCTCTTGTCCTTCTCCCTCAGGAATCACTTGTAAGAAAGCCTCTGCAAGTACTGGAACATTTCGCTGGGCGAAGGCTAGATCAGGAAGGATGGTAGGTTCCTCTTTCCTTTTTCCCTTAGTGATACGTGTCTCAGCGGCCTCTCCAAAGCCTAAGCTACCTCTCTGTTTCCTCTAGTTCACGTTCTTACTCAAAACGGGGAAATAGAGCCTTCTTAAGAATTCCCTGTGCAATTATGTCCACAGTTTCGCCATGGTTATGTGGGAGAACCTTTATGCCACCCAGAAAGTCTGGATCTATAATGCCTGCTAGGACATCTAGGCCATATTTTGGGGCCAGTCTTATATAACAACCTGCAGGGGGAATTAAAACTAAGTCTGTAGGAATCATCCCTCTTTTCCCAGGAGGGATAGTGGCTTCTCTGCTGCTACAAATATCAAAGTCTATGGATTCTTTTGTGGTGGTAGAGGGTTCTAAGGCTATGTGACTAAGTTTCGGGAATTTTAGGGTCCCCCAATTTATCTTAATTTAGTTGTATCCCACTCTTGACGCCCTGTTCCTCCAAAACCATCAAGGACCACATTGATACCCTGGTTCCTGCTCTGACTGATTTCTGCAACCATTCCTTTGCCACTGGAGTCTTCCCCTCCCCCCATGAAGCACTCCCTTGTGCACCCACTTTTTAAGAAACCCTCTGCCGACCCCTCCTGCCCAGGTAACTATCGTCCAATCTCCATCACTCCTTTCCTGGGCAAACTCCTGGAAAAGCTGGCCATCTCCCAGCTTAATCTTCACTCGGAATCTGTTGCCTGTCTCCATGACCATCAGTCTGGCTTTAGAGCTACCAGAACCACGGAAACTGCTCTCCTGAACATCCGTGAAGACCTGCTCTCCAACCTTGATTCCAACACGCCCTGTGTCTTCATCTTACTTGATCTCTCTTCTGCCTTCGACACGGTCAATCATGCCATCCTGCTCAAGCGTCTCCGTGATAACCTTGGTATCACCGATCAGGCCCTGGCCTGGCTGACCTCCTTCCTCTGCGATCGACCCTCCCAGGTCCAACTGGGGTCCTTCCTCTCCTCCATCTCTCTCTCTACCTGTGGTGTTCCCCAGGGGTTTAACCTCTCTCCCCTGCTGTTCAACCAATACCTGGCACTTCTTGCCTGCCGCATAGCCACTCTCTGCCCCCCCCTTTCAGTGCTATGCGGATGACACTCAGCTCATTTTCAGGCTCCCCTAAGCCACCTCTTCACCTTCTCTCATCTCTGACTGTCTGTCCGCCATCCAGGAGTGGTGTGCCGCCAATGATCTCTGCCTCAACGCCAGCAAGACCGAGATTCTCCTCATCGGCACTCCTGCTCCCTCCTTCCCTGTCTCTCTCTGGCCAGCCGCTCTTGGCCCTCTTCCTGCTCCCACCTGTGAGGCCAAAAACCTCAGGGTCATCTTCGAATCCACACTTTCTATCCTCACATCTCTGATGTCTCTAAGAAGTCACACTACCGCTGCACCTCCTCAGAGGTATTCTTCCTTTCCTCTCCTTCCCCCAGACGTTCACTGGCTCCAGAGCTCTGGTTCTCTCTAGGCTGGACTACTGCAACAGCCTCTTTCTAAATCTGCCTGCCTCTACTCTCTGCCCTCTACAACTTATCCAAATCAGGACTGTGAGACTTGTCCTTGGCCTCAAGCCCAGGGACCGCATCTCTCCAGGACTGAAATCTCTGCACTGGCTCCCAGTGGCAGCGAGGATTAAGTTCAAAACCCTCTGCATTGTCCACAAGGCCTTCTGAGGCCTGGGACCGCAATACCTTCAACTCTCTCTCCCTAAATATCTTCCTTCTCGAGCACTTCGCTCATCCGCCTCCAATTCCCTCAGGGTTAGTCGCTGCTCCAAGCAGCGCGCTGGTTGTAGATCTCTTTCCTCTGCTGGGGCCTCCCTCTGGAACAGCCTCCCTGCCTCTTTGAAACTTGAGGAGAACCATCTCCGGTTCCAGAAGCACCTCAAGACCTTCCTCTTTGCTTCTGCTTTCTCTCCCCCTCTCCCTTGCTGATCTCCTGGCCGAATCTGAAACTGCACTGCTTTACCTGGCAACCCTCTGATCTCGGACCCAGGTCCCCCCCCCCCCGCCAGTTGCACACCTGCACTGCCCCCATGGCGACTCTTGCACTCAGGGACTGTTTCTGCATCCCTACAGCCCCTACTAGCACTTGACACCTGATGTCTGCACTTACTATTGCACTTGCCAACAGCTAGCTGCACTTCTTATCCTATTTATTCTATTTATTATCCTCATTAATTCACTGTTCATCCCATGTTCTGCACTGCCCCCCCTTGCACTTTTCCCCTTCCCCCCTCCACCGCACTTGTGCAATCTCAATGTCACCTGGCCTAGTAGGATCGCTGTCTCTGTCTTCGCTCTGTTTCCCTTCCCTTGCCTCGTCGCGCCTTGAAACACTTTTGTATAGGCGTGTTATAAATGCCATATCATATCATAAATGCCATATCATATCATGTGTAAGGGACAATATATAGTTTTCAAACTGTGGACAAGCCTGTCCCCTGCACACATTAGTGCTGACAAATCAGCCACATACTTTGTTTCTTTGTACATGAATTTCAAGAGTTTAATATCAAAATAAAAAAACATGTTTTAAAGAATCTTCCAATATTCTTTATTACAATGTTCTTTCACATGTTCAAATATAAGCCCTTCATGCTCTATGCATTTTGGGGTATGAACCCCTTATTCAGGAGCGGACCTCTGCACACAAAAAACATATATGAGGTCCAGTTTCTAGATTGTCCAATAATTCACTTATGTACAATTTAATGAATCCACCACCATATTGCCTAATCACCATGCCATTGGGTTTACAGACTACATCCTAGTACATATACGTGTACTCAATTCACCTGTTTTTTCGATTTATAGGCTAACATTCAGTCAGAGTTCCTAACTTTTGATGTTAAGCCTTGTATGGCGTAATCATTCATTAGTATCGCTGGTGCATATGTAAAACTGTGGCACCCCTAAGTATTAGTGACACCAGTGTAACAGTTGCAAGTAATTGATCCAACCAGTGATCACCCCAAATGATGGTATTTCAATAAGTTCCTCAATGCCTACCTGGCTGCTTCAAAACGGTTATTACACCTGTATTCTTTATCGGGGAAACCCAACTACAAACAAAACACGTTGTTAGAATATTGACTACTGTACTCGAGTCCCAAACCCATGTGTGAAACTGATTAGTCACAAAAGTAACTTACCTACTCGCTCAGAAGAGAATTCCCCATAAGTTAAAATCCTTGGTATGTGTTCTTCCCTCACACTTTTATGTGTGTCCAACCTTTTTACGCCTGGTCTGGAAACCCAAATGTATATTCTATAATCAAAAGGAGAGCACTCTTATTAAACCTTATATTTATTCTGCCTGCTAGTATTGCGTCGTTTCAAGTACATCGCACATTGACATAGTTTACAACACTATACATTGAGTATATTTTCGTGAGTCTTACCTAAGCTACTCAAGCTGCTACACGTCGGCGTCGTCAGTATCACCACCATGGTCACGTACAAATATTCATATTCCTTTTAAGTATACCTCCCGGAGTGATCACATGGGATCCTCCGGTCACGTGACCCTTCACGCAGTGGTCACGTGTACCTCTAGACGTTCCCTGTAACCTAATATATTAAGCCTAACGCTTCTGCAGACTACGGTCCCCCATATTGGTTTGGGTGAAAACATCACTAATTAGCCACTCCATATTCATATTCTTGATGTTAATTAGAAAGAGAGACAGACTCTCCGCAATGTCAGTGTCTCAATAATTACAATGCAAATTTAAATTTTTACAATGAAAATTCAAAATTTAAAAAGGTGTCTCAATATTTGTAATCAGGGTTTGGAAGGTAGAATCCACACATAGTGTAAAGCATGTCGTATCCCCTACATCCAATTTAAAGCCACCATCCCTCCTCTATTCTCTTAGGTGGCCAACATTACTTAAGTTAGGATATTCATGGCTCCTAGGCTGTGTTGCTCCACTGAGATCTACTGATAATCATTTGGCTTTTCATCGACTGCTGAAAACGGATCTATTCTAAGTTCATTCCCTCTTCTCCTTGTTGATAGTTCTTTTCTCCGGTCTCTGACAGCGCCAAGATGCATCTGTGACCGTGTGCTTTATAAAATAAATTAACATAGCATAACATTCTTAGTACAACCAAATATGTATTACCAATCTATCTCAATGATATTACTTTAGACGGATATATTCATGTTATTTTTTCATACGAATATTCTAATGCTCCAATGAGTATGTCTGGTTTCCAAGGGGATTCCTATACATCAGTAACCTGCACTGAACATAAGGGAATGTTTCACTTGCTTACCATCAATTATATAACTTTCAACCAACAAAGCTAATTGTGTCTTCACGGTTGTTGACATATTCACATGTTTAGGGTTACCCTATACCATGTTGATCTCACAGCTTATCTATACAGTTCTGCACATATCATCATGCTACGTTGGTTGGAATGTCAGTCAAATAAAACAATTCAAACAACATTCTTCATTCATCCCCTTGGGATGTGCTGTATGAAATAGGTGGATCCAGAACTTTTCTCTGTGTGTCAGAAGGGTATTGAAGTCACCCCCTCTATTGGGTCGTTTTACCACCTCCAATATGGTGAATTGCATCTGTGCAATTGAATGTCTATATTCATTATAATGTTTTGCCACTGGTGATTTCATGTTCTTACAACGCACATTTGACTTGTGTTCTTTCCATCTTTCTTGTGCCGCCCTGGCTGTTTGCCCTACATATAAAAGCCCAAATGGGCATTTTCTGCTATAGATAACACCTGATGTCCTGCGGGTGGCATAGTCATGAAGAACTTTTTTTTTTCCGGTCTGTCGATGTGAAATACTCTTCCCTTTTAGCACATGTGAGACAGGGGAATCCCGTACCAATGTAACACGTAAACTCGTACCACGCTTGTAGACCATCATTGGCAGTGTTGGAAATTATTTTAGTAGTATCGAGTCATGTAGGATACCCCCATTCTTTTTGAGTATGTTTCCAATCTGAAAGCTCTGTCTAGAGTATTTTTTAAATATACTGCAAAGGTGGTTCAGTGTCTTTACATCTGGGTTGTGTAAGGTACTCATGGTGGCAACAGTAAAGACAGACACAAGTGATCACAGTTCAAGTGGGTTTATTAAACTGTATCCAAGGTGGAAAAACGCCTAATCTAAATCTAAGATGGCAGCAAGCTTCACCCATCAAGTGAAAAATAAAGCAGTCCTTGTGGTGTCTTGTCAAATCAAAAGGGACCTATGCTAAAAAAAAACTATTGCCAAACCTTACAAAAGAGTGTTCACAAATAATGTCAGGGTGCAGTAGTTGGGGGTCTCCCTTCCTCAAGTTTTGAGCATGGGATAAGGTGGGACCTTTGACCACAGTACCCTTCTCGAGCTTCCCCAGCACGAGACGATAGTTCCGTTCTTAACTTCTCAGGAGCCTCGATGGCAAAGTCACTTTTCCACTGTTGCGTATGCGACGAAGATGGCAGCCTGAGTTACCGGCTCTGCAGTCCGGGACCTCATCTCAACTAATTAAGCTCTGCTGGTGTGTTTAATTCAATCACTGGGGAGTGATTATGCCCTCGGACCAACTCTGCTTCGGCTTGTTCAAGGTTGAAGGGGCTGGTTGTCACGATGAGCTGACCAGATCGCCCCAGCCCAACAGCAGTGGTAACATTGGGGCACATTAAGGGCCCTGACTGGATCAAGCCACCTGGGCCCAGTCCTGGTGCCTTTGGCACCAGGCTCATGGAGATAAACCCAAGGAAAACACAGGTGTAGTCAGTCTGCCACTGGATGATTGACTTCTGTGCTAATTGCAGTTAAGGGTGTGGCTCTGAGCCATTAGCCTTTGCATTAGTCTGCAATCATGGGCGTGGCAGAGAACTTCTGGAACTCATTGCACCATTGGTGTGGCACAGAACCTCTGGAACTCATTGCACTTTTGGAGTGGCAGGGCGTGGTTGGCTATATAAGCCCCACCCAAGCCTTAAGACATGCTTCGCGTTATTCTGCAGTTAGCAGCGTAACGCTCTCCGAGGAACTCCTGCCAGCACTCTTCCACAAACCTGCAAAGAAAAGCCGGAGACCATCGGGCATCGCATAATCACCTGCTCGGAATTACCTGTGCCTCCAGCAACGTCCTGGTTGTTCGACAAGGACTCCAGCTTTCATCAGTCGCCGGCACCTGCAGGAGCAAGAGAAGGAAAACAAGGTGAATCGCTGAGCTCATTCATTGCGCTCTGTCACCGCTGCGCATTACTCACCGCTTCCGTCGCCACCGATCGGATTCATTCATCACGCCGGCTCACAGGTACCTGGAAAAGAAAAAGAAAGAATAGGTTAGTTCACGCAAACCGCACCAGAGCTTGCGCTGGCCCTGGACACAAGGCAAGCCACCCTGACCCACTGGCTCAGCCACTCACACGCATTGCACCAAACCAACGCACACCAAGTTGGGCTTAGTGCCACAACAGCGACATGAGCATGGACTGCGGCACGCAGCAAAGGACAACACAGATAACTGGACACTGACAACATACAATACAACGGATTACACCGACAATAACAAGCAGAGCAACACGATCAAAGGTCAGTGAAGTAACTGGATCCTACAGGACATTGCACCCTTGCTGAGACTAAGCAGAAAGGAGAGCCCACCAACCAAATACACAAGGAGCTGACCCAAGGCCAGTCCAAGGAACAAAGGACGTGCAGCGCCTCAAACCAGGGAAGCAGACACTGCACGCACCAGCGCCCAACGTCCCTGTGGAGACAAGGTAAGCATAACAGAACACAAAGCCACTCCCCGAACCTCTGCCTGGGCGTCATGGAAGCCTCAGACTTCACCGACCAATTAGCCCAGTTACTGAGGGAGTTGCGTGCCGAGGTGCACGCCGCCCGATAGGAAACCAATGCCCTGAGAACAGAACTCATTGTAAACCATGATCGCACGGAATAACTAGCCCGGCAATTATTACAAACGCAGGCAGGGCAAGCCCCGCTGCCTGGATCTGCTCTGTCTACCGCACCTTTGCAGCCCATACCCATGCAGGTTGTCCTCCCTGGAGCTGTGCCCCTGGCCCCGCCTGAACGCTTGACAGGTGATACCAACAAATATGCAATATTTATGAACCAGTGCCGCTTGCACTTCCTGTGCAGACTAGGGTCCTTCCCAAACGACCAGTCAAGAGTCGCGTTCATGCTCTTTTATCTGGGAGGCAGTGCTGCAGATTGGTTGATTCCCTTGGTCAACCGTGATGACCCATTGCTTCGTGATTTCAAGGGTTACCAACACGAGCTTGAGAAGCTATTTGCCTGGCACACCAGAGGTCAAGCCTTCGATAACAAACTGCTGTCCCTCCGATAAGGTAACCAGGATCTATTAACGTACATCGCCAACTTTAACAGACTAGTGGCTGAAACTAATTGGCCAGAAGAAAAAAGGACCACGCTCAGCTAAACCACTGGGCAAGTGCCAGCTTTTCTTTTGTATCATTAAAACATACCCACTCTCCATTCGAGAGTAATGCTTGTTGACTATTTGTCAAATGTTTGCTTTTAAAAAATAACCAAGATACAGTCTATACTCCCCTGTATAGCCCATCATTGGGACTACCTGGTAGATAGGCTCCTAAGTGGTACCTGGGATATTTTCCCACTTAGAGTGCATATGGGGCTACCGTGTGGCAACACATGGTTTCGTTCTTCTAGTCTGCCCAGTGAAACCACCTAGAAAGACAGTGGGGGCCACAGACAAAGACACAGAACCCAATTTGGGAAACTCCAATGCCCGGCAAGCGTAGGGGTCTGCTTGTCGAGCAAGGAGAAGGAATTACCTCAGACCTCGCACCTAGTCGTACCAGTCACCCTGATAAGCCACGACCAGCCATCCAAAATGCACGCCTTGGAAGCGTACGTGGACAGCGGCGCAATTGGCAATTACCTGGATCAAGACTTGGCAGAAAGGATGGGTCTACCCCTCCGGAAGAAATTGGCAAAAGAAAACATCATGGCAGTCGACGGCACCAATTGTCCTTGGGTCCGTAAACACGCTGCACGGAAGAAGTGACCCGTCTTTGCCAGGATGGTCACCGGGAGAACATCATCTTTGATATCATCAGCACTCCGCAATTCCAGATGATCCTGGGAATACCCGGCTGGAGGCCCTAGATCCTCGAATCGTCTCGCGCTTAAGAGTGTTATCCTTCTCTGGTAACTGCGCGGAAACTTGCTATGAAAAAAAGGCCCCCTCGGGTGGACAAGTGAAGCCTCTCCTAAAGGGAAAAGCAACGATTGGTATGATAGGAACATTGCCACCAGAATATCAAGACTATCAAGATGTCTTCCAGAAGGAACAAGCAAACACGCTTCCTCCACACCAGCCCTACGACTGCCAAATCGAACTTATATCTGGGGCCCAAATTCCTTGTAGCCAGATTTATGGACTAACGGAAAAAGAAAACAACCACCTAAAGACCTACCTAGACCAGTTCCTGGCAAACGGCTTCATCCGCCTGTCCAAGTCGCCCGCAGCCTCGCCCCTTTTTTTGTGCCCAAAAAGGAAAGAGACCTGAGGACCTGGCTAGATTACAGATCCCTGAACCAGATCACGGTAAAGAACCGTTACCCCTTGCCACTCATCCCAGAACTCTTAGACCAGGTCAAGGATTCCCAGATCTACACCAAGCTAGACCTTAGAAGGGCCTACCACCTGGTAAGGGTTAAAAAGGGAGAAGAATGGAAGACTGCCTTCCGTACAAAGTATGGTCTGTACGAGTACCAGTTCAAGCTGTTTGGGCTATGCAACGCCCCGGCAGCATTTCAGTTCTTTATGAACGATGTGCTCTGGGAGTTGCTCGATGTCTGCGCTTTAGTATACATTGACGATATCCTGATCTACTCAACTTCAAGGCAAGGTCATATCGCCCACGTCCGAGCGGTCCTCCAAAAACTCCGGTAGCACCATCTGTACGCCAAGCTAGAAAAATGGTCCTTCCACGTACCCGAAGTCGAGTTTTGGGTTTCATCCTTACCCTGCGTGACATTCAAATGGATACCCGCAAAGTGGACGCCATTCTAAACTGGCCGTCCCCAACATCTGTGAAAGGAGTTCAGAGCGTCCTCGGTTTTGCGAACTTCTACCGCTGGTTTATTCCAGGTTTCTCCGAGATCGTCCATCCGATTACTTCGCTACTTCGGAAGAACAAATGCTTTAGTTGGTCCACAGAGGCAGAAAAGGCCTTCCAGGAGCTGAAGCGGAAGTTTACCACAGCCCCTATTCTGCAACACCCTCGGCCCGATCTCCTGTATGTGGTAAAAACTGACGCCTCCAGCGTCGCCATGGCGGCAATCCTCTCCCAGAGAAACCCAGATCCCGGCCAGTTACACCCGGTAGCATTCTGGTCACGCAAGTTCTCAGCACCAGAACTAAACTATTCAGTCACTGACAAGGAACTCCTGGCCATCAAAGCGGCGTTCAAGGCATGGAGATACTACCGCCTGGGAGCCAGGTACACGATGACAGCGATTACAGACCATCACAATCTGCAATACTTGAAATCAGCCAAAGCGCAGTCTTATTGTCAGCTTCGCTGGGCCCTCTTTTTAGCGGAATATGTCTACGTGATCACATTCCGGCCAGGGGTGCGCAATGGAAAAGCAGACGCACTGCCCCGCATGGGTGAGGGTGAAGATGCATATGCAATACCAGCCCCCGTAGCTAACATCCCGGAAGAAAGGATTCTGGGCGCTCTTGTCACTGCTTTGACTCTGGATGACCTGCAAGCTGAAGTTTAACACCTTATGAACCAGGAAGCCCAACAAGCCTGGGTGATGAAAGGACAAAATAATATGATCACGGAAGGGCTACCTTTATTACCAGGGACGTCTCTACATCCCAAGCAAAAGACTGCAACATCAAGTCATCGGTAGCTATCACGACTCATTAATGGAATCGCCAAGACAATGGCCAAAATCAAGAGGAACTACTGGTGGCCAACCTGGTGAAGGTATGTGGCCCAATACGTGTTAACTTGCGGGATCTGTGCACAGAACAAATCCCAAAAACAAAGACCTGGGGGTCTGCTTCGTCCCCTGGCTATACCTCCTACACCATGGCACATGCTGTCGCTCGACTTTATCATGGACCTGCCTCCCCACAAGGGCTACAGCACCATTCTAGTAGTGGTAGACCTGTTCTCAAAGATGGCCCACTTCATCCCACTAAAAGGCCTGCCGACTGCGTCCACCATGGCAAGGGTGTTTCTGGAGCAAGTTGTTCGCTTACACCGATTCCCATCGATTCTGATATCAGACCAAGGCAGCCATTTTGTTTCCAAGTTCTAGAGAAAAATCTGCGAACTCGCACAAATCGACGTTCATCTATCTACAAGCCATCACCCACAAACCGATGGCCAAACCGAACGGACAAACCAGACGCTGGAGCAATACCTGAGGTGCATGCTGCACCAAACGCAAAACACCTGGAAAAACATGCTGTGGATAGCAGAATATGCATACAACAATTCGATCCATACCAGCACCGAACAGACCCCCTTCTACATTGTGTACGGGTGACACCCACGGACATCTGTTTTCGATCCACCTGATACACTGGAGATTCCAGCAGTAACAACCTTGCACTCCACTATCACTCGTGTTTTCAAGGAAGCAACTGAACACCTCGTCAAGGCCAAGGAAAGACAAAAGAAGTTTTCTGACCAACACTGAAAGGAAGCTCCAGCTTACCAGTTCGGGGATGCGGTATGGTTGGCATCCAAGCACGTCCCCCTGAAGGGGCCAAAGAAATTTCATCCACGGTACATAGGCCCATACCATTGAGGCCATCATCAATCCTGTTGCTATGAAACTATCCCTACCATCTAACATGCACATCCACCCGGTGTTCCACGTTTCACTTCTAAAGCCAGTGCCACCAGGGACAAGAATTACACCATCACCAGCTCCGGTGGTTGTGGATGGCTGTCAGGTTTCCGTTTGATTCCTCTTTATCATGTCGTAAACCAGGTACACACATGAGGAAACCTTCCCGTTTCCCCAGTAGATTCACCAGTATACATATGATTTCGGGATTCAAGCTAAACCCTCAGAACCCTTGTTCGTCCAGGAGTATGCGTTCCTTCGGAGAACGCTCTGGGTTGCCCTGGAAACGCTGGCTCCCATTGCATACACGTATGCATTCAAGTTTACGGCGGCGCGTTGTGCGTGCAGTTAGCTGATTTGTATTCAAACCCTGCCCACGCTGCTCGGCGCTGCTTCTGAATTTGTATTTTCTAAGCTTCGTATATTGTTACCTTGTCGTCCTGGTCTTCGATCCCCTGGTCTGTTCTTGGACTTCCCTTGCCTCGTCTCCTGTCATTGCTTAATTGGTTATCTGTTGTCGACTCGGAACGCTTACGGACTGCACCTGCTTAAGTCCTTCAAGTCTTGCCTGCCTGCTGCCAAACAGGAACGTTTACTGGACTGCACCCGCTTAAGCCCTTCACGTCTTGCCTGCCTGCTGCCAAACCGGAATGTTACTGGACTGCACCCGCTTAAGCCCCTCTCGTCTTGACTACCTGTTGCCAAACTGGAATGTCTACGGAACTGCCTCTCTTCAACTAGCTGCCCCTCGTTTGTCTTTGGTGAACTCGGAACGCTGTTTGGACTGCTTACCTCTGCTAGATTATCCAGTATCTGGAAATCTCCAAATCTTCCGTCACGTCTTCCCTTCTTCTCTGGTCTGAAAACTCTAAAGAACTAAAGAGACATTAGCGCAACGGCACAAGGATCAAAGACTTGTTTAGGCGTCTTTGTGCCGGCGGGAATACGAAACAAGACTTTGTGTTCTCATGACTGCCAAACAATTACGGCAATCTCCTCTTCAGAATTCCTCCAGAACACTCAACACCTTTCTATTGGTAAGCACACTACTGCCTGTTTCTTCCATTTCACTACCTTGTACTAATAGTAATAGCTACCTCTCTTGTTTCAGGATACTCACCAATCTAGCTTGGAACCTATCAGTCCCAGCCACCATTCTTGCTTGTGAGTAACAGCTCATATTCTTGCCCAGTTATTTTGTTGTCTTGAGCTATATATTAATACTTGGTTACTTTCTCTTGCAGCCAGCTGTGTGGGTGCCAGGGTGTACCAAATATTTTCGGGCAATACTCACCTCAATCTGTCCTTTTGTACTCTTGAGGGGTATATTGTCAGAAAGACTCAATTGCATCACGACGTGCCAAGCCACCACTTCTGGAGTTAGTCCTTGGGCCCTAACATATTCAGAAGTGTTATAAAACGGAAGAAGCTGCTGATCATTTGGCGGCTTTGTCCAAGGTGGTGGCTGACCTCAGGGCCGACATCACAGCAGCACATGATGCTACTCAACGTTGTATCAATGAGTTACATGCTGACTTGCAGTCAGGGGCTGGAGCATCTGATTCTGGTGTGGATACTGCTGCAGGAAGGGCTCAGTCTAGAACGGAGTCAGGCCCTGTCTACATGGCAGCATAATTTCAGTTGGCCCCTCCAGAAAGGTTCTTAGGGGATCCTAAGACCTTTCGAACGTTCATTAATCAGTGCCGCTTACATTTCTTGTGTACACCTGCCTCCTTTCCGGATGCTACTACAAAGGCAGCCTTTGTTTTGTCTAACCTTGGGGGCACTGCTGCAGTATGGGCCAATCCCCTACTGGAACAAAGCAGCCCGCTACTTTATGATAGTGAAGCACTGATTACGGCCATGACACGTGTCTTTGACACAAGATATAAGTCACAGGCTACGGACCTGGAATTGCTTTCTTTGCAACAAAAAAATATGTCCCTCTGGATTATTTGGCTAAATTCAATCAGCTAGTTGCAGAAACGGATTAGCCAGATGAAAAGAAAGCGGCCTTGTTCTATAAAGGTCGTTCGGAAGGCTTGAAGGATGTTTTAGCAACGGTACCGGTTGTGCCTAGTGGCTTCCCAGAACTGGTTGACCTTGCGTTGCAAATTGACGCTCGCAAGGCAGAACGACAGGGCGAACAAAGATCAACCCTAGCTTTCCACCTGTGTTAACACCTGTTTCGACATCCGAGCCAATGAAGATTGGTGCCATTCGAGGCCCACTTACACCCACAGAAAGAGAGCTTCGAAGGGCCAATCATTTATGCTTCTATTGTGGTTTGTCAGAACATATTTTGAAACTTTGTCCCAAGAAACCTAAGAAGGCGGGAAACGCCAAAGCTCAACAATAGACGGGGTCCCTTTGTTGAGTCAGGTTGTCATGGGCCCCAGATCCTCAGTTCCCTTCTCGATTTTGGCTACCTTGTCTTGTCCATCTGAGAAACCCTGGTCTGTTGAACCCATTCTTGATTCAGGTGCAACAGGAAACTATGTGGACGCTCAATATGTTCTTGATCATTCCATTCCATTGCTTGCAAAGAAAACACCAGAATTAATTAATTCAGTGGACGGTACATCTCTGATCTCCGGTCTGGTGACAGAACAAACCATTGACCTTGTGTTAACAATCGGTACCACGCATTCAGAGGTCATCCATTTTGATGTAATTTCAGCTCAACAACTCAAGCTTATACTGGGACTACCTGTCATGATGCCTACCCGTAGGCATCCGGACAAAGCCCATCAGCCCCGGGAGCAGGCTCATAGAGGAAATCAGCCATTGGCACCAGGCTCATAGAGGAAATCAGTCCTGGCGTCATAGGCGCCAGGCTCATGTACATTACTTACCTCATGCAGACCATGCTGCAATGAAGTCAAGCCAACGTGTGGCCTGAATGGGACTACTTTACTTCAGGGACTATTTTTTTACTCGGGTGTGGTTCTGGGGGAACTTCTTACCTGGGACTACTTTGAAGGCTATTTAAACCACGCCCGAACGGCAGTACACGCTTCGCGTTATTCTGCATCCAGCAGCGTAACGCTCACCGTGCCTGCAGTCAGCATTCAGTCTTCTGCCACGCCCGCCTCGAATCCAGAGCTCCTAGAAAAAGAGGAAGGAAGAAGGAAAGGTTAGAACACGGACATTATTTTAATTCCTTACCTGATTCCGGATCCATCACGTCTTCGAACTTGGAAAGGACATTATTTCTGCACACGTCGCATCGCCAGCTGCAGCGCTGCGCCATACTCACCAGTCCTCACAGCATTTTTCGATTCGGCGCTGCCTCCATCATTTTCTTCGCCAAACTCCATCATCTAGGGGACAAAAGAAACATAAGGTGAGCCGAGAGAGCCAACAAATACAATCTCCTTTTTACCACCATAGACTTACCTGATTTACCACCGGAGGCATCATTCTTTATTACATCCCGCAACTTCCTACGCCGCACCTGTAAGGAGAGAGAAAACAACAAGTTAAATACACGCATCTTTTACCGGACAGTGTTGGGTAATACAGACTCTTACCTGAACGCCATCAGCTGCCACAAGACAATCTTCTCTTGGACCCAGCTGCAACACAAGAAGGGAATGGGACAAGAGTGAACATCGGACATATTGAACTCTTTGGACTTCATACTTACGGGTTCTCGCCAGGAACCTCTGAGTCAATATTCATCCAGAACTCTTCCAACGCCTTCGAACCAGTGAAGTAACTGGTATCTACGCACCCCTGCATTCCACGCAGGATGGAGAGCTCATCATTCAAAAACATAAGGTGAGATTACTGAAAGGGAATATCGGAGGTGATTAGTGGGTAGAACAGTGGGATGCCATTACTAGAATCGACGGGTGGCTAAATCCCTTTCTCCACTTGCAGGAGAATACTTCTACGGGTCAAGCAGATGAGATTAGGCAGGCCAGTCCAGTCTGTCATCTCTGCACTACGCTTCACGTTGGAGGAGACCGCAGCTGTCCGGGTCCGATCGACGCCCCTGTGGGAGCCAGGTGAGCGTAACAGAATGCAAAGCCGATCTACAAATCCCCACCCGGGCGTTATGGAAACCTCAGAAACCGACCAACTAGCCCAATTATTAGGGGAACTTAGGGCGGAAGTGCACTCCGCGCGCCAAGAAACTAATGCCCTCAGGAGAGAACTGATTGTGTCAAAGGAACGCACTGATGATCTTGCTAGACAACTGCTGCAAAACCAAGCTGGGCAAACACCCCTACCTGGACTCGGGGGGAACCCAACACCTGTTTCATCGAGCAATCCTGTGCAAGTAATTCTACCAGGGACTATTCCTTTTGCTCCACCCGAACGCTTTGCTGGGGACCCAAAAAGGTTTGCAGTATTTATGAACCAATGCCGCTTGCACTTTTTATGCAGACCTGGAGCTTTTCCAAATGACCAAGCCAAAGTAGCCTTTGTACTATCATATCTTAGTGGCAGCGCAGCTGATTGGTCAATTCCACCAGTCAACCAGGATGACCCTCTTCTTCGGGATTTTCAGGGTTTTCAAAGGAGCATGGAAAGACTATTCGCCAGACATTCACAGGGACAGGCCCTGGATAACGAACTTTTATCCCTAAGAAAGGGTAACCAGGATCTGCTAACCTATATCGCAACCTTCAATAGGTTGGTGGTGGAAACCGGATGGCCTGAGGAGAAATGAATTACATTATTTCATCGTGGACTTCGGGGAGAACTCAAAGATGTTTTGGCTTAAGTTGTGAACCCACCTCAGAATTGCGCAGAATATATAGACTTAGTGGTCCAGTTAGACCACCGACTTCAGAATAGAAAGGCTGATCGAGCTAAGTTCGAGAATCGGGTATGGGTTAAACCCAACGTTACCCCCAAAGGAACAGATGCATCAGAACCTATGCAGATCGGGGGGGTTAAAGGACCCTTAACTCAAAAGGAAAGTCAAAAGAGACGGCAGATGCAATTGTGTCTGTACTGTGGAACCGCAGGACATTTTCTATGGGATTGCCCTATAAAACCACCCAAGAAATTAGTAGGAGTTGCTGACAAAAGCCGAATAGAGCCTGATTCGGGAAACGACCACGCCCGACAAGCTTAGAGGTCAGCTTGCTGAGCTTAAATAAGGACACTCAGACCTCGCACCTAATCATACCAATGGTCCTTATTGATCCAAGGCAGCCATCACGTATGCACGCAGTAAGGGCATACATTGATAGTGGGGCGGTAGGAAACTACATGGACCACGAATTGGCCTCAAGGATGAATCTACCCCTTTGCAAAAAGACTGCGTCGGATGTCATCACCAGAGTCGATGCAACTGAAATTGCCTCTGGGCCCGTAACTCATTCCACTACTGAGATGACACTGTTGCGTCAAGATGGGCATCGAGAAACTATTGTTTTTGATTTAATCAAGGCCCCGCAATTCCAAATAATTCTGGGAATGCCATGGTTGAAAACACATAATCCTTGTATTGAATGGCGAGAGAAGAGAGTGACCTTCCCGGATTGTGCACACACCTGTCACCCGGAAAAAACCTTGAACAAAGGCCTGGCCACAGTCACTAATCCAGTCGTGCAGTTACCTCAGGAATATCAAGAATTTCAGGATGTTTTTCAAAAAGAACAGGCAAACACCTTACCACCTCACAGATCATACGATTGTCAAATCGACCTCGTACCCGGTGCACAACCTCCATGCAGTAGGATCTACGCCCTTGCGGAACCCGAAAATCTTCACCTACGACAATACTTGGACCAATACCTTGCAAATGGCTTCATTCGTCTATCCAAGTCTCCTGCATCCTCAGCTTTATTCTTCGTGCCTAAAAAGCAAGGTGACCTTAGAAAGTGCATAGACTACCGCGCATTTAATCAGATTACGGTAAAAAAACGATACCCATTGCCTCTGATCCCCGAATTACTAGACCAAGTAAAGGATGCTTGTATCTACACTAAGTTAGATCTCCGAGGGGCAAATAATCTGGTACGTGTAAAGAAAGGCGATGAATGGAAGACTGCCTTTCGCACCAAGTACGGGTTATTCGAATACCAGGTGATGCCCTTCGGGTTGTGCAATGCACCAGCAGCCTTCCAGTATTTTATGAAAGATGTCCTTCGTGAATTCATTGACGTCTGTGTTGTCGTATACATAGACGATATTCTAGTGTACTCCTCCTCAGAATCAGACCATGTTAAGCACGTTCGTGCAGTCCTTGAGAAACTACGCCAGCACAAGTTATACGCAAAATTGGAGAAATGTGTTTTGCATTCTACAGAAGTTGAATTCCTTGGATTTATCCTGACTCCAAAAGGAGTTCGAATGGACTCTCGAAAGGTGGACGCAATCCTCAAGTGGCCATCACCCAGTTCAGTTAAAGGGGTACAAAGCATGCTTGGATTTGCTAACTTCTATGGCAGATTTATTCCTGAATTCTCACATATTGTACACCCCATCACAGCTCTTTTTGCAAAAAAACAAACACTTCTTGTGGACTGAAGAGGCTGAAAGAGCCTTCCAAGAGCTAAAATTGAAATTCACATCTGCACCTGTCTTAAAGCATCCACGCCCTGAGCTTCCATACATAGTTGAAACCGATGCATCCAGTTTAGCCATGGGAGCTGTCCTGTCCCAGAAGGATCCTGAAACCGGTCAACTTCATCCAGTAGCATTCTGGTCAAGAAAGTTCTCGGCATTCGAGTTAAACTATGCGGTTACTGATAAAGAGTTATTAGCCATCAAATCTGCCTTCAAAGCTTGGCGGCATTATCTTCTCGGTGCCAGGCATACCATCACTGTAATCACCGATCACAGGAATTTGCAGTATTTGAAAACAGCCAGGGCCCAATCATCGCATCAACTTTGATGGGCATTATTCTTTGCCGAATTCGATTTCGTGATCACTTATCGACCAGGTTGTAAAAACGGCAAGGCAGATGCCTTATCCCGAATAGGGAGGGGAGAAGCATATTCGAATCCGGAACCGGTGCCTATAATTTCAGAACAAAGAATTCTTGGCATAACTACTCTACAGACTTTAGAAGATATTCATTTAAAAATCCAACAACTTTTCGATCCTGCAGCCCTGCATGACTGGGTAAAGAAAGGCAAAGATTATTCAGTCAGCAATGACCTATCTTACTATCAAGGGCATCTATTTCTACCACACAAGGAACTACAAGAACTAGTTATCTCCAATTATCATGATGCTCTGATGGAAGGACACCCAGGTATCGCAAAAACTGAAGCTAAAATTAAAAGACAATTCTGGTGGCCCACCTGGCGAAAAGACGTAAACTCATTTGTGCTATCTTGTGGTATCTGCGCCCAAAGCAAAAGTCAGAAGAAAAAAAAAGCTGGGGCCTCATTACGACCCAGGCGGTAAGGGGTTTACGGCAGCGTAAACAGCGCCGACCCTTACCGCCTGATTACGAGGTCCCTTAGCGCCATGGAGGTTTTAACACCTGCTTTTAGCAGGTGTTAAAATCCATGGCGCTAAGGGACCATGGAGTTAATTACGCCACCGTAATTTACGGTGGCCTAATTAACGCCTTCCCCACTCCCATTATGCCCTATGGGGCAAAAATGGGAATGGGGAAGGGTAAATGGGGATTGGGGAATTACCGCCCCGCCAAGGTCGGAATGGGGCGGTAATTCCGCCATCCACCATGGCGGAATTGCAACCTTAGCGGCATGGACCATGGTGCTAATAGCACCATGGTTCTCCGCCAAGGTTGTAATGAGGGCCCTGGTCTTTTCCAACCTTTGGATATTCCACCTACACCATGGCATACTTTGTCTTTAGACTTTATTACTGATCTACTTCCATGTAATGGATTTAACACCATTTTAGTTATTGTGGATCTTTTTTCCAAGATGGCCCACCTTATTCCTTTAAAGGGATTACCTTCCGCTTCAATTTTGGCCAAGGAATTTCTCGAAAACATTGTTCGAATATATGGATTTCCTTCTGTATTGGTCTCTGACCGAGGTAGTCAATTCATTTCGCAATTTTGGAAGAGATGTTGTCAATTAGCGCAAATCGACATGAGGTTATCAACCAGTCACCATCCCCAGACCGATGGTCAGATGGAGAGGACCAACCAGACTCTTGAACAGTACCTACGTTGCATGCTACACCAAACCGAAAGCAATTGGAAGGATATTTTATGGATTTCCGAATATGCATACAATAACTCTGTACATTCAGGAACCGGACAAAGCCCCTTTTATACCATATATGGACATCATCCTCGAACCTCAGAACTCCATTCGCCTCAACACTTAGAAATGCCCGCAGTGAATCATCTGCACTCTACTATTACACACGCCTTTAAGGAAGCAACAGAACATTTGAAACAAGCGAAAGAGAAATACAAGAAAAATGCTGATCAACATAGAAGTGATGCTCCACAAAACCAGATTGGGGATCAAGTTTGGCTGGCTACAAAACACATACCTCTAAAAGGGACTCGGACCTTTAATCCTAGATATTTGGGACCTTACACTATTAAGGCCATTATCAACCCAGTGGCCGTCAAATTGGAATTACCCTCTAATATGTGGATTCATCCTGTCTTTCATGTTTCACTCCTGAAACCAGTTCAACCCGGGACAAGACTAGCCAAACCACCCAACCCCATCCTAATAGATGGGGAACCCAAATTCGAAGTTAAAAATATCCTGGACTCTAAAATGGTTAAATCAAGACTTTTTTATTTTAATCGACTGGAAGGGTTACGGACCACAAGAAAGGTCATGGGAGCCTAGTGACCACGTTCATGCACCTCGGTTGGTGAAAAGATTCCATCGGAACTTCCCAGACAAACCAGGACCAAGGGGAAGAACACCTTTAGGAGGGGCCTTGGGGGGGGGGAGTGCTGTCATGATGCCTACCCCCGGGCATCCGGACCAAGCCCATCAGCCCCGGGAGCAGGCATCCAGGTGCTTACTAAAAGCCCTAAAACAACATGTTACCCTCAAACATTTAGAACCTTACTGACAGCAACTAAACCAATGTGGGCTGTTTATACAAATAATTAGTACCAATTACAAACTATTCACTAAAAACATATTTTAATTAATTTACTTATTCCTAGCACAATTATCAACAACATTAAAAAAACATATACACCACATAAAAGTATACAATGTTAAAAAAGTAGTTTTTCCACCACACAGAATCAAGTACACATATGCTTGATATAATCCGCAATAGCAACTTAATTTCTCTTGTTTTCTACTGCGTACACAATAGCCCAATTTATATAGGTTTCTGTCCTTGGTGTTGTTAATAACTGAACATTCTTCAGGGGCAGAAGTATGACTTGTGCTTTCTGTAGGCTTTTCTATTCTCTATAATCCTGGTTCCTATGAATGAGGGTACATACAAACAACAACACATTACTACATGGGCATTTTTGGTTATTTTACTCAACCTAGCCAACCCTAATCACCTATAGGGTGCAACAACATATACTTTTCTTAATATACATGTGCAGAAAGAAACTTGTAACACTGAATGTATTCAAGTTCATTAACAGTTATAATTCTTGTTAGTCACCTTTAAAGCGGTATAGAGAGTTCCCCTATATCTATAATCAATCCTTAAATCATTTATTCACAGTTTTTTTGTCATGTCCAAAGATACCTAATCAAAAACACCTAATAAAAAACAGTTTTTTTGTTATTTTGGCATGTCCAAAGATACCTAATAAAAAACACATGTCCCTCTTCACCCAAAGGGAAATAGGTATAGAGCTGTAGTTCTCACCTCTGTCTACAGGATGGATGTTCTCACTTTCAGAGGAGCTTATCAAGTTCTTCTTAAAATTCTTTTTACAAAACGGCCAACACTGTACCCCAATCAAAAGGTGTGGATTGCTAGATCTTTTCCTCACCTAATGTAAAGTACATAAAGCTTCATCAGTTTCTTTACAATTCTGCAAACACCTACATATTAGCAGATATACCTAGGTACCCTTACCTCAATATAGGTCAAGCTGCATGAATTAAGCAGGACCTAGGACACCCACTCTTCCAGTCACGTGTACTGTAAAAGGGTCATCAACCATTTAGTAGGTCAATTGGATTACAATGTCAGGTCTGTAAGAAAAAAACTAAATGTCAGGCCTATAATACTAAACAGACCCATCATTGTTTATCTAAGGAGTCACTAATACTAACTTTAAGAGTACAAGAAATGTCAACTATACTCAATCCAGCTCCAATACTTCGCTTACCTCTATTAACGGGACAGCGTTCCCATATAATTACTCCAGTCCGTGAATCTGTGCTCCTGGCACACCCTGAGTGAGAAGACCTTAAATACCTGTGGGATATTCGTCTCATCGCGAGTTAGTGACATAATCACATCCAACGTAACATGATGACGTTTCCTTATGTCCCCAATCTCCAATTCGTCATCGTCTAGGTTCCTATGAGTACGGTCATGAAAAACAGACCTAAAACGACCCACACCTTGGATCATACTATTTAACATAGGATCGGCACAGCACTTAAATAAATGTTGCCCTTGCAAAGTACATCGTAACGTCCACAATGGCAATGACCATAGGAAGTGCAAGACTCTGCATCATATCAGTATTTAACCCGGTGATTGTGTAGATTAATTGTCATTTAACATTATGCCACTCAATATTCTCATTCAGCCCTGTCACATGGCTGTTGGTGAAAAAAATAAGTTTCTGTTCCAAATTAATCAATTTCCTATTGATTTCTTCCTGATTCTTCCCTCTGATCTTCTTCAAGATGCACCACTCAAAATCAATAAAGGAATGGCCCTTCTCGTCAAAATGTTTGACTAATGGGGCTTTGTCAGTGTGATTTTTTAGGCAGCTCTTATGTTCAATCATGCGTGTCTTGCATTTCCAATTGGTCTTCCCTATGTATAATAATGCACAGGGACATCTAATCATGTAAATTACATTATCTGTTTGACAATTAGTATGTTCTTTCATTGTCCACTCTAATTTTAAGCCCAAATCGACGGAAGTCATTATATATGTTTGGGGGCACATGACACAATTGCCATAAGGATGGTGTCCTATTACCCTGGGTAAACCCCAGAGAGTGCGTTGTCTTGTCCCAAAGCTGCCTGTTTTCTGAATGTCATTTTTCATGACTAGATTCCGAATGTTTGTGCTTTTTTTGAAAGCCACTAACGGTTGTGGGATGGTCATGATTTTCTTCCAATTCCTACGAACAATGTTCTTAACTTTGTAGGAAACATTGCTAAAACTGTTCACAAACACCAAAGGGCTATCCTGTTTCTCTTTGTTTCTTTTTTCAAACAGAGCCTCGCGATGGTTATTGAATGCTCGCAGATTGTTTCACGATTTTGGCTGGATACCCTCTATTTGTTAGTTTTTCAATCAATATATTGGCACCTTCTTCATAGTCTGACTTTGTACTGCTATTGCGTTTCAAACGCAAAAATTGCCCAAACGGTAAATTATCGTGTACATGCTTGGCATGATGACTCCCATAGTGAAGTAAAGCATTTCTGTCAGTAGTTTTCACAAATGGTTTAACCAGCAGTTGGTTGTCTTTATGGTAAATAGTCAAATCTAAGTAGTTCACTTAACTAACACTCATAGATGCTGTACATTTCAGGTACCTATTTTGGTTGTTCAGCCACACTAGAAAATTGTTTGCTTCTTCCATTGACCCATGCCACACCACAAAAACATTGTCGATGTATCTTAGCCATTGTGTTATAGATGGTTTAAAAGGATTAAACTCGGAATAGATCACTGTTTGTTCCACCATATCAACGTATAGGTTTGCTAGATTGGAGGCCATGGCTGCACCCATGGCCGTTCCTTCCACCTGTACATAAAATTGCCCTAAAAATTGAAAAAGGTTATTGGTCAGGGCTATTTCCGCACACCATACAATAAACGCATTGCTCACTGGATGGTTATCTTCTCGGTGTAACAGCGTTTCTTCCACCACTTCCAGGGTGGCTCTTTGGAAAATATTGGTGTAAAGGGATTGAATATCCAAACACATCAAAATATCTCTAGTTGGATCAAAAGACATTCCCTCTATTTTCACAATGGCGTCCGTGGTGTCCTGTACATAACTTTTCATTTTCTTGACAAATGGACGTAAATAGAAGTCTACAAATTTAGACAAAGGTTCCAAAATCGAATTGACACCCGAGACAATGGGTCTGCTTGGTGGTTTCTCTTTATTTTTATGTAGTTTCAGTAGGATGTAAAAAATGGGAATTCTCGCTGTATCCCTAGTCATACAATCCCCTTCCTGTTTACTGATTAATATCAGCTCTACTGCTTTGTCTACTTTCTCTCTTCTGGATGAGGCCAGGACTAGGATCCTGATCAATTTTCTGATAGCTGTTGTTGTCTGCTAATAATCTGTGTCACTCGTCTATATAATCTTTTTTCTTTAAAATGACGATAGCGCCACCCCTATCGCCCTGTCGAATGACAATCTTGTCATTTTTTCCTAGGTTACGTAACAGAGTAACTTCTGCTTGACTCAAGTTAGAGTTTTTAGACATACCTTGTCTTTCGAGTTTCTCTATATCTCGTAAAACCTTTTTTTCAAAAACCAATGATTCCGGAGAATGAGTCTGCGGTGGGGTCAAAAAGTGGAAGGATTTCTCAGGCCACTAAAATTAATATGGGTACTCGAGGGTAGATCTTCAAAAATTCTTTCAAATGCCCCAAACATGTATAATGACTTCCGTCGATTTGGGCTTAAAATCAGAGTGGACAATGAAAGAACATACTAATTGTCAAACAGATAATGTAATTTACATGATTAGATGTCCCAGTGCATTATTATACATAGGGAAGACCAATAGGAAATGCAAGACACGCATGATTGAACATAAGAGCTGCCTAAAAAATCACACTGACAAAGCCCCATTAGTCAAACATTTTGACGAGAAGGGCCATTCCTTTATTGAATTTCAGTGGTGCATCTTGAAGAAGATCAGAGGGAAGAATCAGGAAGAAATCAATAGGAAATTAATTAATTTGGAACAGAAACTTATTTTTTTGACCAACAGCCATGTGACAGGGCTGAATGAGAATATTGAGTGGCATAATGTTGAATGACAATTAATCTACACAATCACCGGGTTAATACTGATATGGTGCAGAGTCTTGCACTTCCTATGGTCATTGCCATTGTGGACGTTACGATGTACTCTGCAAGGGCAACATTTATTTAAGTGCTGTGCCGATCCTATGTTAAATAGTATGATCCAAGGTTTGGGTCGTTTTAGGTCTGTTTTTCATGACCGTACTCATAGGAACCTAGACGATGACGGATTGGATATTGGGGACATAAGGAAACGTCATCACATTATGTTGGACGTGATTACGTCACTAACTGATGACGAAATGAACATCCCGCCGGTATTTAAGGGCTACTCACTTGGGGTGTGGCAGGAGCACACATTCACAGACTGGGGTAATTATATGGGAACGCTGTCCCGTTAATAGAGGTAAGTGAAGGATTGGAGCTGGATCGAGTATAGTTGACATTTCTTGTACTCTTAGAGCTAGTATTAGTGACTCCTTAGATAAACAATGATGGGTCTGTTTAGTATTATAGGCCTGACATTTATTTTTTTTCTTACAGACCTGACATTGTAATCCAATTGACCTACTAAATGGTTGATGACCCTTTTACAGTACACGTGACTGGAAGAGTGGGTGTCCTAGGTCCTGCTTAATTCATGCAGCTTGACCTATATTGAGGTAAGGGTACCTAGGTATATCTGCTAATATGTAGGTGTTTGCAGAATTGTAAAGAAACTGATGAAGCTTTATGTACTTTACGTTAGGTGAGGAAAAGATCTAGCAATCCACACCTTTTGATTGGGGTACAGTGTTAGCCGTTTTGTAAAAAAGAATTTTAAGAAGAACTTGATAAGCTCCTCTGAAAGTGAGAAAATCCATCCTGTAGACAGAGATGATAACTACAGCCCTATGTCTATTTCCCTTTGGGTGAAGAGGGACATGTGATTTTTATTAGGTATCTTTGGACATGACAAAATAACAAAATAAATGTTTTTATTAGGTGTTTTTGATTAGGTATCTTTGGACATGACAAAACACAGTGAATAAATGATTTAAGGATTGATTGTAGATATAGGGTAATTCTCTATACCGCTTTAAAGGTGACTAACAAGAATTATAACTGTTAATGAACTTGAATACATTCAGTGTTACAAGTTTCTTTCTGCACATGTATATTAAGAAAAGTATACGTTGTTGCACCCTATAGGTGATTAGGGTTGGCTAGGTTTAGTAAAATAACCAAAAATGCCCATGTAGTAATGTGTTGTTGTTTGCATGTACCCTCATTTATAGGAACCAGGATTATAGAGAATAGAAAAGCCTACAGAAAGCATAAGTCATATTTCTGCTCCTGAAGAATGTCCAGTTATTAACAACACCAAGGACAGAAACTTATATAAGTTGGGCTATTGTGTACGCAGTAGAAAACAAGAAAAATGAAGTTGCTATTGCGGATTATACCAAGCATATGTGTACTTGATTCTGTGTGGTGGAAAAACTACTTTTTTAACATTGTATACTTTTATGTGGTGTATATGTTTTTTAATGTTGTTGATAATTTTGCTATGAATAAGTAAATGAATTAAAATATGTTTTTTAGTGAATAGTTTGTAATTGGTATTAATTATTTGTACACACAGCCCAAATTGGTTTAGTTGCTGTCAGTAAGGTTCTAAATGTTTGAGGGTAACATGTTGTTTTAGTGATGATGTAAGTATCCCTTCTTTTGGGTAACATAATATATTAATCCTCACTTGGTAGGAGGGACTATCACCATAGTGTGGGGCAAACCCCTGAATGAAATAACGCTTACTAAAAGCCCAGCAGCCCCGGCTAGGGGCTGTCTGGGTACAGTCCTGGCGCCATTGGCGCCAGGCTCATAGAGGAAATTTGTCCTGGCACCATAGGCGCCAGGCTCATGTACATTACTTACCTCATGCAGACCATGCTGCAATGAAGTCAAGCCAACGTGAGGCCCGAATGGGACTACTTTACTTCAGGGACTATTTTTTTACTCGGGTGTGGTTCTGGGGGAACTTCTTACCTGGGACTACTTTGAAGGCTATTTAAACCACGCCCGAACGGCAGCACATGCTTCGCGTTATTCTGCATCCAGCAGCGTAACGCTCACCGTGCCTGCAGTCAGCATCCAGTCTTCTGCCATGCCCGCCTCGAATCCAGAGTTCCTAGAAAAAGAGGAAAGAAGAAGGAAAGGTTAGAACACGGACATTATTTTAATTCCTTACCTGATTCCGGATCCATCACGTCTTCGAACTTGGAAAGGACATTATTTCTGCACGCGTCGCATCGCCAGCTGCAGCGCCGCGCCATACTCACCAGTCCTCACAGCATTTTTCGATTTGGCGCTGCCTCGAACATTTTCTTCGCTGAACTCCAGCATCTAGGGGACAAAAGAAATATAAGGTGAGCCGAGAGAGCCAACAAATACAATCTCTTTTTTACCACCATAGACTTACCTGATTTAACAACGGAGGCATCATTCTTTAACATCCCGCAACTTCTTACGCCGCACCTGTAAGGAGAGAGAAAACAACAAATTAAATACACGCATCTTTTACCGGACAGTGTTGAGTAATACAGACTCTTACCTGAACGCCATCAGCTGCCACAAGACAATCTTCTCTTGGACCCAGCTGCAACACAAGAAGGGAATGGGACAAGAGTGAACATCGGACATATTGAACTCTTTGGACTTTATACTTACGGGTTCTCGCCAGGAACCTCGGATTCAATATTTCTAACTCTTCCAACGCCTTCGAACCAGTGAAGTAACTGGTATCTACGTGCCCCTGCATTCCACTCTGGATGGAGAGCTCATCATTCAAAAACATAAGGTGAGATTACTGAAATGGAATATCGGAGGTGATTAGTAGGGAGAACAGTGGGGTGCCATTACTAGAATCCATGGGTGGCTAAATCCCTTTCTCCACTTGCAGGAGAATACTTCTCCGGGTCAAGCAGACGAGATTAGGCAGGCCAGTCCAGTCTGTCATCTCTGCACTATGCTTCACGTTGGAGGAGACCGCAGCTGTCCGGGTCCGATCGACACCCCTGTGGGAGTCAGGTGAGCGTAACACTACCCTGGTTTACACACATTGTGTGAAAACACAATCCTGTCATTGACTGGGTGTCACGTTCTGTTGAATTTACCTCGGCCCAATGTCATGAGTCTTGTCATGTATCTAAGGCTGAACCAGGAAACCCTATTTCCATGATCCTGGATGCAGCCCTTACTATTGGGTCTATCACTACAGTGCTCCTTCCTAAAGAATATGATTCTTTCAGGGATGTTTTTGATTAAAAAAAAAGGCAGCAGAAAAACTACCTCTGCATTGTCCCTACGATTGCCCGATTGAACTACTGGCAGAGGCCCGTATTCCTTATGGTAGGATTTATTCACTCACGCAAAAGGAGGACGTAGTGCTCAGAGTATTTGGACCAAGCACTAAGTACAGGATTCATTCGTCCCTCCAGGTCTCCAGCAGCATCACCTCTTTTTTTTTGTTCCCAAAAAAGAGGGAGACCTACGCCCCTGTATCGATTACAGAGAACTAAATGCAATCACAATCCGGAATCAGTATCAATTCCCTTGATTTCAGTCCTGTTGGATCAACTGGGTTCCTCCAAGTTTTTTACCAAACTGGGCTTAAGGGGAGCCTATAATCTGGTGAGAATCAGAGAAGGCGACGAATGGAAGACATTCTTTAAGACAAAGTAAGGTCTTTTTGAATATTTGGTCATGCCATTCGGCTTATGTAACGCCCCAGCTACGTTCCAGTATTTCATCAATGATGTTTTCAAGGATTTACTGGACCATTTCATGGTTGTCTATCTTGACGATATTCTCATTTATTCTTCTACCTACAAAGAACATATTCAGCACGTCTCCACTGTTTTACAGAGATTGCGTGAAAACAATCTCTATGCTAAATTGGAGAAGTGTGTATTTCACGCTGATCAGGTGGAATTCTTGGGCTACGACATCACCAGTGAGGATGTAAAGATGAGCAATACTAAGGTGAAAGAAATCTTGGACTAGCCTGTCCTAACTAATGTAAAATCCCTTCAATCCTTTTTAGGGTTTGCAAAAATTTACAGGCGGTTCATCCACTCCTTTTCTGCTATCGCAGCTCCTTTGACAACACTAACCAGCTCCAAGAATCGCTTTGTATGGACTGATCAAGCCCAAGAAGCATTTGACACTCTTAAATCCACGTTTACTTCAGCCCCGGTGCTCCAGCATCCAGACCAAAAGCGTCCATTTGTTGTAGAGGCCGATGCCTCTGATCAAGCCATTGGGGCTATTCTTTCCCAGTTATGTGAAGACACAGGTCTTCTACATCCAGTGGCCTATCATTCTAGAAAATTTACCAAGTATGAGATGAATTATATGATCACTAAACGTGAACTACTCGCAATACTTGATGCATTCTTGGCGTGGAGACACCATCTATTAGGTACTATTGCTCTGGTACAGGTTTTCACCGGCCACCGTAATCTTCTTGCTCTTAAATCAGTACGCTGCCTTGTCCAGATTGAATGAAGGTGGACAGACGCCTGTCTGGGAAGGGAAGGTATTACAGCCGTCTTTTGTCATTTGTTCTTGTACTGTTGATTCTTCTTTGAAGGGTTTGATTCAATCTTTGATGGCTACTAATCCTCCGGAACTCCATGACTATGAGATGAAATCACCCACTCACTGCCATATGTACAAGGGCGGCTTTATCTTCCTACACCTGAAACCCGTTTGTTAGCTCTCCAGTGGTGTCATGATGCCTTAATGGCCGCACATCCAGGTAGACGCAAGACTCTTGAGCAACTAAAACGATGGGCATTCTGGCTTACTATGACTAAGGATGTGTCGGAATACATCAGGAATTGCGCGATTTGTGCTCAGTGCAAAGGTACGGCATCCAAACCAATGGGGTTGATTCATCCCATGCCTGTCCCAAAGAAACCTTGGGTTATGATTTCTATGGACTTTGTGGTAGAATTACCTCTTGTCAGAGGCTGTGATACCATATGAGTGGTCATAGACTACTTTTCTAAAATGGCCTCGTTCATACCTTGCCTTCTGCTCCTGTCCTAGCGGATTTGTTCTTGCAGCACGTGTTTCGTCATTTTGGTCTACCAGAAATCATCATCACTGATCGAGGGTCACAATTTACCTCCCGTTTCTGGCGTCATCTCGTCACTGCCTTGGGTATTGATGCACGTTACTCCACGGCCTATCACCCTGAAACTGATGGGCAGAGAGAGAGGGCGAATGCCACTATGGAACAATTCTTACGCTGTCTAATTGCTCAACATCAGGAATCATGGTTAAATGTTTTGGTAGCAGCAGAATATGCGTACAATAATTCAGTCCATTCTTCTACTGGTACCACTCCCTTCTTTGCCCTTTATGGTCTACACCCTAGGTCGCTTCCTGTGGATGTTATTCCTACAACTGACAACCCGGCAGTTCAGGACTGCATCCGTGAATTCATTTCCCTGAGGGAGTCAGTCTCTCATCATTTGGAGGCCACGCAAAGGCAAGCTAAACTCTATGCTGACAAGCACCAGACTCCTGCCCCCGATTATCAACCCGGAATGCTGGTCTGGTTGGCTTCTAAGAATATCCATATGCCTAGCCGTAGATGCTTGTTGCCTCATTTTGTGGGGCCTTTTCCTATTAAGGAAGTGCTCAACCCTTTGGTAGTTCGTTTAGAGTTGCCTTCCCAGTGGAAGATACATCCCGTCTTTCATGTTTCCCTTCTGAAACCATTACCTACGACACCCGCCTCCCTTCTCATCCAGCACCTGTGATGGTCCAGGGCATGGAGGAGTATGAGGTTAAGGCTATTCTGGATACTAAGAAGGTACGTGGGGTTCGTCATTTTCCCATTGACTGGAAAGGTTACGGTCCTGAGGAGCGTACATGGGAACCCGAGTCGAATGTACATGCTCTTCTTCTCATATCCAGGTTCTTGGCCTCCCACTCCGGGGATCTTTCTTTGGGGGAAGAAACTGTCAGGGTTCCGTTTGATTCCTCTTTATCATGTCGTAAACCAGGTACACACATGAGGAATCCTTCCTGCTTCCCCAGTAGATTCACCAGTATACATATGAATTCGGGATTCAAGCTAAACCCTTGGAACCCTTGTTTGTCCAGGAGTACGCGTTCCTTCAGAGAACGCAATGGGTTGCCCTGTAAATGCTGGCTCCCATTGCTTACACGTATGCCTTCAAGTTTACGGTGGCGCGTTGTGCATGCAGCAAGCTGATTTGTATTTAAACCCCACCCACGCTGCACAGCGCTGCTTCTGAATTTGTATTTTCTAAGCTTCATATATTGTTACCTTGTTGTCCTGGTCTTCGATCCCCTGGTCTGTTCTTTGACTTCCCTTGCCTTGTCTCCTGTCATTGCTTAATTGGTTATCTGTTGTCGACTCGGAACGCTTACGGACTGCACCTGCTTAACCCCTTCACGTCTTTCCTGCAGGCTGCCAAACCGGAATGTTTACTGGACTGCACCCGCTTAAACCCTTTACGTCTTGCCTGCCTGCTGCCAAACCGGAACGTTTACTGGACTGCACCCGCTTAAGCCCCTCTCGTCTTGCCTACCTGTTGCCAAACCGGAATGTCTACGGAACTGCCTCTCTTCAACTAGCTGCCCCTCGTTTGTCTTTGGTGAAATCGGAACGCTGTTTGGACTGCTTACCTCTGCTAGATTATCCAGTATCCGGAAATCTCCAAATCTTCTGTCACGTCTTCCCTTCTTCTCCGGTCTGAAGACTCTAAAGAACTAAAGAGACATTAGCGCAACGGCGCAAGGATCAAAGACTTGTTTAGGCGTCCTCGTGCCGGTGGGAATAGGAAACAAGACTTTGTGTTCCCAGGACTGCCACACAATTACAGCAATCTCCTCTTCAGAATTCCTCCAGAACACTCCACACATTTCTATTGGTAAGCACACTACTGTCTGTTTCTTCCTTTTCACTACCTTGTACTAATAGTAATAGCTACCTCTCTTGTTTCAGGATACTGAACAATCTAGCTTGGAACCTATCAGTCCCAGCCACCATTCTTGCTTGTGAGTAACAGCTCATAATCTTGCCTAGTTATTTCGTTGTCTTGAGCTATATACTAATACTTGGTTACTTTCTCTTGTAGACAGCTGTGTGGGTACCAGGGTGTACCAAATATTTTCGGGCAATGCTCACCTCAATCTGTCCTTTTGTACTCTTGAGGAGTATATTGTCAGAAAGACTCAATTGCACCACGAGGTGTCAAGCCACCACTTCTGGAGTTAATCCTTGGGCCCTAACAATGGCGAACCGGAATACGAGGTCAAGAACATCCTGGATTCCGAGGTAACAAAGTCCAGATTGTACTACCTCGTGGACTGGAAAGGATATAGACCGCAAGATAGAACATGAGTACCCATCAACCAAGTTCATGCTCCACGGTTGGTGAAGCTCTTTCATCGCAACAACCAAACCAGGACCAGGGAAAAAAACACCCTTGAGAGGGGCCTTGGGGAGGAGTACTGTCACAATGAGCAGACCAGATCTCCCCAGCTCAAAAGCTGTGGGAACATTGGGGTACATTAAGGGCCCTGACTGGATCAAGCCTCAAAGGAGGGCCACCTTGGCCCAGTCCTGGCGCCTTTGGCACCAGGCTCATGGAGCTAACCCCCAGGAAAACACAGGTGTAGTCGGTCTGCCACTGGACGATTGACCTCTGTGCTAATTGCAGTTAAGGGCGTGGCTCTGAGCCATTAGCTTTTGCATTAGTTTGCAATCATGTGCGTGGCAGAGAACTTCTGGAACTCATTGCATATTGGGAGTGGCAGAGCGTGGCAGAGAACTTCTGGAACTCATTGCACCTTGGGAGTGGCAGGGCGTAGTTGGCTATATAAGCCTCACCCAAGCCCTAAGGTACGCTTCACGTAATTCTGCTGTTAGCAGCGTAACGCTCTCCGAGGAACTCCTGCCAACACTCTTCCACAAACCTGCAAAGAAAAGCCGGAGACCATCGGGCATCGCATAATCACCTGCTCGGAATTACCTGTGCCTCCAGCAACGTCCTGGTTGTTCGACAAGGACTCCAGCTTTCATCAGTCGCCGGCACCTGCAGAAGCAAGAGAAGGAAAACAAGGTGAATCGCTGAGCTCATTCATTGCGCTCTGTCACCGCTGCGCATTACTCACCGCTTCCGTCGCCACCGATCGGATTCATTCATCACGCCGGCTCACAGGTACCTGGAAAAGAGAAAGAAGGAACAGGTTAGATCACGCAAACCGCACCTGAGCTTGCGCTGGCCCTGGACACAAGGCAGCCCACCATGACCCACTGGCTCAGCCGCTCACACGCGTTGCACCAAACCAACACACACCAAGTTGGGCTTAGTGCCACAACAGCGACACGAGCCACAACAGTGAGAAGAGCACGGACTGCGGCATGCAGCAAAGGACAACACAGATAACTGGACATGGACAACCTTCAATACAACGGATTACACAGACAACAACAAGCAGAGCAACACAAGCAACACGATCAAGGGTCAGTAAAGTAACTGGATCCTACAGGACATTGCGCCCCTGCTGAGACTAAGCAGGTAGGAGAGCCCACCAACCAAATACACAAAGAGCTGACCCAATGCCAGTCCAGGGAACAAAGGACGCGCAGCACCACAAACCAGGGAAGCAGACACTCCACGCACCAGCGCCCGACGTCCCTGCGGAGACATGGTGAGCATAACACTGGTGTGCCAGATTCGCAACGAGGATGTCCTTCTTCTGTCCAGCAGTGGCCTGGAGGGCCCGCCATCTCGTACTTTAAGGGTGGAGCTCATCACTGCTTGGAGGCATCCACTGGCAACTGTGAGGGCCAGTGAGGTGTCCCTGGAGGCAGCGATTCTGCTGGGATTGAACTCGGGGCTGCAGCGACTTGAACTCTTAGCTTATTGACTCTCTGCCCCTGCTGTCCGCTCGGTTGAGCTGGGCTCAGGTGCCTTTCGCCAAGCAGCATTGTGGGCGGACCTTGGAGTCCCGTTTCGGGACAACTCCTGGTGTGTACTTGACTTCGGCTCTGGGCGTGAGCTTACTGGTCTTCTGGGAGCCCCGGACTGCGGGGGGGCTGAGGCTGGGTGGTGCTACCTCCCTCTATTCATGAGCATGTGGTGCTCCTATTGACTGAGACCCTCATCCGGGTCTCACCCTTTGCTGCACTGTTTTTGCTTGTTCCCGACCCCCCGGGCTGACGCTGCACTGGTGCTGAGAAGTGCTGCTTAAGCCGGAGTGGGTCGGGAGTCCCTGGTACCCTGGTGTGGAGTTGGAGGGTGCCCTGTCGGAGGTGGCTCCCCAGCTGCTGGATAGACCCTAGACCTGTTTGTGGACCCAGCCTCCGGATTGCACATTAACCTTCTGTGGCCCGCTCTCCTCCGCTGTCCTGTGTGCAGGCTTATTTCCATGTTGACTCTCATAACTTGCCAGCGACTGGCCTGGGTGCTCAGCCCCTCTGGGCCTGAGGGCACCTGGGTGCTTCCATGGGTTCTGGCTGCTGAGGTGAGTGCATTCCACCTTGTTACATCCTTTCACTCCCGGAGCTCATCGCTGAGGGGGGACTCCTCCTACTTAGGAAAATCAAGAACAATTACCCCACCGGCTGCTGCCATATCAGGGGTACCCACCAAGAGCTCCCCCTTTCCTTCCCGTTGCTGTGCATAAGAGAGGACATATGGTGGTCATTGGTGGGTGTGACAGCGCTAACCCGGCAGTGGCCCCTGGGGGGCACCGACAGAGGGCCCCTGGAGGCTGCTTGTTCCACCTTTCTTCACACTGGTCTCGGCTGCACCCTAACTGATAAACCAGCCCCTTCCTGGCCCCAGGTTATTGACTCTTGTTTTCCCCCATTCCTATACATCCCTGGTTCTTTCGGGAGCATTGATCTGCTATCATGGCCAAGGGGGCGGTAAGAATCAAAGTTCTATTAACATTTACACTAAAGCAGCACCCAAGATTCAGGGGGGCTCTGAGGGGGATGCTGGCGATCTGCAAGTACAGGAGGGGCCTACTGAGTTGCAGCGCATGATGGATTATATGCAGAAGGGGTTTAACGCTCTGCATTCCAAGTGAGACATTATGAGTGGTACCATCTGCGCAATAAAATCTCGAATGGAAAAGACTGATGCATGAGTCAGAGAGGTTGAGACCAGGGTTGGGACAACGGAAGTCGACATCACAGCTCTGAGGGCGGATGTGTCTTCACTCACAAGGCAGGTGTAATCCATCAGTAGGAAAAATTAGGATCTAGATTCTCACTAGAGGGGTAATAATATACGCATCATTGGCGTCCCTGAAAACAACCAAGACATTCCCATGGAGGATTTTGTTGAACAAACTTTGTTAACACTGCTGGATGGCCCAAACGTTCACCACAATTCTCTATCTAGTGGGCTCACCGCTCTCTGGCTACCAAGCCCAAACCCGGGGCTCCTCTGCACCCTACAATCGCCCGTGTTCTCAACTATTGGGAGAGGGATGCATTGCTCAAGGCGGCCAGGGCCAAGGGGGAGCTAATGCTGGGCACCAGCAGGATCCATCTATATCCTGACTTTTCAATAGCAGTGCAAAACGAGTGCAAGTCCTTCTTGAGGGTGAAGAAGAGGCTCCGAGATCTGGGGGTGAAGAATGCCATGATATACCCCGCCAAGCTCAGGGTCGAGCATAACGAGAAAGTATTCTTCTTCACTATACTGAGGAGGCCGTGAAATTTCTGGAGGAAAATTTCGCTGGTTGACCCGAACATGTTAAAATTGCCTCATTACTCAAGGTTTTCACCTGGCCAGGAACTAGTTCTGGATCTCTTGTTCTTACTTGCAAAATGTAATCGGGAATCGCTCTGGTATAATTCATTGTTACCATGCTGTAAATGCACTACATACTTGTAATACTTTGTAACGTCCTGCTGAGATGTAGGCTGGGCTGCAACTGGTGCACAGCCCCCCCTGCAAGGTTGCAACTGTTGCTATCATTGGTTGATGGGCAGGTTGGGATTGGGGTAGGTGGGGCAAAAAGTCAAAAGTTGCTTGACTTGCGCTTGGTGAAACAATATGAACCTTTCTCTGGGTCAACCCGTTTCGTGAGCTATACCCTCCTGACCTCGGTCAGGCTCCTGTTGACCTGCGACACTGATTAGATGGTGAATGAGAGCCTAATATGCATGAGCTGGAATATCAGGGAGCTGGGTAATCCTGTAAAGATGTGCAAATTGCAGCTCTATGTGGAATGATATAAAGTCTGGGTCCTCTTTTTGCAGGAGACACATGGATTTGCTAGTGGATGGGATAGGTTTGGCAGGTCCTATGGTCTCCAGTGCTATAACACCACCTACTCCACACAGAGCCGCAGGGTGATGATCCTGCTTCATAAGTCTCTCAAATTCACTCACAACGTGACACATATACACCCCCATGGACGTTATGTCTTGCTGTACGGTTCGTTATTGGGGCAGGAGGTGATCCTACTTAATGTATACGGTCCAAACATCAATGACCGTGAATTTGACTCCCAACTCGCCTCATTATTGATCGGGATCCCTCTTATTCCTATACTGTGGGTCAGTGATTTTAACACCATAGTAGACACTGATCTGGATAGGTCTATTGCCAGAGCATGTCAGCTGTCTAGAGCGGCTAAGACCAACATAGTGACACATGCCATGCTGAAAGTGGTTGACGGATGGAGATTGCTACACCCTCTTTCCCTCGAGTTTTCCTTCTACTCGACGGTGTGTAGAAATGTAAATGCAACTATGCCGTCTGATTATATATTGGCCTAAACACACTCGTATCACTTTCGCATCATGAAACAATATCGCAACATGTGAACCTGAAACCATTGCTTCATAAGCCATTTTGTGTAACGAGGCCATTTTGAGTTCTTGTTATGCTCTCTGCTCATTGCATATATATATATATATATATATATATATATATATATTGGTTTTCAGCTTGAGCAAAGTAATCGACCGCTGCTTGAACTTTGAGTTGCTTACATAGTTAGGAATGGAATGCCAGGCTGCCACATGATTTGTTTTGTCTTATAATGAGAGAACCTTGAAGCTGTACATAAGCACAAGTAATCTACAAACCCAGGTGCCGTTCTGTCTGGTTAGGCCTTTTTAGCAGGCAACTAGAAAGAATTATACATGGCTGTATGTGCTCTCCCGTGGGAGTTGTTATTCATTTCTGCTCCAGAACTGTCCGACCTTAGCACAGAGAGATAACATTGGCTGGTAAGGCAAGGAATGCCACCTCTTTATAGGGAACATGGTATGTTTTCCTCCATCCAGATGCACCCGGTTCTCAGATAGTAAATTGACTTGGCACTGGCAGCAAGAGCGTAGAATGTTTTAGTATAATGAATCTCTTTTGTTGAGCCAGAGCGGGTTCGAGCGGTCGCCGTAGCCCCGTGTGGCTTGTTGCTGAGGCTGCCTCCCTAGCCCCGTTGGGCTCCAGTTAAGCCTCCTGTTTTTATTTATTTTTTTATTTTTTATTTTTTTTGGTGTTAGCGCTCCGTGCGCGTCTGTGTGGTGCCCCCTGCCCCCTCCCTCCCCCTCACTTCCTGGTTCCTCCTTCCCCTCTCCCTTCCCGCCCACCCCCCCTCTGATTGGCTGTCCTTGCAGCCGCTCTGGGACTACGGCTCGACCGCTCACCACGCTCGCTTCTTTGTTGAGCCAGAGCGGGTTCGAGCGGTCGCCGTAGCCCCGTGTGGCTTGTTGCTGAGGCTGCCTCCCTAGCCCCGTTGGGCTCCAGTTAAGCCTCCTGTTTTTATTTTTTTTTTGGTGTTAGCGCTCCGTGCGCGTCTGTGTGGTGCCCCCTGCCCCCTCCCTCCCCCTCACTTCCTGGTTCCTCCTTCCCCTCTCCCTTCCCACCCACACCCCCCTCCCCTTCCTCTCCCCCTGCTTTATATCCCACTCCCTCTGGGCAGCCCCCCTGCCCGGCAGCCCCCCTAGGCCAAGGGCCCCTTAGGCAAAGGGCGGCTCCTACAGACTGCGGCTCCCTGTGTGTCTGCAGGTGTCCGCAGGGGACGCCAGGCGCCAGCTCCTCTGCTCTCCGGCCCACCCCTCACCTTGCCCACCTCATCCGCATGATGCCTCGCCCCCCCTTTTCCAATTTATTGGTATACTAGGGTGCTTTTCTCCCCCGCAGGATTCTCAAACTTAGGTGGCCCTGACCTACTCTGCATTGTGTTACACTAGGGTGTTTTTCTCCCCTCGCAGGATTCTCAAACTTAGGTGGCCCTGACCTACTCTGCACTGTGTTAAACTAGGGTGCTTTTCTCCCCCCGCAGGATTCTCAAACTTAGGTGGCCCTGACCTACTACGCATTACTGTTTGCTCTGTATTGTGTTAAACTAGTGCCCTCCACTCAATTCCTGTCTGCATACTTGTGTCGTCCGCCTCCCCTCCTACTCCATGGTGCTCTCTATCTCACCTATCTACTCTAACTGCTTCTCTATTGACTATCCTGCTCTCCTCACTAAATCCGGTAGGAAAAAGTTTAAAAAGGACATCCTGGTCTCCAACCCAGGCCTCCCTATCGCTGACACCTACACGAGCGCCTGCTCCAAGGAAACTCTTACTGACATTCTCTTTTTCGTGCCTTCTCCTGACCTATGGACCCTTCACATGGTCGCTGTGCTCTCTCCTTTCTCCTCCTCTCCCATTAATGGTGGCACCCGTTGGGATGTCCTCTTGGCCCCTTTCCACTCCTCTAAGGCCATCATTAATGTCTATGCTAACGGGACCGTCTTGGTCCAAGGCCCTCAGGCCAACCTTCACCTCTTTGATAGGCGCCTCCCACGCCTCATCAACTTCCTCCCCGCTCCCGCTGTCCCCCTTCCTCTGTCCTCGGCTACCTTGCCTCTCCCCTCCCTCCCTGCCCCTTCTCTTGCTCCCTCCTCAACTCCTTCTCTAACACCTCCGCAGGGCATACCTCTGATCTGTACCCCTCCCGGGAAGTATTTCAAAGGTGGCAACCTTCTCCACATTGCCACTCTAAATGCTCGCTCTGCCATCAAGCACTCCTCTGATATCTGTCACCTTCTTGAGGAACTGGACCTCGACGTCCTCGGTCTCACTGAGACATGGTTCACAGCCAGCTCTGCCACCAGCTTCGACACACTCCTACCTGACGGCTACAAGATCCTCTCCGTGCCCAGGCCTAACCGTTCAGGGGGTGGTGTTGCCCTTATCTTCCCCGAGTGGATTCCTGCCTCTGTCACTCCTACGCAGACCTACTCCTCTTTTGAATGCCTTGTCTGCCGACTCTCTCTCTCTCCTAGCCATTCCCTTACCGTGGCTACTATCTATCGGCCACCTGGTCAAATTTCCTCCTTCCTCTCTGAATGGGCTGACCTCTCCTCCTCACTCCTGTCCTCAACCACCCAACTCCTCTTTCTCGGTGACTTCAACATCCACCTCGATGCCTCCTGTCCCCCCACTGGTCTCTTTCGCGAACTCTGCAACTCTCTCTCACTCTCTATTCTCCCGTCTGGGCCTACCCACTCTGCAGGGCACACTCTTGATGCTCTGATCTCTTCTGACCTTCCCCTCTCCTCCCTCTCTCCACTCCTCTCTCCTGGAGCGATCACTTTCTCCTATCCTCCCACCTCTCCCTCCCTTCCCCACAGGCAAAGCCACCCTCTTCACTGCCACCCACCTTCTCGGTCATCCGACCCATGAAGCGCGTGTCAGTTGAGGCTTTCGCTGCTACCTTCTCGCCCCCTCCTCCCCCCTCGGCTGACTCCCACCCTGACACAGCCCTCTCCATGCTCTATTCCTCTATATCTGATACTCTTGATATCCTTCCCCCCGTCATGAGAATCCGCCTGAAGCCCAAAGCCAAATGTAACTCCTGGTATGACTCGGATCTCGTCACCCTAAAACGCAAGTGCAGGGTGGCAGAGAGGAAATGGCGTGCTTCATGTTCATCCTCTGACAAACTGGCCTGTCGCCTGCTCCAAAGGCAATACCGGCTCTCCGTTCTCACCAAGAAGAGAGCCCTTATCCAAGCCCGCATCTCTGAGGCATCTAACAACTCGGCCGAACTCTTTCAAATCTGCAAGGAGCTGGCCAACCCTGCTGCAGTCTCTACCTCTCCTGGCCCCTCCCAGGCCCTCTGCACTGCACTGGCCTCGCACTTCATCTCAAAAACTCAGGACATCCTGTCCTCGCTCTCCTCCTCTCTCCCCCCTCCCTCTCTTCCCGGCTCTTCCTCTTGCTCTCTTGCAGCCGCCCCTCCGCCCTCCTTCTCTGCTTTTCCACCTTTTTCTGCTGATGAGGTTTCCAGACAAGTCCGATCTATGAAAGCCTCGTCTAAACAGGTTCACCCCTGTTCCTCCAAAACCATCAAGGACCACATCGACTCCCTGGCTCCTGCCCTGGCTGACTTTTGCAACCACTCATTCGCCTCTGGAGTCTTCCCATCCCCCCTCAAGCACTCCCTTGTGCACCCCCTCCTCAAGAAACCCTCTTCCGACCCCTCCTGCCCGGCCAATTATCGCCCAATCTCCATTACTCCCTTCCTGGGTAAGCTCCTGGAGAAACTGGCCATTTCCCAGCTTAACCTCCATGCTGAATCTGTTGGTAATCTTCATGACCATCAATCCGGCTTCAGAGCGGCCAGAAGCACGGAAACTGCTCTCCTGAACATCCGTGAGGACCTGCTCCTGAACCTCGATTCCAACATTCCCTGTGTTCTCATTCTGCTCGATCTCTCCTCTGCCTTTGACACTGTCAACCATGCCATCCTGCTCAACTGTCTCCGTGATAACCTGGGTATCACTGGTCAGGCTCTGGCATGGCTGACTTCTTTCCTTTCCGGTCGACCCTCCCAGGTCCAAATGGGCTCCTTCCTCTCTGACATCTTTTTCTCCACCTGTGGTGTCCCCCAGGGTTCCAACCTCTCTCCCTGGCTTTTCAACCAGTATCTGGCACTCCTTGCCCACCGCATCGCCGCTCTCTGCCCCTACTTCCAGTGCTATGCCGACGATACCCAGCTCATTTTCAGGCTACCCTCGGCCTCCTCCTCTCCTTCCCTCATCTCCGACTGTCTGTCTGCTATCCAGGAATGGTGTGCCGCCAATGACCTCTGCCTCAACGCCAGTAAGACTGAGATTCTACTCATCGGCACACCCACTCCCTCCTTCCCTGCAGCTCTCTGGCCGGCCTCCCTTGGCCCCCTTCCTGCCCCTACCTGCATGGCTAAAAACCTCGGGGTCATCTTCGACTCCACACTCTTCTTCTCTCCTCATATATCTGACGTCTCTAAGAAGTCACACTACCAGCTGCACCTCCTCAGAGGTATTCTTCCCTTCCTCTCCTTCCCCCAGAAGCTCACTGTCTCCCGAGCCCTGGTTCTCTCAAGGCTGGACTACTGTAACAGCCTCTATCTTAATCTGCCTGCCTCCACTCTCCGCCCTCTGCAACTTATCCAGAACAGAACTGCGAGACTTGTCCTTGGCCTCAAGCCCAGGGACCGTATCTCTCCAGGACTGAAATCCCTTCACTGGCTCCCAGTGGCTGCGAGGATTAAGTTCAAAACCCTCTGCATTGTCCACAAGGCCTTCTGGGGCCAGGGACCTAAATACCTTCAACTCTCTCTTCCTAAATATCTTCCTTCACGAGCCCTTCGCTCATCCGTCTCCAACTCCCTCATGGTCAGCCGCTTCTCGAAGCAACGAGCTGGGGGTAGATCTCTCTCCGCAGCAGGGGCCTCCCTCTGGAACAGCCTTCCTGCCTCCCTGAAACTTGAGGAGAACCATCTCCGGTTCCGGAAGCACCTCAAAACCTTCCTCTTCGCTTCTGCCTTCTCTCTCCCTCTCCCCTGCTAAACCTGCTTAACCCCCCACTGAATTCAGCACTAAACCTGCATCTGGGCCACTCTCAGCAACCTCGGTCCAGGGCCCAGCCACTCTCCACTTGCACTGCCTCCCTGGCTCCCCGTGCACTGTGGGACTGTCACTGTACCCTACAGCCCCCTTCCCAGCACTTGCTCTGCACTTACCTCGCACTTGCCACCAGCTGGCCCTTTTTATTTATTATTTATTAATTATTATTTCTTACGCTACTTACCTTGTACTGCACTTTCCCCCCCACCTCCTCCCCCTGCACTTCCTCCTTTTCCCCTTACCTCTGCACTTGCGCGATCTGAATGACACCTGGCCTAGTAGGATCGTTTGTCTGTCTTCCCCTTGTTTCCCCCCCTCCCTGCCTCGTCGCGCCTTGAAACACTTGTGTATAGGCGCGTTACAAATACCATATCATATCATATCAATCACGCAGTAACCCCTTGAACCCTAGCCTGAGGATGTCTGAACAAAGGGGGCCGGGCAATGCCTTTTAATGCTGTGAAGTTTGCTATATATGTGCCTGTTGTACTTGTGCTCGCTCTCTCTCTCCTCACGGTGTCCGCCTTCTTACACACCGTGGGGCGCTGAGATCCATTTGATCAAATGCTATTATTGAATAAATATATTTGACTTTGGATCCTCGTGACTGGCGTGTCATTAGTATATGGTTGGATGCCTTAATTCCGGTCTTTGATCCGTCTAAATGGCACCCGAATAGGGACCCTCCCACTGATGCCCCATCGCGAAGACGAGCGAGGACGAGGTGACCGGACCGAGATCGGCGTGTGCCTTAGGGGCGCCCCTATGCAAAGTGAGAAGTGATTCCTCCGCAGATCTGCGCACAGCCCTTCTCTGGCCGGCAGACCGCATCATGCAAGCACAGCGGCGAGGGTCCCAGAATCAAGGCTGTTTGAGCCAGGACACGCCAGACACGACGACTGCGTCTTTCAGGACGATTGTTGAAATCAGTTGAGTCGTGCCCCGATACCCGATATCCCTGATATTTGTTGTTGAGAGTTGCCTTGCAAGAAGCAAACGCCCAGGTAAAGAGAGCACGGGTTGTAGCTATGCCTGGGAAATTGACATCTTGCTTTGCCAGATTTTTGCATTGCGGAAGTCGATCTTTGGATTATGGGTTATGGCCAACCGGCGCCACCCGAGGGGTCGCCGGCATATGAAATGTATGTAAAGTACGGACTGGGAGCAATAGTTTTTAATACGATTTGGCACAGACAAACTAGGCATGAGCCCGAACTTCAATGGCCGGATTACGGCAGTTTTGAGCTAGCCCGCATAGCGCACTTAGAAACTGTACTGTTATGCAAAAAGGCTGGGCCCACTGCATTTGACACTATCAGGTACTGGAGGAAGGAAGCGACACAGCGCTTGCGTAGTAGAGAGAAACATGCACGCAAACACAAGACTAATGCTGAGAAAGCACTAGAACATGACCAACAGACACAGAAAGATAAAATTAGGGGTTTGGACAGGGCATTCCAGCTAGAGTTACAGAAGATATATCCCTCTCAGGATATGCATGCATCAGATGAGTTGATAAAATATTGAATGAGCGAAGGTCTGACCCATTTGATGATTCCACTGCACCGCCTCCCTATGTACCGCGTCCGCCTGCTCCTCCACTTGCACCCCCTCCAGTGTTGGCACCTGTGCCCATTGCTGCGATTGCTACTCCCTCTCCCATCTGCACCACCGGCGTCATTACTTCAGCCGCCTAGTGAGGCAGATTTTCATGTTGAGGCTCGCCCGAGTGGTTCTGCTTTGTTGTCGGAGGTTTATAATGATTATAGGGAAATCCATAGTACAGTTAGCAAAGAAAGGAAGATAGAATTGCACCGGTGGGCTGAAACATATGTGAAGGGGGCGATGGATGTGCCACTTTGTCCTCTTTATCCGATCATGGGGATTTCACCGACCAAAAGGTACTGATTGAAAGAATGGCTTCATATTTGGTTGAGATATGGGGTGATTTAACAGATGAAGTTGCGCTGCAAGATTTGCGTGACCAGGTGGCCCTTACCCAGACTTGTAGTAATAGTGCGAAGATGCAAGATTATCTGAGTAGAATATTTGTGTTCAAGAGAGAACTTGACCGTTTGCACAAATTACTTGTAGATAAGCATAAAATGCAAGCATCGTATGTCCAGAAGTGGTATTTCCCTCCTTCGAAACCAGTTAGTGAAGGTGGATTTGAGATGTCACTATTCCCCAGATTGAAATTCATGATACATTTTGTCAATACACAGCTGCAATGCAAAGAAAAGTGTTGCAGATGATGGTCGAGTATTTACAGGATGATTGTATGAAACGAAACGCATGTTGTCCAGCTGATTTAATGTTGATTTACAAAAGAGCTTTTTCACCAGAAACTGCATTAACCGCATTCTCTCTTGATTTGGCCCTATCGTTGAATAGACATTTAGATCTTCCCCTGATTGACCCGCCCACTATGCAGTTACCGATGAGAGAGGTTCCGCCAACATTTGTCCCGAAGGTAGAGGTCCCAGCCGTTGATGGAGGTGCTGCATGCACAATTGAAGCGCATTACATTTCCCAGTTTGTCCATGTCCCATTTTCCCGGCAAGAAGTAAATATGCTTAAACAATCGATTCCAGATATTAGAAAGAATCCTTCTGGATTTTATAAGGAAATTGAATCTGTTTTACATTCATCTGTGTTTACATTGGGTGATATTGATTTGTTATTTCCTGTGATTCTGCCTGCTGACATATGGAAATAGATTAGGTCCGTGGATGACGGGCCAGGATTAGGCGACATATGGGCTAACATGACACAAGCAGACAGGGATAGGAAGGCTGGTGAGCGACTGCCGCAGATTATCTTAACATTGCCTATGAACATTGTCACTAAATTGTAAACGATTGTTGTAGAAAAAAGGATTGTTTGGGACAAACTCACTGCTTGATGCAAAACAAGTCGGAAGGTGCTACAGAATATGTTAATAGGTTTGAGGGAGTGTTTTCGGATTTTAGTGGACAAGATCTGAGTACGGAACCAGGTAAAAGATTGTTTGTTGACAAGTTTGTGCGAGGTTTGTTGCCCGAAATACAGACACTGATTATGACATCTGAAAGCGCATGGCAACCAAAGTCGCTATCTGAGGTTCTACACATTGCTCAGTATTATGAAAATAGAGTGGGGGTCATTACGACCCTGGCGTTAAGGGTTTAACGGTGCCGTAAAGGGTGTCGGCGCCGTTAAACCCTTAACGCCTGATTACGAGGTCCCTTTGCGGGACCCGACCTTAACGGCTGGTTTTACCAGCCGTTAAAGTAGGGTGCTGCAAAGGGACCTCGGTGCTAATTACGGTACCGCAATTTGAGGTAACGTACTTAGCGCCTTCCCCAGTCCCATTGAGCCCTATGGGGCGAAAATGGGAATGGGAAAGGGCCATGGTGAAATGGGGAAATACCGCCCGCCAACCTTGGAATGGGGCGGTATTTCCCCATTTCACCATAGCGGACTCGTTACAACACTGGCACCAACCATGGTGCTAATAGCGCCATGGTTTAGAGCCGGGTTGTAATGAGGGCCAGTGAATGCAGAGAAGGATAAGGTGGAGAAAAAGAAAGGTGAATTGAAAACAAGAGTTTTGCTTCAGCAAGTGGCAAGGGGAGCTTGAGGTGGTAATACACAGTTTAGAGGAGAGTATGCACCACATGGCCAGGTCCAATTAGGTCCCCCATCCATTAACCAATGTGCATACTGTAGACAAGAAGGCCATTGGCGCGCACAATGCCCAATTCTCCAGCAGAGAGCGAATGGTACCCTATCCAGGCGATCAAGGGGACGTCCAGGCCTAGGGAGCCCTGGAAGGAATAATCATGCAAATGATTCATAAATTCATAATCATAGCCACAGACACAACCCCAAGAAGGCTAAGGGAACCAACAACAGAATACAGGTGGCACAAACATATTCAATAATCCCTCCAATGCATATTACACTGAAGACTTTACATCTGATGATGATCTTTTCCCATAAGACATCCCGAAACAGGGGGGGTCATTCCGAGTTGGGCAGTAAGGGTTAACGGGCACTGGTAAGGATGCCGGTGCCGGTAAACCATTACCGCCCAATTCCGAAGTCCCTTAGCGGGAACCACAAAGGACGTGTGGTCAGACCACACGTCCTTAGCGGATCCCACTAAGGGATCTTGGAGCTAATAACGGCACCGCAATTTGCGTTACCGTTATTAGCGCCTTCCCCATTCCCATTGAGCCCTATGGGGGGTCAAAAGGGAATGGGCAATGGTTTACTGAATGGGGACTTACAGGGTCCTCCAGGGTCGTAATGACCCGGTAAGTCCCCATTCAGCCAGACCGGACCCGGTATTGGAGGCAGCCATGGTGCTAATAGCACCATGGCTACCTCCAATCTCGGAATGACCCCCAGGGTCTGGAACCAGTACCTATTCTCATTGACCAAAAAGGGCCCTACGTAGAGATGAGAATTGGGAATAGGGAGCATGTATTCTTAGTAGACACTGGTGCGTAGAAATGCTCAATGGACCATCAGCGGGTTACAGATATACCACTGTCAGGGCATGTCAATGTTGCCGTAGGGTTCTCAGGTACACCAGTAATCTGCCCGGTTTCAAAGCCGGTGCCCATTACATTGGGTCCTTTCACTGAACAGTGTCCATTCCTACTGACCAAGAATTGTGGCGAGAATTTGTTGGGGTTAAATTTGTTGGGGTTAAATTTGTTGAAGAAATTGAATGCTGTGATTTACTGTTCTCCGGATGGAGTGTATTTGACGATCTCACAGCAACAAAATCCTGTTTTGCAGTTTGTATCCATGCCATTGCCAACTGAATTAAGTACAGTCCCAGCATGTATATGGGCCGTGAATGATAATGATGTTGGTGTCTTGCAAGTAGAGCCAGTCCACATTACTTTGAAACCAGGTGTTGCCTTGCCACGTATTCCGCAGTATAAAATCTCGTTTGAAGGTGAGCAGGCCTTGGTGCATAGAGGAGTAATTGAAGAAATTGAGGGGAGTGTGTGTAATAGTCCCATTCTTCCGGTGTACAAGAAAGGGGATAATGCTATCCCGTTAGGTTTTATTATTAATTTGCGTGCGATTAACAAGATTGTTGCTCCACAGTTCCCGATTGTCCCAGATGTTACTACAATTCTAACTATGATCCCAGCTACTGCCACTCATTTTAGCGTGATTGATTTGAAGAATACTTCTTTAGCATTCCAGTGCATGCTGAGCAGATATTTGTTCGCTTTCAAATTAGGTGGGTGCTCCTTCACCTTTACACAAGTACCACAAGGCTGTACAGAAAGTCTGAGCATCTACAGCAGGGCCCTGAAAGAACAGTTGGACACGTTAGAACTACCCTCCACATCCACATTATTACAGTACATTGATGACTTGCTGATAGCCGCAGATTCAGAGGACGCTTGCAAGGAGGGCACTGTATTGTTATTGACACACTTAGCAGAACACGGCCATAAAGCATCACTTAAGAAATTCCAGTATTGTCGCCAGGAGGTGGCCTATCTGGATTACCTCCTGTTGAAAGAGGGCAGATGCTTGATGCCAGGACAAATTCGGAGCATATCTGATATGTCTGTGCCAAATACGCAGAAGGAGGTCAGAGCTTTAATTGGCATGGCCTCATATTGTAGACAGTGGATCGCGAACTTTTCTATAACGATTAAGCCTATTTTGGCATTGATGAAGAAGGATATTCCTTCGCCATTGCCATGGAACATGGACTACCAGGCAGCATTCGATTCGCTCAAAGCTGCATTGTGTTCAGCTCCAGTTTTAGGCACACCGAGTTATGAAAAAGTTTTGTCCTGTGCGTGCATGAAAGAGATGGTTGCACTTTGGCTGTATTGACACAGGACCATGGGGGGAAGAATAGACCATGCGGTTATTTTTCCTCCACACTGGATCCTGTTGCATGCGCTTTGCTGCGTTGTCTGAGAGCTGCTGCTGTGTCAGTAAAGCAAAGTGAGGGTATGGTTCTGGGTCACTCTTTAACTGCCATGATACCTCACTCAGTAGACGTTCTGTACAATAGAATGCATCTCACGTCGGCTCGGCTAACAAGGTACAAGCTGATTCTCTTTGCTCTGCATATCCAAATTAAGAGATGTTGTGCTTTGAATCCGGCTGAATTACTACCTTCTCCACAGGAGACAGAAACCTGTGACATTGTATCACATGATTGCCTTTTTGTAACTTAACAAGATACTAAGGGAAGGGTTGACCTCACTGAGACACCCTTGAGAGAACCAGATGGAGAGCTATTTTGTGATGGCTCATGTTTCAAATTACCAGACGGCACATCCACTGCTGCCTATGCTATCATCACTTTGACTACTGTTGTAGAAAGTAAACAAATCCCACATAACTCGGCCCAAGCCGCAGAAATAATCGCCTTGACTAGAGCCTGTGAAATATCTGAAGGTCTTAGTGTAAACATATTTACCGATAGCCAATACGCATTCGGGGTAGTTCATAACTTTGGACGTCTGTGGGCTGAGAGGGGTTTCTTGACATCACATGGTACGAAGATCCAGCATGGCACTTTGATAGTGCAGTTGTTGTCGGCACTCGCACTCCCAACCAAACTAGCAATAATGAAATGCGCCGCACATCAAAAAGTGATGGATGACGTGGAAAGGGAAATGCTTTTGCCGACAGAATTGCTAAGCAAACTGCAAATGACGTACACTCCAAAATGTACATTTTAGATTCAGCAAAATGTGTCACTGATACTTGCGTTATGGAGGAAGGGATTGGTAGCGTAAAGGAAATTCAGACAGAGGCTACTCCCGAAGAAATCAAACAATGGTCAGAGGGTCACGCGGGATTAGACAATGCCAAACAAAGATGGATGTTACCCAATGCATATGTTACCGCCATAGTCACCATGGCACATGGTCTGACACATATATGTGTGAAAAAGATCTGTCAGCTTCTAGACCCTGTCTGGTATAATGAGAACAACCCAAAGGTTGCTGAGCGTCTTGTCCAAAACTGTATGGTCTGTTTGCAACATAACACTGGAAAGGGAACAGTGACACCAAGGGTAGTTTTGGTCCTCCCTCAATGCTATTTGAAGTGATACACTTTGACTTCATTGAGATGGAGCGTTGCCAGAACTACAAATATGTCCTGGTGGTAATTTGTGCCTTTAGTTAATGGGTTGAGGCCTACCCACTGAAAGATTGTACAGCTATGTCTACAGCCAAATCCATGTTGAAGGAGTACTTCCCCAGGTTTGGGATGCCAAGAGTAATTCGGTCTGACAATGGCCCACATTTTGTTGCAGCAGTAATACTGCAAATATGCGCAGGCCTGCAAATTGACAAACGTTTTCACTCAGCAAGGCACGCTCAAAGTGCCAGACTTGTGGAACTTCACAATGGTATTCTGAAAAATAAACTTGCGAAGATATGTGCCCACAGCAAATTGAAATGGCCAGATTCCTTGCCCTTAGCCTTACTCTCAATGCGGACAACCGCAAAGTCAAGAACAGGTCCCTCCCCGTATGAAATTATCATGGCGAGGCCAGCGAACGTATGGAATGTACCCACGCCCAAGAAGTTGAGTGATATAGAATACCCTCTGTTGGCCGATTACTGTTATCAGTTGACTCAAACTTGCGTTTGATTCATCAGCAGGTGCGAGAGGGCCAGGTCATTGTCTACGGCCAGGCGACTGGGTCCTCATGACAAACTTTGAGCGAAGAAACTGCCTTGAACCTTGGTGGAAGGGCCCCTTCCAGGTCCTCCTGGCCACGCAGACTGCAGTATGTGTCGAAGGCCGAAAGCACTGGATCCATGCCACACACGTTAAGCGGATCCCGCTTCCTCTGCCCTACAACAAGTGGGACAGACGTCAATGACTCAATCTCCCAGAATGCATCAGCACTGATCGACATGCAGAATACCAACCCTGAGTTGAATCTACTTCCTGAGCCTGAAGGGCCTGGGGAGCTTGCAGCGCCATCTTTGCTGCCTTCCTTATTGTCTGCATCATCTTTCACCAACGCTGTCTCTGCATCTGCACCTGTTCCCAGAGACAACAGCGTTTTGTTTTCTGATCACTCCCTGCCTGGTGCAACCAGGTACAATCTGCGGCCACGTGACAAGAAGAACGCTACAAATTTTTAAATCATTTTATTAATTTTATTTCAACAAACAATACAAACCAAACTTGCAGTGCATACAATAACATTATAAACATACATCACTTCAACATGTCCACTGCTTCTTCCCTCCCCCCCCCTTACGAGCCTATTCCCTTCCATGTTCTGTTTCTGCATCTTCATATTTTCCGTTGGGTCTCGTGATAACCCAAATAACTCTGCTATTAATTGTTTCCAGGCTATCAGGGTCTCAGCCTCTTCCCCCCCACCCCCGACATTACTTGCATCCTGCCATAACGCAGTTTCCGCTTCGGCCCATTTCTGTAGATCTTTCCACCATACTTCTATTCATGGTCTCTGGCATGCTTTCCACCCCATAGCAATTCTCCTCTTTGCAAGTGCATACGCTAAATCCTTTAATTTACTCACATGCTTGAGTGTACGTGGTCTCGGAAACCCTCCCCTCAATCAGGCCCACACCGTATCCACCACAATTTTGATTCCTTTTTCAGCCAACTTGTGCGCCACCTCACCCCAAAAACGCTCAATGACTGGGCATGACAAAACATGTGCACCATTCCGGCATTTTCCTCATCACATTTGGGGCATGCTTGTCGTCCTACATTTTTGAATTTGACTATTCTCTGGGGTGTCATATACGCCCTATGGGTGACGTACAGTTGTATTTGTTGCAGTCTTGCATTTCTCGACACTTTTTTGTGGTACCCTTGGGCTCGTTCCCATATCCCAACACTCATTGGGGCTCCTACTTGCTCTTCCCAGTCCCGTCTCAGTTGTGCCACTTCCTTCCCCACCTTGGACATCATCAGCTCATATATTCTAGATATCTTATGTCCCCCCTCTGCAACGTCGTATATTGTGTCTATGGTAGTGTCCGTTTCTTCTGCTACTGCTACTTCGGACCATGTCTCCTTGATTTTCTGCGCCACCCTGTGGTATGTAATATACTGGGCCTTATGTAACCCAGTTTCTTCCTCCAGTAGCGCAAAGTCCCTTATGTCCCCCTCCTGCCATATATCGCCCATGGTTGTTATCCCCACCGGTTCCCAGTGTTTCCTAATCATCATCCTTGATTGCTTGTATTTGCCGGTCAACGCCACTAGTGGTACCTGCGGGGAGCACAGGAATGAATTCACCATCAGCTGGCAGGCCCTGAGCCGTATCTTCCACCCTAGTATCATCATCCTTGGGCGCCCTTCAATGTCTACCGTAGGCAGCCACATCATTTCCTTTAGGAAGTATGGGGCACAGTCCTGTTGGAACAGCCTGGACTCCGAGGTTGACTCTTCAGAGAGCCATTTAGCTACATATTGCAGCTGGCTTGGTATGTAGTAAATTTCATAGTTCGGCAGTTTTATGCCCCCTTTTTCGTATGAGTTTTGTAGCTTCCAAAGGGCTACTCTATTCCTCATCCCATGCCAGAGGAAGTCCCTGCACATGCTTTCTAACTTAGCAAAGATCCGCCTCGTTATAAGATATGGAATATTGCCAAAATAATGCAAGAGTCTTGGTAGGACCACCATTTTCAACATTGCCCCTCGCCCCATCATCGCTAGAGGTAGTTTCACCCAAAACTTCATACTATTTCCAATTTTCCTGATCACCTCCTCTGTGTTATACTGGTGTTCCTCTTCTACCATATGATATATATCTATTCCAAGATATCGGAATGTGCGCACCTCCCATGGTATCTGTAGAACCGGTAGCTGTTCTAACGGGGTCCCTTTATAACTGCCTAGTGGAAATATACTAGATTTTTGGGGGTTCACAGCTATGCCAGAAAGCTTTGCATATCTCTCCATCACTTCCAGAATGTACTGGAGGTTTTCTTCTGGGTGCCTTAAGTACAACAACATATCATCCGCATACAAAGAGATTAGATGTGGTTCTCCTCCTACAGCAATGCCTATCGGGTCATACTGTTGCCTCAGGTATATGGCCAGGGATTCCAGGGCAAGAATATACAACATAGGAGACCACGGGCATCCTTGCCTAGTACCTCCACGAAGTTGCCACCTATCTGATATCACTGACCCTGTTTTACTCTAGCCAACGGCACGCTATATAGCATTTTGGTCCACTGTAAGTACCCAGGCCCTATTCCATAGCCAGCCAGGGCCCCCATCAGCCACAGCCATTTGACCGAATCAAAGGCCTTTATTGCATCTAGCGATACAATTGCCAGTTCGCCTTCGTCCTCATTTGCGTGCTCAACGACTCGGTGGAGTCGCCTGAGATTGTTGGATATGTTCCTGTTCGGAACATAGCCAGTCAGGTCGGGATGTATTAGTTTAGCAATAACCCTCCTCATTCTATTTGCTAAAACAGCCGTCAATATTTTACTGTCTTGATTGAGCATTGACAGGGGTCTGTATGATCTGCAGTTATGACCGGGCTTATTAGGTTTGGGCAACGGTATAATTGTCGCTTCTCTGAGGGACTCTGGCAGCCTACCCACTTCATACGCTTCATTCAACATTTCTGAAAGCGGAGGAAGCACTTCATCCTTATATGTTTTATAAAATTCACTTGGGAGTCCGTCTGTCCCTGGGGTTTTGCTAGTAGGCAACTGTCTCACTACTTCTTCCAACTCCTCTAAGGTAATCGGGGCATCCAGCTCCTCCCGCTCTGATCTGCGGCAGTCCTATATCTTCCAGTGTTTCTTCTATTTCTGTGCAGTCACTGTCCTCATCATCTCCATATAGGAGTCGATAATACTCCACAAATTCTTGGTTAACTCCCTCTTGGGTGTCCACCAACCTCCCATCCTCCCTCGTTATTGTCCCGATTGTGGGCCTCGGGGTCTCACTCTTGTATAGCCATGCCAGGACCGTCCCTGGTTTATCCCCCCCGCATGCTGTCTCTCCATATACTTATAGTTAAGATTGCACAATCTCTCCCAGTGCCCAGCACATTTCTGCTGCAGCTTAAGTATTATTTCATTGGGCCTCATTACGAGGTAGGAGTAAAGGGAAAAGCGATGCCAGTAAATGATTACCGGCATCGCTTACCGCTCCGCACCATTACGACCCGCCAACCAGCTACTAGCGGCACCGTAAATAACGGGACCTCTAATAGCGGCATTGGCACGGGTACTCGACCCTACATGCCGGCAATAGCGGCATGGCGTAAACAGGAGCTAAACACAAGTCAGGCGGACATGCAAATAACGGCCTACTGAAGGCCGAAAAGTACCTTACCGGCATGGGATAAATACTGCCATCGCGAACCACCCATAAACGGCCATGTGCAGTGTTCCAAATTGCCACAGGTGCACACAATCAGCACAGGTGGAGGCAATGTAGACTGGGCCAGCACAAAAGGAGCACACCACACCCCTTCCCACACCCAGTCACACACCAAAATGATACCAATACTAGTAGCTATATTGGGGTTGCAGGACATGATTGCAGAGGAACTCCAGCAACAACTACAACAACAACAACAGGCAGCACAGAGGACACGCAGGAGGAGGAGGATAGGCAGATACAGCATGCACCACCAGTGCAGGCAGTTGTACCACACAGGCAGCCCCCAATCCCTCGAATCAGAGCCAGTCCATTCAGCCTAACCCCTGAGCAGATCCATACCCTGTACCGTCTGGTCCGGGACACCATCACCACCATTGTGGACATGATACATAACGACATTGCCAGCCTCATAGACATCCGTACCGCCATCCCCCCTCTACTGAAGGTGGTGTCTGTGCTCCACTTTCTGGCCACAGGCACCTACCAGCACACAGTAGGGCAGATGCATGGCATATCACAACCATTATTCTCACGTACGCTGAACCAAGTGCTCGATGCCCTCCTGAAGCACACAGGCGACCACATATTCCTACCACGGACTGCCCAGGAAATATCCAACACCAGAGTTGGCTTCCATTCACTGGCAGGCTTTCCAGGTTACATCGGTGCCATCAACTGCACCTGTGTGGAATTGGTGGTCCCACATGCCATGGAGGTAGTGTACCGCAACCGTAAGTTGTATCACTCCATCAACCTGCAAATGGTATGTGACTCAAACAAGACCATCACACATTGTTGTGCCCAATTTCCCGGATCAACCCATGATTCAATGGTCATGCGGAACTCCACGATACCACGCTACATGGAGCGACACGCAGGGCAACGATCTTGGCTACTCGGTGAGTTGCTTGTCATGCTCATGGCATTGTGATGTGGGGAGATGATTGGGAGGAGAGATGCATACTCCACCTGGCTGAGAGGGGTGTGGGAGATGCATACTTCACCTGGCTGAGAAGGGGGGGGGGGAGATGCATACTTCACCTGGCTGAGAAGGGGGGAGATGCATACTTCATCTGGCTGAGAGTAGCTGTGAGGATGGACCATGCTCATGCCCCAAAGCAGGCCAGACTGGACCTGACACCTGCCACCTAAATGCAAGATGTAAGCTGCACTACTATGAAAATGGGGCACTGCTGCAAACATTCCACAGCCATCAACATGTACACTGCATATAATCAGACCGTAGCCCCTGCAAAACAATGCAGCAACATGCTGTGAGTATGGCCAATGCACATGAGCTATTTACATCAGCAAGAAAGATAGGTGTCCATAAGTGCGTACAAATGAGTCACATGAGGCCAAAATAAATGATCCCACTCCTACATCAACACAGAGGATAGCAGCATGGCAACATCGGGCGTGGAAAGTGAAATCATGTAGAGTCTGGCATCAACAGTGACAGGATAACAGCATACAATAAACTACACATCACCTAGAACATGGGAACAACCGGCGTGGCCAAACACAGTGCATGTACTCATTGGGAATAGGACACCCCTGCACCCACTAGACGATGGCACACACACCAGTCGATCATATGGATACACACATTGTAGTTCCATTGAGTAGCACTATTCATGCATGGATATGAGGATGCAAACAGGAAATAAACGCATGCTATTGTGTCATTGATACAGGTCCCATTTGATGTAACCACTTACACATTACCATTGTTGCACACATGCAGGTGATGCTGGCTATCCCTTGAAGAGGTGGCTCCTTACCCCTGTCCATAACCCGCAGAACAGGCACGAAGAGGACTACAATTGTGCGCATACACGTACCCTTGTAGTGATAGAGCAGTCATTTGGCCTTTTTAAGGCACGGTTTTGCTGCCTCTGCAGGTCCGGTGGGGCACTCATGTACGGGCATGAGAAGGTGGGCAAGATCATCATGGCATTTGTCATGCTACACAATATGTGCATCAAACGGAATGTGCCTCTGCCCCCTGACGTTGAACTACAACCACCTGACGAGGGGGATGAGGAGTTAGGAGATGGGGCTGCATATCAGGGAGGTAGCGAAGCGCAGGAGGGACGTGCCGTGCACCAGACTTTGATTAACCAATGTTTCTAACACACATGGATGCGGAGTGTGCCATGGAGGTGGAACTCAGGGCACTGGGTGTGTCAGGGACATGGACATTGTACACTGTTCACCAATAAAGCACACGTACACAATAAGCAATGTCCGGACATGTGAATTCTCATATCACAACAGGTGTATTGAACATATAGAAAATAGATTGTGCACAAGCCCTCCACCCCACACACCCTCTTCCCCCTTCCTCCTCCCCCTCCCTCCTCCCCATCCCCCCTCAACTACCCCACACACCCTCTCCCCCCTCAACTACTCCACACACCCTATCCCCCCACCCCCTCCCCCCTCAACTACCCCACACACCCTCTCCCCGCTCCCCCTCCCCCTCAACTACCCCACACATGGTGTGCACTTGCATGCACCATTAGTCTTCAGGAGTTCGGAATGGCAGGCTGCACCTACACCCCTTTTCCACTGCCAGCATCGGGTGGACCCCTGTCTGACCTGCGCACATTCCGCCCAGGCCTACGCAGGGGGCTGGTCTGTCTGGAGCTGGCATTTGAGGAGGTGCCTGGTTGTTCAACCACCTGTGGGGGACGCAGGGCCTCCAAGGCTTCCACCATGCGGGTGAGGACCTGCCTCACTGCCGCCAATTCGCTGCATATGTCTCTAGATGTGGACTCAATGGCAGCTTTAAGGGACACTGCACATTCCCCGAATTCCTCCCTTGCCTGGCCAGTTTCAATGATGTGCTGGGTCACCAGCCCAGTCAGCTCCTCCTGGCGCTGTTGTAGTACCGTGTTCCCCTCTTGCCTGTCCCGGACACTGGCAGATGTCCAAGGGGCATGCAACATGGTTGGCGCTTAATGCATGCTCCCTGTGGGGCTGAAGCACCCTGTCCGTGACTCCACAGCAGGCAGCTCATGGCTGCTGGTATTGTGTATGCTGGGTGGGGAGAGGTGGGGTGACTGCAGGGTGCCTGTAATGGTAGGTGTTTCGGGTGTCGGAGTATGTTCTTCATCATCAGACACGGCTGCCGTGGCAGCTGACTCTCCAACAATACTGCTGGCAGTGGATACAGTGCCTTCAGCCACTGGCTCCTGTGTGGTGGTGCTTGGTGTGGGTGCTGTGGTTGTGGACCTATTGCACAATGGTGCTGTAGGTTCTTTGGGTTTTTTGGCCTCGTGATGTGGTCCTGGTGTCACTCTTCCCCTTGATGTTGAGGTGGGAAGAGTGACACCAGGACCATGTCCCTGGGCTTCTTGACTGGTGTCGCAGGATTCTCCCTTCGGTCCTCATCATTGCTGTCTGATTGTGTGCCTGTGGGGGAACAAGAGAGGGAGAGCATTAGTGATGGGTGTACGTGCATCAGGCATGCATTGGGGTAGCTGCATTTCTATGGAATGGCAGGTATTTGCCGTTGGAGTACTGACATACGGGTTGCTTGCCTTTTGTGTGGGTCATGCAGGCATGCGTCTGGGATACCACATGTATGGGGTACATCATGCATGTGGATAAGATGGTGCTGTGCAGTGCCTGTAGGCAGGGTTGCGCACATGTGTCTGGTGGACCCTGCTTTGCATCATTTCACTGTGAGTCTGGGGGGACATCTTCATGGTTTGCAATACAGTGGTTTATTTGTGACTCCTACCTGCATCAGCCGATGACGGGGCTCCTCGCTCCATATTTGTATTTGTATTTGTTTATTAATAACGCGCAGACCATCAGGCCCGGGGGCATCAGGGCGCAATTTGTACAGGGTTGCAAGAAAAGAACATACAGGCAGATAGATTACAATAAAAGTTTACCAATACAGCATAATAACAATCTTAATAATTACATATATTACACATGGTACAGTGTCCTTAGGCTCCACAGAGGAAGTATCCCTGAGGTAGTTGGGAAGGTAGCAGACCGGAAATCGTGCAGGGGAACAGGCGGGCTGAGTAAGTAGGACAGATGTCTAACACAACTATTGCTGGTCAAAGAGCCAAGATTTGGTTTTATTCTTGAAGGTGTTGAAGGAGTCTTCAGCTCTGATGGCAGCGGGGAGGGTGTTCCAAAGTTTGGAGGCTAGGACAGGGAAGCTAGTGCCTCCCGCTTTTTGGAGCTTAAACCTAGGGATAGTAAGGCAGTGAGTCTGAGGAATTCTTAGTGGACGGGCAGTGGAGTGGCGCGAAAGCCGACTGCAGAGATAGATCGGAGCCTTGTTGGCTAGGCATTTGTGCGTGAGGGCAAGCATTTTTAGGGAAATTCTCTGCTTCACGGGTAACCACTTTAGGCTAGTTCTGGCTTCTGAGATGTGGTGGTTACAAGGGATGTTCAGGGCCGCTCGAATTGCATTGTTCTGGGTGGTTTGGAGTTTGGACAGGTTTTCTTGGCTGGTGCCTAAGTATAGAGCACTGCAGTAATCTATTTTTGCCATGATAAGTGTTCTCGCTAGTGTGACGCTATTGTGGGTGGTTAGGAATGGTCTGCAGGCTGAAATGAGTTTGCACGTGTAGGCAGAGGTGGACCTGACTGCATTAGTTTGTCTTGACAAGGGTAAGGTGGAATCCAGGTAAAAGCCTAGTGTTTTAGTGTCTTTCGAGACTTGTATGGAGTTGCCGTCTATGATGAATGACTGATAGGATGGCTCAAGTTTGCTCAGGCGGTGTGATGTACCCAGGATAAGTAGCTCCGTCTTATCGTCATTCAGACATAGCTGGTGCTGGGCCATCCAGGCTTGGATGACCAAGTAGACGTCATTGAGGGCCTTGGTGTCAGCAAGATAATCACCAGAGATGGGAATGAGTATCTGGGTGTCGTCCGCATTGTTGGTGTAGGAGACACCCAGATAATCAAGCACATCAAAGAGTGGTTTCGTAAAGATATTGTAAAGAGTAGGTGACACGCAAGAACCTGAGGAACACCGCAATGAATAGGGGAGGGATCTGCGGCAGCGGAAGGTGCAAAGACCCTCATAGATCTGTTGCTCAGGAAGGATTTGATCCAGGCCGCTGCGGAGGGAGAGAAATTGGCAGCAGAGTGGAGGTGCCTGCAAAGGATCTGGTGGTTAACCAAATCAAATGCGGCGGAAAGGTTGAGGAGTAATAGCATTGCTAATTTGCCCTTGTCCTTCAGGACTTCGATCTGGGTTTTTAGGTCTAATAGAGCCGTTTCGGTCCCATGTCTGGGCTGAAATCCGGATTGTCGAAGACCTAACAGATTGTTTGATTCAAGGTAGTTTTGGATCTGCAGGTAAGCTGCACGGTCCAGTATCTTCAGCAGAAATGGTACTGTAGTAATAGGTCGGAAGTTCGTGGGTATGCTTGGGTCAAGGGAAGGTTTTTTTAGTAGCGGGATCACCCAGGCGTCTTTAAGGTTGTCCGGGACAATACCTGTTTCAAAGGATGATTTAATGAAGGCTGTAATGAATGGGGCTAAGTCATGGGCGGAGTCCTTAATGATGGGAGCTGGGCACGGGTCACCTTGGCAGTTGGATGGTTTCATCCTGAGGATGATGTTTTCTACTGCGGTGACAGTGAGCGGTGCGAAGGTGAAAGGTTTGATGTTGGCAGAGTTGGAGAGGGTGGGCCTAGTAGGAGAGAGTGAGCGGTTGTCACGCCTCAGGCAGTCCTGCTTTTCTTTTATTTTAGATTGGAGCATAGAGATTTTGTTTAGGAGGGCTGCTTGAATGTTAGCACACCATTTGCTGTCTTTCGTGCAAGTGTCTGGCGGGGAGACTGGGGTTTCGAGCTCTTTTAGGACTCTAAAGAGTTCCTTGGAATTAGAGTCGGCTTGCATGATACGATTATTAAGCGATTCTTTTTTAGCAATGATGATGGCGTCTTTATAAGTGAGGGAGGTGAGGAGGAAGCCGTCTTTATGCTCATCAGATGGGTGGCTTTTCCAACGGTTTTCCGCGCAGTGTTTGGCTTTGCGGAGGATTCTTAGCTGTGGAGTGAACCATGAGTTGAGATGTGCTCGTGGTTTAGCCTTCCTAGGTTTGATTGGTGCTATAGTGTCAATAGCCGTGAGCATCGTTTGGTTGTAGATGTCTGCTAGGGAGGTGGGATCAGAGCAGGCGTTGGTCGCCGCATTAAGAGAGGGGAGTAACAGTGGGAGGAGTTGTTCTCTTGTTATATTTTTTTTATTGCGGGTGGGGCGGGCTGGGGCTATGGGTGTTGGGGCTTGCGGGGTAGCTTCAATGTTAAATGTTATGATGTGATGGTCAGACCATAAGCATGGGGAGTTATTGAGGACCTGGATGTTGCAATTAGAACCGGCTAACCAATCGATGTTCCTGCCTTTGATATGGGTCGGTTCTTGTATGTACAAGGTGAGGCCAAGGTCAGTAAGAGCATACTCCAGATCAGTTGCTACAGGATCCTTAGGGTCGCCGCGACCTAGATTGAAATCACCTAAGATTATTGTTTGGGAGTTGTTTTTTGTTTTGTCAAGAAGAAGAGTGGAAATTTCACTGACAAAGGTGGGTGCCGGCCCTGAGGGCCTGTAGATAAGGTGAAGGGTGGCCGTTTGGTTAGGTGTTAGTAGTAATTTGATTGTCAGCAGTTCAGCTGATTCAAGTTTGGAGTCGGATACCACTCTTAGGTCAAGGGAGTTTTTATGGATGAATGCCACGCCGCCACCTCTAGTATGGGCAGAGGAGCGGTCACAGTGTGTGATGCCATTGTCAGGCGGTAAGGCCAAGGATAGAGAAGGGCCAGAGGCGGCATGTAGCCAGGTTTCGGATATGGCAATGAAGTCAAGGTCGGCAGTGGTGATAAGGTCGGCTATGTCAAGAGCGTGTGCTGTGAGAGATCTAGCATTGATGAGGGGACCCTTGAACACGGGCAATTTAACTCCTGTGGTCTTAGTTTTGCAAGTGGCGGTGGGCGAAGGCGGGCTGGGTGGTGTGCGTGGGGCTTGCTTAGTGGTGTTGGTGCGGGAAGGACGAATGCGGAATCTGGTGCCTAGTCTCTTGTTCCTGAGAGTGAGGGGGCAAGGTTGGTTAGGAGTTGGTTTCGTGGCAAAGTGTTTGAGCCAGAGAGCTGGGTCATTAAGGTATTGGTTAATCTGGTTGCAGGGGTGGTGAGCGTCAACAGTAGTTGCTGAAGGACTCGTTGAGGGTGTCAAAGTCATGGTGGGTGACGCTGGGTCACGTAGGTGAGGGCAGGCCAGGTTATTAACCTCAAAGGTAGGAGTGGTTGACTTGAGCAGTTGAGTGAATAGGGCAAGGTGTGTGGCTAGGAGGTAGTGCAGTAGAAGGCGCACGCTGATGTGCATGATGGTGGTGCTGGCTGCCAGAATAGGTTCCCTATGAGCTTGTTGACAGGGACAAGATAGGGTCTCCTTGAGTGGGACTGGTGAGATAATGGAAGGGAGTGAGGATGCTATGGTATGGCTGGAAGCCTGGGCACCTAGATAGGGATAACCCACTGGCTGGAATGCACAGGTCAGGGCAGCCCTAGATTAGCGTATATCCCCCACTCCCTCGATTGACTCCATTCCGATGGTGGTTGCACAAATCTCCTCCCAGCAATGGATCTTTATGGGTGAGCCGCCTCCGCCACCTGTAGCCATTCCCTCGTTACGGTTTGCTGCGAGGATATTCCTTACACGTTGGCGCAGGTCGTCCCAGCGCTTCCGGACATCTTTCACCGTGCGTGGGGTGGTTCCTACAGCACTGACTTTACGCGCTACGTCCACCCAGATCTCTTTTTTGCGCAACAGTGCTGGTCGACGCATATCAGTAGAAAACACTACTTCCCCGTTTTCAGCCAAGGTGTCCGATAGTATGTTGAGCTCTTCTTCCGAGAAGCGCTCCTTGTGCAGGTGCGCAGCTCCTTTTTTAAGTGCCTTCGGCATTCTTATATGCTGCTGTATTATATTGGGACAGGTGTGGTTTTGCTGTGGATCCTGGGTGCAGAGGATGGCAATGGATTGTGTTTTTAAAGATGGCCACCGTGCTTTTTCCCGTTCCTGTGCGTTGACGCTACTTCCGGTTCTGCTTATTTACAGTGTCCGTTGTTAGCGGTTACCGCTAATGCCGGTGGCATGGATGGCAGTGTTTCTATCTGTGCTTCTCTCGATGCCGCTAAGGGTGATTTTTGGTTACGGCATGGCGGTAGGGTCCTTACCGGCATGGCACAAAGCTTGTGCCCGCGAGGTCGTAATGGCCCTCTAACTGCGGGCTCTTTGCAACACGGACACGTTATTTGCTCCATGCCGGTAAGGACACTGACTTACCTCCAAACTCGGAATGAGGCCCATTATCTTCCTTGGTGTTACCTCCCTCCCTTAGTGCCCTTTCTAGTTCCCTCTCCACATCTTGCAGTTCAGCCTGGATCCCTCCTTGTAGCCCTTTGGACTTAGCTATAGCTACCCCCCTCATTACCACTTTAAATGCCTCCCAAAGCATACCTGCTGTCTCTACACTGCCAGTGTTTATCTCAAAGTAGTTTATTATTTCCTCCCTCATGTCCTCCCGGAAGATGGTGTCTTTCAGCACCTCTGCTCTGAGGCGCCATGTCGGGATCTTTGCTCTCGGGGGTCGGTATTGCCATCTCAGGATTAGTGGCGAGTGGTCTGAGAGGACCCTCGCTTTATATTCCGTTTCCGTTATCTCAGTCATCGACTCTTGCATGGCAAACATATAATCCAATCTAGTGTGCACATTTTGTGGGGCTGAGTAGTGTGAATACTGCCTCTCCTGGGGGTGGTGTGACCTCCATACATCCACAAACCCGAAATCATCCAACAGCGTATGCAGTGTTCTAGCAGCTGGGGTGGGTCTGTCCATTTTTCCATCTGACCTATCTACCATAGTGTTTTACAGACAGTTGAAATCTCCTCCCCAGATCACCGCCCCTCCCAAGTACGTACTAAGTTTGTTACATAAGGTTCTAAAATATGCTGCAGTGTTTTGGTTTGGGGCATACATGTTTATAATGTTTATCTCCCTGTTTTCCACCAGCCCTCTCACCATGACCATCCTCCCGTCTGCCTCCACTGTGGACTGTAACAGTTGGAACGGGACATGTGGCGCCACCCAAATTATCACTCCCCTGGCATAGGCCGAATATGATGCTCCCACCACAGTCCCCCTCCATTTCTTCTGGATTATCTCCATCTTGTCTTGTGTAAGAGGGGTCTACTGCAGCAGGGCTATGTCTACTTTCTGTCTGCGTAGGTATAGCATGACCTTATTCCTCTTTAGATAACTATTGAGCCCTCTGACATTCCAAGTAATTATTTTAAGATCCCCCATGCATATCAGGGTCCCTCTTCTCCCCCCACAAGTGCAGTCCATGACCAAATAGATTCCCATTCTATGTGGGCTCGTCTCCCAACATGAACTTCCCCAAACAACAAACACCTTAAATTTCCCAACCTCCCTCCCTCCCGTCTCCCTTCCCTGCCCCAACTCACTCCCCTCCCTTTCCTCCCGCCCCAACACCCGACCCAACTGTTGCCCAGCTCCATCCCTGGATCTCAGGCACCCCCAAATCTAGCCATTTCTGGCAATTGCCTTTACTCACGGCTCAGCAGGGTGAAGTCGCCCTAATGGCGGCCCTACTACTCTAACTCCTGGGGGTAGGTTGTTTCCATCTTGCCACTCCCGTTTGCTTCCATGTGAGCGCGCTTAATGCTACCCAATTTACATTCACATTTTATATTCTAGTCCAACAAGTCCAAATGTCTCTTAGTGCAATTTTCAATGTTAGCTGTCCTCGCCCCGCCCTTGTTACTCATGCGACAATCCTTTAATTTTTCACCAGGGCCCCCCCTTCCCCATCCTTGCATTCTACATAATGTGACCCCCTCACTTATCGTGATCCTCGTGGTCTTGCTTCTCGCCTTGTTCAGGACAACCGTGCATATCCAACCATGCCGCCGCGCCTTCCGGGGTATCAAAAAAGTATGCCTTACTTTTGTGCAGGACCTTGAGCTTTGCGGGATACAAAAGGATGTAATTGATTCCAGCCATACGCATTCTCCTCTTGATCGCCACATAGTTATAACGCTGTCTCTGTACCAACATGGTGTAGTCAGGGTATGCCGTAATGGTCGCAGATGCCCTTTCGATCGTTCCACCTTTGCGAAAGTACTCCAGGATCTTCTCTCTATCTTTATAGTTCAAGATCTTTGCTATTACCGCCCGAGGGGGGGCTCCAGGTCGTGGTTTCCTCATCAGGGCCCTGTGCGCCCATTTGTCAGCCCCTATTTCTTGCGGGATCAAATTCTCCACGTAGTCCATGGGGTCCTGACCTTCCTCTCCCTCCGGTAGGCCGACCACCCGTATGTTGTTTCGTCTCACTCTCCCTTCAGCCTCCTCCACGTGGTTCTCCAAGTTGGCGACCTGTTGCTTCAGAATGTGGACTTCCTTTGTGTTACTTGTGCCGGTTTCCGTATTGGTTTTCACCACACTCTCTAGGCCGCTTGTTCTTTCAGCCAGCGCTCTTACATCTTGTCGCAGCAGGTTGACCTCTAGCCCAACCGCATCTGTTTTTGTTTCCAAAGCGGTTCTTAGGTCCGCTATCGCTGTACCCCACAAGGCTTTCAACTCCGTAATGGCTGTTAGGATCAAGTGATCCTCTTTTGTCTGGGATATTTCTGCAAGCGCGGCTGCCGTACCCTGTACCGGGGTGGTTGGAGTCTGTTGCGGCTTGGCAAAAATGTCCATAGTGGGTTACTTACTCTTGGTCTTGCCTCCTCTCACCGACATTGTGCAGTCCTGCCTTTCTGCCGGGACCCAGCTTTTCTGTAGCGTGCGGGCCCTACTTCCCCGTTCCTCCTTCTCCGTGGTTATAGCGTGCTGTGGCACCGCCAGGCCTGTGTGTCTCTTGTGCCTTAACCCAGTCCACTTTTTGAGGGCTACACCTCTCGCTCTCGCAGGCAGTCCGTTGCAGCTCACACGCGTCGTGAGCAGTTTGCACTGTGTTGTGGACCGCTTCTAGCAAACCCTTTCTATATCACCAGTGCAGTTCTCTCAGCCGTAGTTGCTTCCCGCTTCACATTCAACCCACTGCGCTTTCCTTGCCAACCTCCGTCCGCCGTGGGGCTGCTGGGCCTACCTCGGCCTCCTTTGTTCTAGTGCGCCGGCCATTTTGTCTGGGGTGTCGCACTGCAACCACAAACTTTCAGTTGATCTTGCCAATCTTCCTGTAGTCATCGAAGACTCAGCTCTCCATCAAACTTGCCCTTCGCCTTTACACACCCAATAGTTTAATTATGAGCACAATCATGCCTTTTTTAGCTTATTTTCACGCAGGATCATATTGGATCGTCGGGAGCAGCTCGGAAGACACGTCCTACTCCTTGGCGCACTAGCTAAGGATACCTGAATCACGCCAGCCCCCTCATTAACCCTCTGCTGGAAGTTCGAAAGAGGGCAATGGGTTGGCAAGGACAGACAAGCTGCCTACAGACAAGACTAACAGTGTGATCAGGTGCTGCCTATGAAGAAACTGTAAGAGCTCGACAGCGAAGCTCTAAAACGGACAATGAGAAACATTTAGAGAACTATGCCTCTGTTTGGGGCCACCCGTACAGACAATGCTGATGACCAGTTTGATGAAGTTAGATATGTGCAAATGAAACGATGGTCCTTGAAAGCCAAATGTATATTGATTACAGTATTCGCATGTGTTGCAATAGCTCTGATAATCCTGTTATGGTATTTGGAGCGCTTACATCTGCTTGATACAATGTTAACAACTATTTGCACTACCACAATGGTTACCCCACACGTCCTTTCTCATACTCTCCGACCTCGGGACCTTAAACATAGAGGGGGTTATGACAACAACACCCTCCTGCTGATAATGAACGCCACACATGCCATCCTGAACAAAACAAACTGCTGGGTGTGCTCACATCTACCACAGCATGGGGAAAGAGGGCTGGGTTGGTACATACATCCTCGCCCTCTGACTACTGCCTATTATGCCTCTCTTAGGGTGCTATTGTTTGGAAGATGCAATGATAGTGCTACAGGGAACTTCGATGGTACTAAAATTAATGACTTTGAGAGACTTGTATTGACACCATTGGGTTGTTCAATATTTTCAGACAAAAGCAAACCAAACATTGCATCCACCAGACCTGTCGATAGGCTTTCCAGACCCTATCAATCTATGATCACTTTCAAGATGTCTCCCATGGGCAACAGGGATGCCATACCACCCTCCTACACAATAAACCATAGCCCACACTTTGTTCCGTTTTGTATGCGAAAAAAAAGGCACTCGACAAATGGGCAACTTTGACTGGTGCGCAAATACTGCTATCTTAGGGCATGAAGATAGACCATTGTACATAGGGGGTCCTGTTTATTTTGTATGCGGGGAGGAGGCATACCCATGGTTACCCAGGGTTTAGGGAGATAACTGCTACTTGGGAATACTCTTGCCAGGAGTATATCTTGCAACAACTTCCGAAATTTCCAAACCAGTCCCCAGGCGGCAGATAGATGGTGATACAACCTGGGAAATATTGGGGATGTAACAACATCGTTTGTACCCTTCTGGGGACAGGCAATCAACTCGTACAACATGAGGAGATTGGCCAGAGTCCTGGAGAAGACAATCAATGAGACAACAGACATAATGTATAATATGACATTAGAGCAAAAGGCAATCAGGCTGGTGGTCCTTCCAAATAGGATGGTGCTCGACGTCATCCTGGCAGAGCGTGGTGGTGTATGCAAATCAGTGGGATCTGCGTGCTGTGTTTTTGTACTTGACTCCTCCCCCACAAAATTCAAAGCGATAAAAAGATTGCATCTACTAAGTACAAAAATTCATGTCCCCAAGGGAGATTGGAACATTGGTGACTGGTTCTGGGACATGTTAAGATCCTGAGGGTGGAAGATATTCTAATTCCTGGCCATAATACTCAGTATTGTGCTATTCTGTTGTTGCTGCGTGCAGTGTCTACCCGCCATTTGCACCATGATAGGGGCTAGCTGTGCACAGGCTGTCACAAAGATCAAGCTGAAACCCAAACTGTCCAAAATCACCAACAATGCAATGGTAGCACAAGATGCCACGATAAAAGAATTCATGTCCATTGACATTTTCGATGAGAATGATTCAGGTTGTTCCGATGACAACAGCTCGCACACTTGGTCTGAGGAAGATGCAATTTTTGGTTGATTCTCTTGACTTAGGCCAAAAGGATGCTTTGTAGAAATGTAAATGCAACTATGCTGTCTGAATATATATCGTATCACTTTCGCATCATGAAACAATATCGCAACATGTGAACCTGAAACCATTGCTTGAGAAGCCATTTTGTGTAAGGAGGCCATTTTGAGTTCTTGTTCTGCTCTCTGCTCATTGCATATATATATATATTGGTTTTCAGCTTGAGCACATTAACCGACCGCTGCTTGAACTTTGAGTTGCTTACATAGTTAGGAATGCCAGGCTGCCACATGATTTGTTTTGTCTTATAATGAGAGAACCTTGAAGCTGTACATAAGCACGAGTAATCCACAAACTCAGGTGCCATTCTGTCTGGTTAGGCCATTATAGCAGCCAGCTAGAAAGAATTATACATGGCTGTATGTGCTGAGTTGTTATTCATTTCTGCTCCAGAACTGTCTGACCTTAGCACAGAGAGATAACATTGGCTGGTAAGGCAAGAAGTGCCACCTCGTTATAGGGAACATGGTATGTTTTCCTCCATCCAGATGCACCTGGTTCTCAGATAGGATATTGTCTTGGCACTGGCAGCAAGAGTGTAGAATGTTTTAGTATAATGAATTACGCAGTAACCCCTTGAACCCTAGCCTTATGATGTCTGAACAAAGGGGGCCGGGCAATGCCTTCTAATGCTGTGAAGTTTGCTATATATGTGCCTGTTGTACTTGTGCTCACTCTCTCTCGCCAAACGGTGTCCGCCTTTTTACACACAGTGGGGCGCTGAGATCCATTTGATCAAATGCTATTATTTAATAAATATATTTGACTTTGGATCCTCGTGACATTAGTATATGATTGGATGCCTTAATTCCGGTCTTTGATCCATCAGGTGCATGATTTGCATTCTCGTATTGACAGATGGCTATTGTCAGATTTACTTGTTGGATGCATAGAGCAGGTGTCGATTCTGCCTAGAACCTTCTCGGATAACTCTCCAGTCACAATCTCGTTGAAATGGGTTGAGGGATGTAGGACAGCGCGTTCATGGGACTGAAACCCAATGCTATGCTTGATCCGGTTTTTGAGTCGGAGCTTGGTTCAGGCATTGACAATTATTTTGAGTTCAATGCCGGGACAGTGGCTACTCAAGCTACCCTGTGGGAGGCTTTCAAAGTCTACATACGTGGCGTAGCCCTGGCGAAAGAGGCTGCGAACCTCAAATCAATCCGTAGATCAATCAAGGAAAGCGAGCTCCTACTCGCCCAGCTTGAAACGCAATATGCTTCCTCTCTATCTACTGTCACACTTGGTGAGATAGGGTCTGCTCTGGAAACCTTTAGGGCCCATGCAGACCTGGAACTCAAGTTCCTAGATGATCAACAGGCCGCTAGACAGTATGGTGAGGGAGAACGTCCCGGCAGACTACTGGCGAGATTGGTCCGGCAAGAAAATTGTACTCTCCATGTTCCTACAATTGAGAGACGGGACGATACACTGGCCCACTCTGCTCAGGATGTCAATGAGGAGTTTCGTTCTTTTTTTGAGGTGTTATATGCAAATGCTGACACTGCCCCTTCAGCAAATATTAAATCATTTCTTGATAGTCACCCGCTTTTGGTGTTATCTGCCGAGGCTAGAGAGGCACTTGACCGCCTAATAACAAGGGAGGAAATACTGGGAGCCATCAATTCGCTCTTGATGGGGAAGACCCCCAGTTCCGACAGCCTCAGCACTGATTTTTATAAGTGCTATAAGGAGTGTCTTATTGCCCGACTATCTGCCTTGTGGGAGGAGGCATGCATGGTCGGTAGACTTCCCCCCACGCTTCGCAAGGCGATTATCTCTGTGCTGATAAAGCCTATCAAACCAGCTACACAGTGTGGCTCGTATTGGCCATTCTCCCTTATAAATTGTGATGTCAAGATCTTTGCTAAGGTGCTGGCCCTCCGGCTAGTCCCAGATATGTCGTTTTTCATCCACCCCGATCAGGCGGGATCTATCCTGGGGCGATCCACGGCGCTTAACCTACAGCGCCTCTTTGATATCCTGGGCCGCATTGATCCAGAGACGTAAACTGTGGCTTCAAACTTAGACATGCAGAAGACATTCGACTCGGTCTCCTGATGGTTCTTGTGGGCAGTACTGGAGAAGGGTAATTCCAGCCCCTGCTTCCTTTCCTGGGTGAAACTGCTTTACGCATCCCCTGTTGCAAGGGTCTGCACTGGGGACCGGTACTCCACCCAATTTGAGATTGCCAGGGCTACCAGACAGGGCTGCCCCTTCTGCCCCCTGATATTTGTGATAGCTATCGAACCCCTGGCAGACAGATCCGCCAGAAACAAGCCCATAGGGGTATAAGACTCACAGGGGACCCGGAGATCATTTCGCTTTATGCAGATGATGCACTGCTCTATATCCATTCCCCTGAGGAGAACCTGGCACCAATCATAAATTATGTCGTCCTTTTTGGTGAACTTTCCGGGTTAAAAGTGAACTGTACAAAGTCCACACTGTTCCCACTGACAGACATCACCATAGCTCCCCAAAACCTTTTGGGTTCTCTTGGTCTCAATCAGAGATAAAGTACCCAGGGGTTGTAGTCACACATCACCGGACCTCAATATACGACCACAATTACAGGAGTTACCTCTCTTCTCTTGAGCATAAGCTTGGTGGCTGGGTGACACTGCGGATCACAGTGGCCGGACGGGTGGCACTCCTCAAGATGATAATACTCCCACAGCTTCTATATAGCTTTCTGAATATCCCGCTCTGGCCGGGGACTGAATTTTTCAACAAACTCACTCTAGCGATCAATAGCTTTCTATGGCACTCTGGTGCGGTCCGCTTGAAATTGGACACTTTAGTCACCCCGTATGTACAGGGAGGGTTCGCTGCCCATAATTTCGAGCGATACTGGATAGCTGCCCAAGCTCACTATGCTGCATTTTGTTTTGATCCTGGCGGATCTCATCCTCATGTCAAACTGGAGCGCCTAGAGACAGGGAACCTAGACATCCGTTCCTTGGTCCTCCCCTCCTCTGCCCTGAACTTGGAACCCCCTGACCCTACTGGGGTCACAATGACTACATGGAACAAACTTTGGAGACAGGTGGGCACCCCCCGCCCATTCAACAGTGACTTCCCCCTTTGGAACTGTCTGCCGGGGTTCCCCCCATGGACGGATCGACTGTGCGCAACTGGTCGGCAGCTGACTTTGTTGTCCTACGAGATGTGTACGCTATGGGGTCTTTGACTGAGTGGCTTGACCTGCCTGAATCCTTGAGAGCTTGCCCCTCCAGATGGTTGCAGTATGCTGGCCTGAGCCGGGCGATCAAAGACAACTGGCAGGAATTCCCCTCGCTTCCCCCAGACGACTCCTTATTAACTATGGTTCTGGGCGGCTCCTTGACACGTAGAGGGGTGGTCAGGTTGTACGGACTTCTTCAGTAACGGGCTTGCCAACCACTAGATAGGCTCAGCGGAGAAGGAGTAGACAGTTGGGTATTGACATGTCTGACGAGATCTGGGAATCCATGTGCGCCCGCACCCGTGAGATATCCTTTTTTCATGATTCCGGTTGATCCAATTTAAAGTGTTGCACAGATACCACTACACCCTGGCTAGGCTGCACCGTATGTCTGGGGAGCGGCCCTCTGAGCGCCCTAGATGCAACACCGACAATGCAGGGTATATTCACATGCTTTGGTCTTGTCCAAGAATTGCTATCTTCTGGGAGGGGGTTTGTGAAGCCATATCATGGATGCTGGATAGTACTATTGCACCCACCCCAATGTCATGCTTGTTTCATGAGTTTCCCCATACTTGCCGGAGCTACAGAAAGTTGGCTGGTCTCTGTATGTTGCTAGCAACTCGTTGTATATTGCTATTATGGTTGCGCCCTCTGGCTCCCACCTTGAAACATTGGCTTCATGCTGTAACTTGGGCTTCAGATGTTGAGGAGCGGTGGTCCACCATGTAGCCGGCACAAGTAGGCCTAGGAACATTCAAACCCCCTTTCAAACTTATCTGCATTCCTTGACTGCTGCTGAGGTCGGAGGTAGCAATATTCCGCCAAACCCCTGATTATTAACATTGTCAGTAAACATTTAACTGTCTCCTGGCTCTAGCCTCATGTTGTAAAATCTGCAAGTTTTATTTTCAGGACCCTGCGTGGTCACACTGTCAGATCCTATGCTGTTGATGGTGGTAAATGGGGTGTATAAGTATGCTCGTCGTTCCTTGTTGGAATGTGAAGCATGTTAAATAAAGGTTTAAAAAAAAGAAAGTCTCTTGCCTTCGAGGGTCTGAGGCAAACTAACAAACAAACAATTCAAAGTTATTTTTCAAAACACATTGGGTGCTGGCTTCTCACCCTTGGATCCCCTTCTTCCAGGCTTAAATCCACAAATCATTCCTATCACTATCAGGACATTCGGTGGTTGACTTTCTAACTTACGAGGTCCTGACAGGTTCAAATATAACAAACAAAAATTCCTTTCTTATTACACTAAAGGTGATAATTCTTCACCCCTGGGTCCCCCTCTTCTGGGCTCAGACCCCTCTCTAGTAGCAGCCTCCCTCCCGTCGGGTTCACTTTTGGCTTGTATTCAGAGACCTTTTCCTCGCTTGCATTCACCTGTAGTTGGGGTGATGGCTTCTCACCCCTGGATCCCCCTCTGCTGAGCTCAGACCCCTCTCAAGTGGTTTCCTCCCTCCGCCGGGTTCACTACAGCCTTTTCACTCAATTTTGCTTAAAGCAGTAATTGGGGTATTCGATTCTTCACCCCTGGATCACCCTCTGCCGGGCTCAGACCCCACTCGACTGTTAACTTATATTCGGTACCCTAGTACCTGTTGCACTCACAAGTCTTAATGTCTCTTTAAACAACAAACTGTTGACATCCCTCCATCGGGTTCTGTTAGGTAAGATTTCCACAGAGCTGGTAAATCTTCCTTTCCTGGTTCAACCCCAGAACCTTTACCTCAGTGTGTGGGAACCTTTTTCCACACTCACCTAATCTTTAACTCTTTATATGGGTGTCATTTTTAAGACTCTCCATAGTGTCTTTTTAAAATTATCATGTTTAACAACTTATTGGCAATAAGTGCCTGTTGTTGCTGGGTTGCCCTAGGGGCTCCCCATTTAACTTTCTTGTGCTAACCTTGAGTGAACTACAGTTCCCAAGGGTAGAAAGGATCTTTGGATCCCTTTTACATTTTATTCTGTGAAACCAGCACACCCCACCTTATGTGAAGTGCTAGGGAGATACAATGCATCCCCTTTCTTTTTTAATAATTCTTTTTTAAATTACGTTTGTAGCCAAATATTGGCTTTTACAAGGATGTGTTAAAAGAAAACTTTGCAATTTGGTGTCCAGGTCAGTGTAACGAAAAACAGAGTTGTGAACAATCTGAGAAGTCTTGTGACAACATTGCTTTAAAGATTTGCGATGTTGTCTATTGCCAGCTTTAGGATTTTTGCAGCTGCGATAGTGCATCTGTTGTTGTCACCAGAAAGAAGACAGGTCCACCAAAGGTCCTGTTCACGGAGATCACTGTCCAGAAATAGTGGTGAAAGGTACATCTTTCTGAGGTTTTGCGTTGCGGGACATTTCATCATAAGATGGCGTAGGGTTTCCGGCAGGCTGGTTTCCTGACAGAGTCTACAATCACTCATGGCCGATTGGGATCTGATTGTCAGGATTTCCCCAGTGAGTAAGAGGTTGAATCGTGCTCTGAGAAATGTTCCTCTCATGGATTTGTTGGGAATTCTTTTTATGTATAGCACTACCTCTTTTCTTTTACGCACTATTGCAGGAAGATGGGTCAATAGTCTGTTAGATGATGTCTGATCTAAAGTCTTCATCCAGTCTAGGTCTTTCATCTTAGTTTTTATCCTCAGAGGGTTGACCTTCTTATCCTCTTCTGTACAGGCTATTGTTTTTAGCAGAGATTTGTTCCTTTCGCACCAGCCAGATAATTGAGCACAGGTCCCTCTGACGGCTTCCTGTTTGATCAGAACGTAGAGGCTCGGACTGTCTAAGAGCAGACGTTTTCTGAATAGTTGGATTCAACAGTTGTTTAGCGCTGCTGATAAGGAAAGCAAGCCTAGTTCATGTCGGATCGCTGCAATAGATGTCGACTTGGGAATTTGCAAGACTGAGCGTCAAAAGAAGCCCTCCAATTTAGGCCAAATCGTCTCCGGCATTGCCAGGCAAGCGTCCATGCCGTATACCATTGATGGGATGACTTTGGTTTTATAAAATTGGATGGCCGGCAGCAGGGAAAACCTTCCGTACTTTTTGTCAAGCATTCTTGTCTGGGCAGTGAGGTTGTGAATTTTAGACCAAAGCACTCGCTGCATGTGCACCTCGGTTTTGGAGCAATCAAAGGCAACACCCAAGTATTTAAAGTGGTCGACTGACTCTAACTTTGTTCCTTCCAGAAACCATGTTGGTGTTACTTTTTTCGATGGCGCTTTTTCCATGGTCAAGATTTTAGTTTTCCTCTTATTGATCTCTAAGTTGTTGAGGGCTAGATAGGACGCCAGGTGGTCAAGCTTACGTTGGAGCCCGATCAGGGTTTGATCGATCAAGATCATGTCGTCAGCATACAGTAGATACGGGACCTCAGAGGAACCAATTTTTGGTGGAAAAGCCCAAACTTTTGGTGCAGAGTCTTTATAGTCCCCAAGAAAGGCGATGAAAAGTGTGGGAGCCAAGGGGCAACCCTGTTTGACCCCTCTAAAAGAGGGTATCTCTGCGGAAATGAAGCCATTCTGACTTAGACGTACTCGCATACGTGTTCCTGTGTGGAGGGCTCTGATAGGCGCCAAGATGGTAGGAGGGCAGTTCCAGGCTGCTAGTTTCACCCAAGGCTTGTTCCGGTCCACGCGGTCGAATGCTTGGGTTAGATCCACAAAGGCTAGGTACACTTCGCGAGCACCGGCTCAAACTTTACTTTTTAAGATGTTGAGAACCATGATGTTTGCAGATGTGTTGGCATTTTTCAAGAAGCCAGTTTGGAACGGTTCACACAGGCCGATGATTTGGCCCAGTGTTGGAATTTTTCAAGCAATAGCGAGGCAAAGACCTTGCCGATGGAATCCAATAGCGCTATCGGGCGATAGTTGGACGGGTATTCTCTTGAGCCTTTTTTAAAGATAGGGACCACCACCGCCGAGGTCCAGGATGAGGGGATGGTTTTGTACTCCTTGCAACGTGCGAAGATTATTCTGATCAAGGGCGCCCATTCTTCCGGGAGATGCTTTAAGTCAAAGTTGGTAAGGTCATCCGGGCCCGGTGCTCTGGAGGCTTTTAACTTCTTGATCTTTCTGAGGATATCCTCCTTGTCTGTGATGTCTTCACACAGAACCAACGAGGTCTCTTTGCTTCGTGTCGTGACGTCTTCAATTGAGGCAAAGAGGTTCTTAAAATGGTCTACCATTTTCTCTTTGCTTACAGTATTCGTTAGAATCGAATTAGGTTGCAAACCCGAGGGTCTAATTAACCACCAGAATTCCTTTGTTTTTTTTAAGGCCACTATCTGGAGCATTTGCTCAGCGTCCTGTTGGTATAAGTCCATCTTGTAAGATCTGAGCCATGATCTATAGCTCTTATTTTTCATCTGAAACTGGGACCATGCTTGTGGAGTGTTTTGTTTAAGAGTAAGTTTTTTGGACTGTCTTAGCTTGCTGCGGCGTTCAACGAGGGCTGTGCTGTACACGTGAGGTCCTTTCGCTCGGATGGATTTTGTTGGCAAGCAATATTTCGAGAGTAGAGGTTGATAATCCACTGTGGGTTCTTTCCCTTTGCCGACGTTGACTTCACACTGCCGTGTGTATTTTTTTGCGAGTTCAGCAATATTTGACGATGCTAACTTAAGCCTCATTTGCTGCTGGCTTAGTTCAATGGTAGCATTCCATGAAGGGTTTTGGATGCAGCTGGTGGACCAACTTGTGGTCACAAGGCTGTGGTTGCTTTCGTCAGTCCTCAAAACTTGAAAAGAGTCGAGTTGTGCCAATAAGGTGGAAGAGACAAAAATGTAATCCAAGGTCGCAAAAGAGGAGGCTCTTTCCCATGTAGGAATCAGTTGGTCGGCTAAGCCAATGGATGAGGCGTTATCTAAAGATCTTGTAACGCTCACCTGATTCCCGTAGAGGCGCCGGTCTTGACTGGGCGTATACCGTATCTTCAAGGTGATGTGTAACACACGGCTGGCTCTTTGGGCTGGACCTCTGTGCACTGTATGTCTGACTCGAAGGGTAAGATGTCTTAGGTAAGTGAACGCTGTGCTCTCCATCTGCCTCGGGGCAGGGTGCTGTAACCAGTTTCTTCACTGGATAAGGGGAGCAGGCCTCTTGACTTCAGAGGACTGCTGTCCGTCGTTTACTGCACGAACGGTAAGTTTCGAGTAATTCTAATGTCTTTAAAGTCTTTAGTAATGATGTCTCTTGTTTTGCAGGGTTCCGGCGATGGCGGATGACGGGCTGAAGTGAGTTGAAGATGGAGCCCGTGTGATGAATAGAAGCGCCTGGAAGCACGTAAGTAAGCGCTTGTTGCCTGCTTCACGATGCGCTCTAACTGTCTTTTTATTTTGCAGGTACAAGTTCGGAGCGGCTGCAGGGTGCCGGAATACCCACTGGGTTAGATGTGGAAAGGAGTAATGGCACGTGAGTATTAAAGTTCCCCAATGTCTTTAAACGCACCTTGTTTTGTCTTTCAGATGCGGGATGCAGCGCCGAAGGCCTCCGGAGCGTGCGAAGAGTTGGTAAGCTTTTGTCTTTCAGATGCCGGAATGCAGTGTGAAGACCTCCGGAGCGCACAAAGAGTAGGTAAGCCTTTGTCTTTCAGATGCCGGAATGCAGCGCGAGGCGTTGGTGACAGCCGATGGACCAGGTAAGTGAAGAGCTGTCACTGAAGACCGTAATGCTAACCTGTTCTTTCTTGTCTTTATAGGTGTTGCTGAAGACTGGATTCAGGATGGTAAGCCTTTTTCCTTAGGCCCAGGATCAGATGCAGAAGTCACGATGAGCGTTCTGCTGCAGAGGATGCAGAATAACGCAAAGCAAGATTCATCCATCGGGTGTGGTTTAAATAGCCTCCTGTAGTGCTTAGGTGTCTCCTTCCACAGCCACGCCTAGGTAAGAAAAGAGTTCCTGCTTTCCAGAAGTGTTCCAGTGTTCTGAATCTAGGGAGTGGCTCCTGCCCCACCCAACAGGAAAAGTAGTTCCAAACAGAAGAGGATCAGAGGCTCAACTGGCAGGCAAGTAAGCAGCATGGTCTGCTGCAGGTAAGTCCACCCAAGCATTATGAGCCCGGCGCTTCCAGCGCTGGGACTGGGCATATTTATGAGCCTGGTGCCACTGGTGCCAGGACTGGGTCCGAAAGGTCCCAATTGGGACTGGTTGGCATTCGGAACCTGGGTTATGGATCTGCTTCCAAGGGAGTTGGGAAAACCCTGACCTTTTGGAAGCAGAGATCATGACAGTACCCCCCCTCAAGGCCCCTCCCAAACCAGGCTTCTCCGGGGGTTTTGGCTTGTCAGGAAATGTTCGGTGAAATCTTTTGATTAGGCGAGGAGCGTGGACATATTCAGCAGGTTCCCAGGATCTCTCTTGGGGGCCGTAGCCTTTCCAGTCAATTAGGTAAAATAGTTTAGATTTGGAGATCTTGGAGTCCAGAATGCTTTTGACTTCAAACTCGAGTTCTCCATCAACTAGGATAGGTTTTGGAGATTTAGTTAGTCGGGTTTGAGGTTGCACGGGTTTTAATAGAGAGACGTGGAAGACCGGATGTATCTTCATGTGCGGGGGCAAGTCCAACTTGACCGCTACTGGGTTTACTATGGTAGTGATGGAATAGGGACCAAGGTATCCTGGGTTGAATGTGCGTGGCCCTTTTAGAGGTAGATATTTGGTGGATAACCAGACTTGATCCCCTACTTGATATTGAGGGGCTTCCTTCCGATGTTGATCTGCTCCTTTCTTGTATTGTTCTTTAGCCCTTTGAAGGTGAGAAACAGCTTCCTTAAAGGCTTGGGTGATTGTAGAATGCAGGTAGTCTACTGCTGGTGTTTCAAGATCTTGGAGGGAATCCAACTCCGAGGTTCGAGGGTGACTGCCGTACAAAAGAAAAAACGGGGTTTTCCCAGTTCCCGAATGGACAGAGTTATTGTAGGCATATTCGGCTATCCAAAGGATGTCTTTCCAAGTTTTTTCAGTTTGTTGCAGCATGCAGCGTAAATACTGTTCCAGAGTTTGATTGGTCCTCTCGGTTTGTCCGTCGGTCTGAGGGTGGTGACTGGTCGATAGTCTCACATCAATTTGAGCCGACCGACAGTAACTTCGCCAAAAATGAGAAATAAATTGACTACCTCGATCCGAAATTAGAACCGAAGGAAAACCGTGCAGTCGGACGATGTTTTCGAGAAATTCTCGGGCCAGAGTTGCTGCTGTTGGCAAGCCTTTGAGCGGAATGAAATGCGCCATCTTGGAGAATAAGTCCACGATTACTAAAATCGTATTGTATCCGGAGCATGGAGGTAGATCGGTGATGAAGTCCATAGAAAGCGTATGCCAAGGGCGAGGTGGGATGTCAATAGGGCGTAAGAGGCCTGCTGGTCTTTCCTTTTGACTCTTGTTTTGGGCGCATACTCCACAGGACATTATAAAGTCTCTGATATCTTTTTTCCAAGACGGCCACCAGAAGTAGCGCTTGATCTTTTCTGAGGTCTTGGCCATACCGGGATGTCCTTCCATTAAAGAATCGTGATAACAAGAGATTACTTTTTTCTGTAAATCTGTGCTGGGTAGGTATAATCGTTCTTGGAAATACAATAAGTTGTCCTTTACTGCAAAGTCCTTTCCCTGCAGATGCCAATTCTGTATGTCTGCTGGAGTTACAAGTTGCCTGGTTTTATCCTTAACTTCCTCTATGGATTCTGTGGCGATTACACCCAGAATTCTTTGTTTGGGAATGATTGGTACAGGTTTAGGGTTGATCAAGTGTTCTTCCACTCCCATCCGAGAAAGGGCATCAGCTTTACCGTTCTTTGTACCAGGTCGATAGGTAATTATGAAGTCAAACTCGGCAAAGAATAATGCCCAACAGAGTTGTCTAGAGGATTGGGCTTTTGCGGTTTTCAAATATTGCAGGTTTCGGTGATCCGTAATCACAGTAACGGTGTGTCGGGCCCCCAGCAGATAATGCCGCCAAGCCTTAAAGGCAGACTTGATAGCCAGAAGTTCCTTGTCAGTAATCGTGTAATTGATTTCAGGAAGCGAGAATTTGCGGGACCAAAATGCTACGGGATGCAACTGATTGGTTACCGGGTCCTTTTGTGATAGAACTGCCCCCATGGCAAGGCTTGAAGCATCAGTTTCCACGATGTAGGGGAGTTCGGGGCGAGGGTGTTTTAAGATTGGTGCAGAGATAAATTTAGTCTTCAAATCCTGGAAAGCTTGTTCCGCCTCGGTAGACCATTCAAAACGTTTGTTTTTCTTTAACAAGGCAGTGATGGGCTGGACTATTCGAGAGAATTCGGGGATAAACCTGCGGTAAAAGTTAGCGAAGCCTAACATGCTTTGCACACCTTTTACGGAGGATGGTGATGGCCATTTGAGAACTGCATCGACCTTCTTTGAATCCATACGCACTCCTCCGCCAGGTGATAATATGAATCCCAAGAATTCAACTTCAGTCACGTTGAAAACACATTTTTCCAACTTAGCGAAAAGTTTCTGTTGACGCAATCTTTCGAGGACCATTTTCACGTGTTTCCGATGTTCAGATTCTTATGAAGAATAAACGAGGATGTCGTCAATGTAAACAACAACACACACATCTATGAGCTCTCTGAGGACATCGTTCATAAAATATTGAAAGGCGGCCGGGGCATTGCAAAGTCCGAAGGGCATGACCTGATATTCAAATAGCCCATACTTGGTGCGGAAGGCCGTCTTCCATTCATCGCCCTCTTTTACTCGTACCAAGTGGTAAGCTCCTCTAAGATCCAGCTTTGTATATATGCATGCTTTTCTAACTTGGTCCAGGAGTTCAGGGATCAAAGGTAACGGATATCTATTCTTAACGGTGATCTGGTTCAGGGAGCGATAATCTATACAAGTTGTAAGGTCTCCTTCCTTTTTTGGAACGAAGAACAAAGCTGAAGAAGCAGGGGACTTGGAAGGACGAATAAACCCATTTGCCAGGTATTGATCCAGGTATTGTCGAAGGTGAAGGTTCTCAGGCTCGGTGAGGGCATAAATTCTACTACAAGGAGGAGTAGATCCAGGTATCAGGTCTATCTGCCAGTCATAAGACCTATGAGGAGGTAGAGAGTTAGCCTGATCCTTCCGGAAAACATCTTGGTATTCTAGGTATTCGGGAGGTAACTGGGGAGTCTCTGAACAAATTGCTGCCAGTGCAACACCAGGTGGAGGGTGACAAGTAGAGACACATTCTGGAAACTGGACCGTTCTTGCTCGCCAATCGATCAGAGGATTGTGTTTCTCTAACCAAGGTATTCCTAGAATAATCTGAAACTGAGGGGCCTTGATCACATCGAACACGATCTTCTCATGGTGTCCATCTTGACTTACTAGCGTCACCTCTTGAGTGGTATGCGTTACTGGCCCGGAGGCTATCTCCGTACCATCCACCGTAGTAATGACGTCCTTTACAACCTTGGGACAAAGAGTTAGATTCATCCTCAAAACCATTTCATGATCCACATAATTGCCGATGGCACCGCTGGTGACGTAAGCTTCAATTGCATGTAATCGATCCGGATTATCAGGGCTAATGAGGACCATAGGTATCACGAAATGCGAGGTCACGGAACTGGTTTTCACGCTCGGCAAGAGGACCTCTATTCTTGTCGGGCGAGGTCGTTTCCCTGCTCAGAGTTTGTAACTTTGGTAACTACAGCTCCTACTGCCTTCTTGGCAGGTTTCACCGGACAGTCTTGAAGAAAGTGCCCTGAGTTTCCGCAATAGAGGCATAATTGCAACTGTTTTCTCCTTTCCCGCTCCTTTTGTGTTAGAGGACCTTTTAGACCCCCTATTTGCATGGGTTCCCCGGAGTCTACTCCTTTGGAAGGAGTTGGCGGTTTGGAAAATACTCGAGCATCAAACTTGGAACGATCGGCCTTCCTGTTCTGCAGTCTGTGATCTATTTGAACGACTAAGTCTATATAGTCCGAACAATCTTGTGGGGGATTCACTACTTGGGCTAACACATCTTTGAGCTCTCCACGTAGACCTCTATAAAACAGCGTAATCCTTTTGTCCTCAGGCCATTGAGTTTCCACTATCAGTCTGTTGAAAGACGCAATATAAGCCAAAAGGTCTTGATTACCTTGTCGCAACGAAAGAAGCTCATTGTCCAAGGCCTGCCCCTGTGAATGTCTTGCGAACAGTTTTTCCATACTGAGCTGAAAAGCTTGAAAATCATGGAGGACCGGATCATCTTGATTTACTAGAGGGATCGACCAGTCTGCCGCATTGCCACTAAGGTACGAAAGCACGAAAGCTACTTTAGCTTGATCAGTTGGAAAGGCTGCTGGCCGGCATAAGAAATGCAACCGGCACTGATTGATAAATACTGCAAACCTCTTTGGGTCACCAGAAAATCGTTCGGGCGGAGCCAGAGGTACATTCCCAGGTAGGTTGATCTGCACTGGATTCATAGAGGATGTAGAAGGAAGATTTCCCCCAGATGCGGGTAACGGGGTCTGTCCGGCTTGTGACTGTAGCAATTGTCTAGCGAGATCATCTGTTCGCTCCTTGGAAATAATCAGTTCCCTTCTTAGAGCGTTCGTTTCCTGACGGGCTGCATGCACTTCTGCCCTTAGTTCCCCAAGTAACTGGGCTAGCTGGTCGGTATCCGAGGTTTCCATAGCGCCTGGACGGGAGTTTTGTGGTAGGCTTTGCGTTTTGTAACGCTCACCTGATTCCCGTAGAGGCGCCGGTCTTGACTGGGCGTATACCATATCTTCAAAGGTGATGTGTAACACACGGCTGGCTCTTTGGGCTGGACCTCTGTGCACTGTATGTCTGACTCGAAGGGTAAGATGTCTTAGGTAAGTGAACGCTGTGCTCTCCATCTGCCTCGGGGCAGGGTGCTGTAACCAGTTTCTTCACTGGATAAGGGGAGCAGGCCTCTTGACTTCAGAGGACTGCTGTCCGTCGTTTACTGCACGAACGGTAAGTTTCGAGTAATTCTAATGTCTTTAAAGTCTTTAGTAATGATGTCTCTTGTTTTGCAGGGTTCCGGCGATGGCGGATGACGGGCTGAAGTGAGTTGAAGATGGAGCCCGTGTGATGAATAGAAGCGCCTGGAAGCACGTAAGTAAGCGCTTGTTGCCTGCTTCACGATGCGCTCTAACTGTCTTTTTATTTTGCAGGTACAAGTTCGGAGCGGCTGCAGGGTGCCGGAATACCCACTGGGTTAGATGTGGAAAGGAGTAATGGCACGTGAGTATTAAAGTTCCCCAATGTCTTTAAACGCACCTTGTTTTGTCTTTCAGATGCGGGATGCAGCGCCGAAGGCCTCCGGAGCGTGCGAAGAGTTGGTAAGCTTTTGTCTTTCAGATGCCGGAATGCAGTGTGAAGACCTCCGGAGCGCACGAAGAGTAGGTAAGCCTTTGTCTTTCAGATGCCGGAATGCAGCGCGAGGCGTTGGTGACAGCCCATGGACCAGGTAAGTGAAGAGCTGTCACTGAAGACCGTAATGCTAACCTGTTCTTTCTTGTCTTTATAGGTGTTGCTGAAGACTGGATTCAGGATGGTAAGCCTTTTTCCTTAGGCCCAGGATCAGATGCAGAAGACACGATGAGCGTTCTGCTGCAGAGGATGCAGAATAACGCAAAGCAAGATTCATCCATCGGGTGTGGTTTAAATAGCCTCCTGTAGTGCTTAGGTGTCTCCTTCCACAGCCACGCCTAGGTAAGAAAAGAGTTCCTGCTTTCCAGAAGAGTTCCAGTGTTCTGAATCTAGGGAGTGGCTCCTGCCCCACCCAACAGGAAAAGTAGTTCCAAACAGAAGAGGATCAGAGGCTCAACTGGCAGGCAAGTAAGCAGCATGGTCTGCTGCAGGTAAGTCCACCCAAGCATTATGAGCCCGGCGCTTCCAGCGCTGGGACTGGGCATATTTATGAGCCTGGTGCCACTGGCGCCAGGACTGGGTCCAAAAGGTCCCAATTGGGACTGGTTGGCATTCGGAACCTGGGTTATGGATCTGCTTCCAAGGGAGTTGGGAAAACCCTGACCTTTTGGAAGCAGAGATCATGACAGATCTTGAGTTCATGTGCGCCTGCCATTCTGATCCTCTTTCGTCAGTAGCGGACCTTGGTAGTTTCAATGTTGGTCTGTTGTTAGAGCTAGGGCAGGTGGCGTTCAGGTCACCGCAGATGAGACTATTGGACAGTAGGTGGTCTGCCAGGAATTCATCGATCAATTCACCCATGGTTGCACAGAATGCATCGGTTGTTGTTCTCTGCGGGTTCCAGTATAGAGTGATTATCCCCAATTTTATTTTTCTAGGCATCAATTTCAAGTTATCACAAACGTCCCAGTTTAGAAGGGCGGCTAGGTGGCCGTAAGATTCAGAAGTTTTCTTTATGAGGTTTACTCCCGAACCGTTGCGAACGGCCAAAAGTAGACCAGATGAGGTTCTGCCTAAGGGGCCTCTGCTGGCGGGAGATACAATTACCGTGAAGCCGTCGAGGAGTGGCATCTCCTCCAACCAAGTTTCTTGGAGTTAAAGTATGTCAAAAGCGCCGAGGTCAATTCCTCCAGGTTTTGTAAGATGCTGATGCCCTCTCGTGTTCCATGATCCCAACTTTAACCTTGACGATTTGGGTTGGTCGTTTGAATTATCAGAGTTTGTCGAAGGTATTTGTTTGAGCTGCAGTGGCTGCTATATCTTGCTCGTTGGATCAAAGAATTTCGGCAGCCATGCCCATATTCCTTTCCTGGGACTTGCATCTCGCCGATTTTCTGGTAATTTAGATTCAGTAGTTTTCCGGTCCGGTGTCCAGTATGATCTTCTGTGGAAAAGCTGGCTCCTGTACCGACGTTGTGGTCTGTGCCTTAAAACTTGGTCTAGTTCCTCAGGTTTTCTATGTGAAGAAGGTGAGCCGCGCGATCCTCTGTGATCTCTATCGCCAAGGAAACACTCTGCAGAGTTTTTGATGGGTCGTTGGTTACTAAAGCTCACGGATTCCTTGGTGGTTCTGGAAGGCCCTCTTGGAGATCTTCCCCATCTTGAGTTTTTGTACAGTTCTTCAGTCTTCGAGACCTATTGTTTGTGGGTACCTCTCCTAGTACTAGAGTCCCTAAGGATCGTCTTATTGGATCTGTGGGTTTGTAGTTCAGTCAGTCGGAAGCCTCGGCTTTCGAGGTCACGATAGGCGTCAGATTGTATGTTCTCAAGAGATGGGGCTTTAATGTGCAAATAAGCCTTGGCCAACCTTTCTCGATGGTATGGTTCAATAAGGAGGAAATCCTCCGTTTTCAGAGTCTGCATCTTGGTTGTTTTAGGGAAAAGATGTAGGATAGTCCGCCTATTAAGGATCAGATCCTCTTATCTCTGGGGTTTGTTCGAGCTTAAAGAGCTGAGTCTCTGATTTCATTGTTAGACTTGAATTAGAATCTTTGTGTGAGATGGTTTTCCCGGGAGCTTTTGAAGATGAGTGATTGTGGCTTAGTCTACCATCTTTTGAGGGTTCCAGGAATGTTGCCTTTTCTTCTCCATTTCGGTCTCTCGCAGGAAATCTCCGTCTTTCCGCCTTGGGAGAGCTCTCAGAAGTATAGGGACAGGGCCCATGCTGTGAGGCGGAAATGCGATCGTGAGCTCTGAGGGAAGTTCAGCCACTATCCTTTTCTGAGCGAACCGAGGCAGTGCCTTTGAGGTTTGTTGCTGGGGTTGTTGGCACTATTGTTTGCTACTCCGGTTCTTGCCCCTGGGATTTTTTTGTTGGGGGTGCCGAAACTGACAACTTTGTTCCTGTTTGCAGACTTTCATCAGTATCTAGATGGATGGTTAAATCCATTGAGTCTTTATCCTGTAAGAAGTCGTTTAACAGTGATGGGTGAAGGTGGCAGTGAGCCCGTACTGGGGCCAGAGACTGTAGGCTTTGGGTGGTTTTGTCATATGTTAGTAGTAAATTCATGGCACAGTGTTATCTACCCTTGACAGGAAAAGACCCTTTCTGGGACTACCCGACACTTTGTTGCAAGTTGAAAAACCACTTGCCTCGTCTTGGCAGTGGGCTTTTTCAATTTGGATTTCGAGTTTTCGAAAATAGGGTATCCTACGGAAAGCTCCATCGATGGCACCAAGCCTGAGGGCGGCGGCCTAGAGGATCCATCATTAGGAGTTGCAGTCGGCAGTGAGGTGTTGGTTGATAAACTAGTTAGGTCGATTGTCTTGGTGGACTGGTGCTGGGTATCGGAAGACTTAGGTAGAATAGGTCCGGAACCCTCTTTCTCCGCTGGGCTCAGGTTACATTGCATGCCTTAGGTAGACTGACTAAGGTCAGTTGAACTATAGCGAGACTTCCTTAAATCCGCTATTTGGAGATCAAATGCAGCCTGGTGTTCTTTAGACCTTGACTCCATGGCGGTGATGTGATGTATCCCTCCAAGTAGATAATCTTTGAATGAGTCACGCGAGGATAGTTGGCTGGTCTTTAAGCAAAACGTTCAAAGCTTCATAGAGCTTACTGAACGGTGCTAAGGCGACGGTTACTGTTGCCATTATGGACAAAAGGTCAGGTTTCTTGTTTTGGGTAGCGCTGGAAGTTGCAGTATGGAAATCATTTGCCCGTCTGCTGGATTTTGGGCTGGAACCACAGGAAGACCGACCAGGGGGTGAGCAGAAAGCAAGGCCTGAGGGTACATTTCTGATTAATCGCCCCTGGATGGACGTTCTCTTGGGAATCGCTTCTGGGCTCAAGGTCTGAGGGGGATCGAGATCTCGTTGGTCAGGAGCCAATTCATCTTGTGATGTCTGTGCTTCTTCCCTTGCTGGAGGATGAATTGAATCTGGGGGCCTCTGCAATAGCGGGCTAAGTGTGTGTGGGCGCATGTGGTCGAGGCCGAGGTGAACCGCCCACGTGATTGGCCACGGGGGTCCTCATCGCGGGGTCAGAGGACTCATGTATGGGTGATGCCGGAGTTTGAGGGCCCTGAAGGCCAAAATATGTCTCAGGAGCGGAGAGAGGCGCACCAGAGCCGAACTCAGCCGTAATTCCAAGGTAGGTTCTTTGGTTGTCTGACCCAAGGCTTGGGAGCTAACTTCCAAGGTAGCTGGGGCGTGTGGCCTTTGGGGGGGAGATAATCAGAAAGTGGTTGTGAACTAGCCATTCTCGAAGGGGAGGACTCGACTCTTCGCTCTTTATAAGATGGTAAATCTTGGATGGCATCGAGTATTTCGCTATCTGAAAGTTCGGAGGAAGAGTCAAGTTTTCTCTTACATTGTTTTTGGAAAAAGTTTTTCAGGGCCTTTGACAGTAGCGGGGTCGGAAGAAATTTTGCTTTGGGGCCTCCCGTTTTCCTTCTCTGCAGGTTAGGCCCTTTTGTAGGGATTTTCCCGCCATCAAAAACTTGCTGAATTCCCATGGTGTGGTCCGATGTGTTAAGATGTCTGGATGCCCTTGCCTTTGTTTTGCTGTGTTTCCAGCGACGTTTTTGAAGGCAGAATTGTCAGGTGACTGATGGCGACTGCCGTGCCCGGATTTAGGTTAAGCTCTGCTTTTTCTTGGCTGGCGAGACCGTTGGCCTGAGTGTAGTAGACCTCGGCCCTTTGCAGATCGTTATTAGAATGACGTTGGGCTTCTACTCTGCCTGAAGGGCTCCGATCTTTCTCTTGGAGATCTTCGGTCTGGACATGGGCTAATACTGATTCAGGTGCAGTATGGATGATTGCCGTGACCTTGAGTATGTTTAACATCCCCACTCCAGTGAGAGAGTTGATTGTGCTGCAGTTAGACAGAGTGGCGGGCGGTAACGAAGATCTCAACGTTTCACTTTCGCTTTCGCTGGCTGCAGGAGGCGGCTGAGTTATGTGGGAAGCAGCGACGTTGGCACATTGGTAGAAGGGGTCATTCGGTGCTCGAGAGGGAGTCTACACGGGCGGGGCCCCGCTGGAGTCAACCGCGGCTGGCCCCCCGGTTCAGGCTAAGACAGGCACCAGTGGGCCCTAAGGAACAAAGAGGGTCCCAGGGGCCCCCCCTGCTGGATTGGCCAGGCAAGTCACCCGGGGAGGGCGCCGGACTGGGTCGCAGAGACTCGCCCGAGCTCCTCAGGATTGCAGGGTCTACGGTTTCCTCCTGCGCCTCCTCCCATTCTGGAGGGACCCCCCGGCAGGGAGGACCCGGCACGTCGATGTCGCACCCGATGTAAGTAGGAGACGGCGACTCCGTTGCTCCGCCGCAAGGGCTTGCAAGCTCTGCTTCGTAAGGAGAGTTGAGTGTGTGGTTATTGAGATCCTCTGAGGGAGGCTCTATGAGGGTGCGGTGGCTTCTCAAATGCCACCCTTCTCCTTCGTCGCAGGATTTGGTGGTTTTGCGAGAAGCATGGGGCTCCATGTCCACAATTGTATTGCAGGAAAATGTGGGGCGTGCCAAAGTCTTTCCGATGCTTCGAATATTGTTGGTTGATAGATGGCAAGGAGGTAGCGAAATGCGGCTCTCGGCTCCCTCGAGTCTGGAGATCACTGCAGATCACTTTCCTCCCCGCTTTCCGCTCCGCATTCCGCATTCCGCAGCGGGCTCAGGGCTCAGAGGCCCCTCCTTCGGTCCTGTGAATGAAAGTGAAGAGATACTGCAGTGCAACACGCAGGCACCGCAGATCACTTTCCTCCCGCTTTCCGCCATGTATCCCCTTTCACATTAAAGCTGTAACAATTCTGTTACAGTGACAAGCTTAACTTTAATGGCTGGTGGCAGTGATACCTTTTACTAATTTGGTGCACCTTTACCGCAGGCTGTGATCACAGCTGCAGTAAAGACACCTAAGGGTGCTCATCTTACCATAATGGCCCCTGTGTTCTTTTTCTGCCATTTTAGTGTTTCTTGTCGTTTCTTTTTCCTTCCCCTGACATCCAGGGTAGGAAATTCCTTTGTGTGATGTTTGTCTTAAGCAGGAGTCCTCTGGACGCCCCGCCCAGGCTCCAGTCAGTCTGTAAGCACAGGAAGTGGGGGAGGAGTCCAAAACTTCCCCATCCTTTGTCTTACACCTTGCTTCAACTGGGACAAATCCCAGTGGGGGGCTGACTGTCCTGATTGGACAACCAGGCGCCCCTTTCTTGTAAAATGCAGGGAGAGAATGCAGAGGTTGTGCAGTACCTCCTGATAAATACTGGAAACCTGGAAGCTGAAGTCATGTCGACCACTGGAACAGAAAACTGAAGAAGATGACGAAGGAAAAGCGGCAGAGATCATTTCCAGCGACCAGAGAGCCTGCTGTGTAACCGGAGCCTGCTGCAGCCCTTCCTTCCAACCGACCTGGGGTCTCCAAAAAGATGAACCGAACCCAGAGCTTAGTGAGACCTACTAGACTCAAGAAGACCTGCATTTTGAGCCATCCCACTGGTTGCTGCAACCTTGCGTTCTTGCAATATCCCAATACCTTGGGACCTCCAGTCACTGTGCGGTGCACAGTCTTCTGAATTCCGAATCTTGCTGAAACTTCGTGGGCATCTTGGTGCATCTCCAGAGACACGAATCGAGTCCAAAAAGTCCCCTCACAAGAGTGCTGGACCTTTAAAATGATGAGAATTCAACCGCGATTTTCTGTCTTCTTCTGTGCTCCTTGAAAAGGTGCTAAATCCGCAGAAACACATTCAGCTGCAAGGGAAATCTTGCCTAGAGCCTTCTTCATCGATCCCTGCTGCAAAGTCCCTACTGAGGTCTTGTGTTCAGTCTCCAGGACAAGGAATCCACTGACCGGGTATTTGGCTGCAGTCCCTGAAGTTCTCCTGCTGCAATCTCTTCTTCATTGCTGAGGTACTGTGTTGGCTTGGGTAGATACTTACCTTAAGCCTTTTGGGATTTCTGTGTAGTCCTGGGGTGTTTTCTGTGATTGGGAGGTCCCTCATCCAGTGCACCGAGTCCCACTGCTAGAATCCTGCTGGGGTGTCTTCTGTGAAGCCCCTGGACCCTCTTCTAACTCTAAAAGTATAGTACTCACCTGTTTGCCCAGTTTTCCTAAGGAACTCTGACTTTTGCTACTAAAGAACTTATTCTAACACTGCCTGTTGGTCACTAGTCCTAGTGACCCCCCTTCTGCCACTGAGAACACTCGTGCTCCAAGAATAAGGGAAAGACTTTGAAGGGATTGGGACTTCTGCCTAGAAAAGAAATCAAGTGTTTTACTTACTTGTAGAGTTGGTTGGTAACTGTAATTCTAAGAGTGAACAGTTACAAAGGTTCTTACTGATCTTGAATGTGTAATGCACTTGTCATGATGCCTACCCCCAGGCATCCGGACCAAGCCCATCAGCCTCGGGAGTAGGCATCTAGACATTAAGTAAAACCTCAGCAGCCCCGGCGATGGGCTATCTGGGTTCAGTCCTGGCGCCTAAGGCGCCAGGCTCATAGTCATTACTTACCTCAGGCAGACCATGCTGCAAATGACTCCAATCCAACATGAAGCCTGAAAGGGACTATTTTTCTACAGGGACTATTTTTTACTCAGGTGTGGTTCTAGGGGCTTCTTACCTGGGACTACTTTTGAGGCCATTTAAACCACGCCCGACCAGCAACACATGCTTCGCGTTAATCTGCATCCAGCAGCGTAACACTCACCGTGCCTGCAGCCTGCATCCAGTCTCCTGCCACGCCCGCCTCGAATCCGGAGCTCCTAAAACAAAGAGGAAAGAAAGGGACAAGGTTAGAAAACAAACTTATTTCTATTCCACACCTGATTCTGGATCCATCTTGTCTCCGGACCTGTAAAGAACATCATTTCTGCATGCGCCGCACCTCCAGCTGCAGCGTCGCGCCATTCTCACCAGTCTTCACAGCATCCTTCGGGTCGGCGCTGCCTCCATCATTTCTTCACCGAACTTCGGCACCTAGGAGACAAAAGAAAACCACAAGGTGAGCCGAGGGAACCAACAAATATAATTCTTACCACCATAGACTTACCTGATTTACCACCGGAGGCATCCTTTTGTGACTCTCCATATTTTCACGTGCCGCATCTGTAAAGAGAGACAAAACAACACGTTTTCCTCGTGCAACATTTACCGGACAGCGCTGGGTAATACAGACTCTTACCTGAGCGCCACCAGCTGTCACAAGAGCATCTTTTCACGAGCCAGCTGCAAGACAAGAAAGGAAGGGGGGAACAAGAGTGAACTTCGGACATATTGAACTCTATGAACTTAATACTTACTGGTCCTCACCAGGAACCTCAGAGTCAATACTCTCCGGAACTCTCCCGAGCCTTCAAACCAGTGAAGTAACTGGAATCGACGCGCCCATGCAAATCCATGCAGGTGAGATTGCTGTGAGGGCATTTCGGAGGTGATTAGTTGGGGAGGACTGTGGGGGTGCCATCACTTGAATCCACAAGTGGCTAAATCCATCTCTCCACTTGCAGGAGAATATTTCTACGGGTTAAGCAGACAAGATTAGGAGGGCAGATCCAGTCAGTCATCGCTGCACTACGCATCACATGGGTGGAGACCACAGCTGTCCGGGTATGACCGACGCCCCTGTGGGAGCCAGGTGAGCGTAACAGCACTATTCTCAAAAGTATGGTTAGCATCTTTTCTTCCTTAGCCACTGTGTTGCCAGTCTAATAGAAAGTAGATGTGAAGGTATTTTACTCTCCTGTGATTAGGTTGTGCCTCTTTACAAAAGTAATGTGTTGGTTTCACCAGATGATTCCTGTAGCGTAATTGTATGAGTGTCCTCCAACTGTTGGTATCACCAGGTTAGTCCTGTTAGGATAACTGTATGAGTGTCCCCCAACTGGGTCTTGCTTCCCCTGACTTGCTGCTAGCCTGTCCTTAATAAGTCTACATTAGGTTGTTGCCTACCTAGAATAACTATTCAGTAAAGTGTGACATTGGGTTTTCCTTTCCCCTTCATTGTGAAGTTAAAGTATGCGGGTTTTACTTACCTTGTGTTAGCTGGGTGCCACCCAAAATAAGTTACCAGAGTTATTGCTTACCTCAATCTAGGGTTCCCTGATATCAAAAGCATATGTAATTGTATGTTACTTCTGTAGGTTTTACTCACCTGGTATAACTGTGTGTTATGACAAAAGTAGTTATAGGTTTTTACTGCACCTAGGATAACGGTTTCACTATTTACCAAACATATATTGTCCAGTTGACTGTTTATGTGATTTGTTCCAAGAGTCACTGTACAACTGGAAGGGCCTACTGCCCTTGTATTACTGAATGTAATCTGAAAGTAACCATTGGTCTTTTACTCCCAAAGAATAGGCTTGACCTATACTAAATGTGTATAACAAGGTTTTGACTTCCCTAGAACTACTGTTAGGTGCTCCAAATAAGGTTTATACTTGGGTCTGTGTGCTTTCAAGCATAGTGTTGTGTTTTTATACCGTGATTTCTTATAATGTTTTAGTACTTACTTACCCCTAGATTTATCTGGGCCTACCTGTATTTAAATAAATCCTTTATTTTTACAATGCATAGTGTTTCATTGTCTCTTTGGATCATTTGTATTACAATTTCACTTGTACTGTGTCTACTGCCCTCTCTCCCTCCTAAGATAAACCTGCCTGCTCTGTCTATGCTACCATATACTCAGGTGATATAGCCTTATACTAAGAGTGGAGACTTGTACTGCCTCAGTTGAATGGTTTTACTAAGCCCTTAGTTGGACTTCAGAAAAACTGTCCTAACAGGTTCACTCTTGTCACACGCACAGTTCTTTCTCCTTTCATCAAACGGGATTTGCCTCCTGTAGCTTTCAATGATTTTCTGGTCAAAGACTTTCGACTGTACAGAGGCTTTTGTTGAACCCTGTATGACCACTTTAACTGTTCCCTTGCGGCCCTCCTACGGCCTTCTGGTATTTGTAGTTTTAATAAACGCGGGACTGACCAGAGTCTCTCAAGTAAACACCCACGTGGTGCCGCTGCAGCTGGTCTTCCCTTTCTTTTAACAGTTCTTTGAACTATCCTTATTTTGCAAATATGGAGCTTTTGTTCAACACAGTTCGGTTCTTGTCGGTTCTCCACTCGACTCACCGGCTGTGATGAACTGCTTGGCTCTTCCTTGTGTTCTGGAGTCAAGGGCGGTACCATGGTAGCAGGCGTCTCCCTCGGTGCCGCTTATCAGCGTAGGGACGCTCTGTGTACCATTGAGAGCTGCTGCAGTACACTTCGCATATACGTATATCTGTTGCGCCCTGTTACCCCTGGGTATGATGCGCATTACAAATAATAAACAAATAAACAAACAAACAAACAAACAAACTTGAGCTATTGTCCGTGGTTTTATGATTCCTTCTGCAGAGGATTTGCGGGTCTGGTCAAAAAGGGCAAGGTCGCGTCTCTCCTTGTCAGCCTCTTGCTACTCGCCGCCTTTCTCCTCTTCTTGAACGGCCGTGCCTGTATAGCTGTCTCGTTGTGCGGTCTGTCTTTCTCGTATTATGCTCTTATGCTCCACTTTTTATCCCTGTGGGGAAAGGAAAGGGCCGTCAGGTCTGTGTGATTTTGTTGCCTTTCACTGTATGGGAAGGTGTTTGCGTTGGAAAAGGAGGGTGCCAGTGTTTCCAAGTATCCTACAGGGTAGGGTGGGGAAGAGGTGTTGTATGAAATATAACCCTCGTACTAGCTGGGTTTGTGGTGATCTTGGAAGGGTGGGTTTTGTGAAATGAGTAGGAAGGTTTATGGGAACTGTAGTTGTTGGTCACATTTGACTGGGAGTTTGGAAAAAAATAATCAGAGGATGAAATTGGTAGGGTTTGTGAAGCAAACCGAGTGGCCGGGATCGTGATCGAACAGGCGGAATTGTGGGAATGGTAGTGTTTTGTAAAAATAGACTAGGTGTTCAGGAAACAATGAGTGGGACGTGGAGGAGAATGATTGGGAGTACTCAGGTAGGTAACAGGAAAACATGGATTCTGGGAGATGTTGTTTCCTACTATAATGGGGTTTGGGTTCTTAATAGGTTTATGTTACGCTCACCTGGTCTCTGCGGAGGAATTGGGGCACAGCTGCAGCCCTCCCTGAACTTGAATCACCCCCTTCAGGCCACTCCCTCAGTAGAAAAGCTGTGCGCGGTGGTACCTGGTGATACTGCCCCTCGTGGAGATAAGAGTGTGTGAGTGTGCCAATCTGTGATTGTTGTACCTCTCGAACCCTTCACCCCAAAGTACGGCTTCTGTGAGCATACGCCGGCCCAAAAAGCTCACCTGTGAATTATGGAAGATAAGCTCTCCATCCAGCTAATTCTAGCAGGGGCGCATCGAATGGGATCTAGTTCCTTCACTGATCCCTGATAAGGATTAGTCCAGACCAGCTGCGACTATGCTTCTCCTTTTGATTGGTAAGTCTTTCTTGAGCTCTTGTGATGCTGTTCGTTCTGTTTAATGTCTTTATATGTTGCTCCTATTTATGTCCGCAATAATGTCTCTCTTCTGTTTTCTTCCCTTAAATGGAAATGCGGCCTCAATGCAGCTGAGAGACGCGAGACGCGGGCGGATGAAAGATGGATGCTACCGCATTGTTCGACAGCAGGTAAGTGATGGTTTAAGGAAAAGCGCAAAGTTTGGTGAAGCGCAACCTTAAACTGACTGTTTTTTCGATGTCTAACCTTGTCTTCTGTTTTTCCTTGCAGGCGCTGCTGTCGACGATGGAGCGTGTCGTGCTGCGGTGCCAAGATGAAGATATCAGCGTTCTGGAAAGTGTAAAGATGAATACTTGGTTCGCTGAAGAGATGTGCAGGAAAGAACAGCTTGCCCCAGTTGGTAAGTATGCTGGCCGGAAGCAGGATGTCCAGGAAGCAGGATCTTCAAAGGTAAGTCTGACCTCAGGCGATAGTGAGTGTTACACTGCTTGCAAGTACAGAATAACGTGAGCGTCTGTCTTGAGGATCGGGGCAGCTTATATAGCTGAGATTGTGGGCACGCCCATTAGGGCCTGCTTACCAGCCACACCCTGCCACTCCTAGAGAGTGAGCATGTGCAAAGGCAATCCATTAGCAGCCACACCCAAGAATGCACTTGGGGCTGCTTAATGGATGGAATGTTCAAGGTTAATGCATCCTGCTTAATGGATGGAATGTTCAAGGTTAATGCACCTGAAGTGCTATGTCCATAATAAAAGCTTTTTGGTGTGAAATGGATGTTCTTGTTTACTTTTGTTCATGAGCCTGACGCCAAAGACGCCAGGACAGTGTCCACCCAGGTCTCCTGTGCATGCGACCCCTGCATGCCTGTGCCCCTAACTTCATGATCATGACAGTTTACCAGAGGCAGAGGGGTTGTTGGAATCTGTTAAGGTTGATTAATTGGGCGGAAGGGAGGTAGATGTAGAGCAGCCTATAAAAGCCGCAGGGACTTCGTCCTCCTCTCCTTCTTCCCCGGTCTAATACTGCATCTCACCTGGGGCATTTCCCCAAACACAACCCCAGGCTCCCCTACCCAGGGGATCCTCCTTCGCTCGTCCCCCCCCCAGGGTTGGGATCTGAGAGCGCCAGCCCTTCCTTGGCCACCTGAATAAGGGATTCTTGAGGTCTACCTGGGAGAATACCCTCAGTTTTCTCACAGTTGTAATAATTTCTGCAGTTCGAGCTGTTGCCTCCTTCAATACCACCTCAGAATGTCCTCTTTTGCCAAATATCTCACTGAGATCCGAACTTTCCTTATTGAAGATGTCTGGGTCTAAGATGATTCTCTTAAGTCTTAACATCTGACTATAAGGTAAACCTTTGGTCATAGCCTTCGAGCGAAAACTCGCAAAGTGTACTACATTATTTACATCAGTTGGTTTATGATATATTGCAGTGATTATTTCACTCTCTACAATGGACAACTAGACATACAAGAAGAGTAAAGTTGGAAATTAACCTACATGGGTCATTACGTGAAATCACACTAAAAATATTTTTGAAATTCAATTCAACGGAATCTGGAGATTTAGAAGACAAATCGGAAATTAGGCCTAAAAGACATTTCGGTCCACACATTCAGAACCCTGTTGTGAACATGTTTGAGAATAAAGTAGGAATGGACTTCAAGAAAGTAGATTACCACAAGAGATTACCTTGTCATCTGAAAAACTGCCAATTGAAAGAAATAGAACAATTAGCAAGGATGAGCAGCTTACTCTCAAACCAGCGGACAAAGGGGGTGCAATCATTGTTATGGATTCAACATTTTACCATGAAAGTTGTTTATCATTATTGAAGGATGAATCCACATATATATTGCTGGATCGCGATCGAGTTGATGAAATAAAAACACTGACACACACAACAATTGATAAGGCATTTGATAATGATTGGATCACTGATAAGACTAAAAGCTTTTTGATTTATCGATTTCCCATTACACCCATTTTTTATGGATTGCCTAAGATTCATAAACACCAAACAAGACCACCATTGAGACCAATAGTGGCAAGGAATGAAAGTATTTTTGACACGCTCGCTATCTAATCCTACAACCACTGGTCCAAAAGATTCCTACATATTTGAGGGATACAACTGACTTTTTGAAATGTATGCAAGGAATTGAAATGTTGACACCAGAGTGTCTACTTTTCTCCCTCGATGTGAGTAGTTTATACACATCCATTCCCCACAATGAGAGAATTGAAGGCATCAAATGGATATTACTAGATTCAGGGAGAGTCAGAGATGAAAAACTATTTATTGTAGAATTGATCAATATCATCTTATTCAATAATTATTTCCGATAGCCAGGGAAATTCTATGCACAAGCATCCAGAACATCTATGGAGTTCGCTATGGCCCCAGCGTATGCCAAAATATTGATGTACTTCTCTGAAAAAACATATGTACTGGAGAATCCGGAATGGTCAACTAAGATCTTGATCTGGAAAAGGTACATTGACGATATTTTTGGCATTTGGTGGGGATCCAGACAAGAACTGATGTTACGCTCACCTGGACCCCACAGGGGTGTCGATCGGACCCGGACAGCTGCAGTCTCCTTCAACGTGATGTGTAGTGCAGAGATGACTGTCTGGACTGGCCCACCTAGTCTTGTCTGCTGGACCCGAAGAAGTATTTTCCTTATGTTCGTAAAAGATGAGCTCTCCATCCTGCGTGTCTTGCAGGGGCGCGTAGATAACAGTTACTTCACTGGTTTGAAGGCGTTGGGAGAGTTCCGGTAAGTATTGACTCTGAAGTCCCTGGCAGGATTGGTAAGTATCAAGTTCAAAGAGTTCAATGTGCCCGATGTTCACTCTTGTCCCCTTCCTTCCTTAAGTTGCAACTGAGTTCGTGAGAAGAAGGTCTGGTAGCTGCTGCTGGTGTTCAGGTAAGAGTCTGTGTTACCCAACGCTGTCCGGTAACTATTGCATGTATTAACGTGTTGTTTTTCTCCCTCTTTACAGATGCGGCATAAGAAAATGTGGAGAGTTATGGAATAATACCGCAGTGGTAAGTCTATGGTGGTAAGAGGTTGTATTTGTTGATTCCCTCGGCTCACTTTGTTATTTCTTGTGTCCCCTAGGTGCCGGATTACGGCGAAGAAATGATGGAGACAGTGCCGGATCGAAAGATGCTGTGAGAACTGGTGAGTATGGCTCCGTGCTGTAGCTGGCGAAGCGACGCGTGCCGGACTGATGTACTTTCCAGGTCCGGAGATGAAATGGTTCCGGAATTAGGTGAGGAATTTGAAATAAGTTTGTTTTCTAACCTTGTCCTTTTCTTCTTCTTTATTCTAGGAGCTCCAGATTCTAGGCGGGCGTGGCAGAAGACTGGATGCTGGCTGCAGGCACGCGGGCGTGGCAGAAGACTAGATGCTGGCTGCAGGCACGGTGAGCGTCACGCCGCTGGATGCAGAATAACGCGAAGCATGTGCTGCTGTTCGGGTGTGGTTTAAATAGCCTCCAAAGTAGTTCCAGGTAAGAAGTTCCCTAGAGCCACACCCGAGTAAAAAATAGTCCCTGTAACAAAATAGTCCTATCCAGGCCTCATGTAGGCTTGGACACTTTTGCAGCATGGTCTGCATCAGGTAAGTAAAGTCTATGAGCCTGGCGCCTATGGCGCCAGGACTGATTTCTATGATGAGCCTGGCGCCTAAGGCGACAGGACTGAACCCAGACAGCCCCTAGCCGGGGCTGCTGAGGTTTAAACAAATGTCTGGATGCCTGCTCCCGGAGCTGAGGGCCTTGGTCCTGATGCCCGGGGGTAGGCATCATGACAACTGACTTCTTTCTTTAAATATTTGAATCAAGTACACCCACATATTAACTTTATGCTGGAAGTCGGGACTCCAACTTTACACTTCTTGGATGTCCAACCGTCCATTTTAGAGAGTGAAATAATCACTACAATATATCATAAACCAACTGATATAATGTATTACACTTTGCGAGTTTTCACCTGAAGGTTATGACCAAAGGTTTACCTTATGGTCAGATGTTAAGACTTAAGAGAATCATCTTAGACCCAGACATCTTCAATAAGGAAAGTTCGGATCTCAGTGACAGATTTGGCAAAAGAGGATATCCTGAGGTGGTATTGAATGAGGCAAGAGCTTGAACGGCAGAAATTTCAAAGGAGCAATTATTACAACCCAGACGTCAAGTACTGTATATTTTAAAATACTCTAAACACAGCTTTAAGATTGGAAACCTATTCAAAAGGAATTGGTCTATCCTACAACATGAACCAACACTATTAAAATTATTTACAACACCGCCAATCATGGCCTACAAGCATGGAACCAGTTTACGTGATATATTGGTATGGGATGAGAGACCACAAAGAGATGGACAATCAGTGTTATGGACAGAAAAGAAGGGGACATTCCCCTGTCTCACATGTAGCCATTGTAATAATGTGCTAAAAGGGAAGAACATTTCACACCCAAAGACCGGAAAAAAATAACTCTTCATGACTATGCCACCTGCAGGACATCAGGTGTTATCTATAACATAAAATGCCCATGTGGGCTTTTATGTGTAGGGCAAACAGCAAGGACGGCTTGAGAAAGATGGACAGAGCACAAGTCGAATGTGCGTTGTAAGAACATGAAACCATCAGTGGCAAAACATTATAATGAATATAGACCTTCAATTGCACAGATGCAATTCACCATATTGGAGGTGGTCAAATGTCCCAATAGAGGGAGTGACTTCAATACCCTTCTGACACAGAGAGAAATGTTCTGGATCCACCTACTTAATACAACACATCCCAAAGGGATGAATGACGAATTTTGTTTGAATTGTTCTATCTGACTGATATTCAAACCAACTTGCATGACGATATGTGCCAAAGTGTATAGATAACCTGTGAGATCCACATGCCATTGGGTATAGGGTAACCCTAAACATGTGAATATATATATTCTTAGATTGAATTTTGGGCACATAGATATATGTCAACAACCGTGAAGACACAATTAGCTTGTTGGTTGAAAGTTATGTAATTGCTGGTGAGCAAGTGAAAAATTCCCTTATGTTCAGTGCAGGTTAATGATGTGGGAACACTGTATAGGAATCCCCTTGGACACCAGACATACTTATTGGAGCATTAGAATATACGTACAAAAAAATAACATGAATATATCTGTCCAAAGTAATATCAATGAGACAGATTGATAATACATATTTGGTTGTACTAAGAATGTAAGTGTTGCGACACAGCCTAGGAGAAACGAATATCCTAATTTATGTAATGTTGGCCACCTAAGAAAATAGAGGAGGGATGGTGGCTTTAAATTGGATGTAGGGGATACAACATGTTTTACACTATGCAGATTCTACCTTCCAAACCCTGATTACAACTATTGAGACACCTTTTTTCACAAGCAAAATCAGGCAGCAGGGCGCGGCCATCTTGTGATAATCTTATCACTTGCTGCATCGCCCTGGGTGGCCTGCGTTTGCGGCACTAAATCATACCCCCGCCCCTGAGCCTGACATCACCAAATCATTTATATTCTCCGCCTCTCTCCGTGATGTTGCTGGGCAGCGTGGCCAAACGCGCCCAGTTGTCACCTACGCGACTAGACGCGGAACCTGGAAAACAACACAGATCGCCTCACAGTGCGGCGCGTCACAATTAGGAATATGAAACTGTACTTTAAAAGGAAACAACAAGACTGTACAATTGGTAAAGTACATTTATTTCACATTAAATGTTTCGATAACAATCAGCGTGTGACCGAATCAATTAAAATAGAACTTTTTTTCTTTGCCGGTACCGCATACGGACAGATTGGACCTTGTCTGTCGTTTAATAAATCCGCAAATGTTTATCGCGAGTCACGCGCTGTTCCTTTATGGGTACACAGGGTGTTCGTTTTAGGTAATAAATCCGCAAAGGTTTATTGTGAGTCACGCCCTGTTCCTTTTGGATACACAGGGTGTTCGTTTTGGGTAATAAATCGGCAAATGTTTACCATGAGCCACGCGCTGTTCCTTTCGTTTTGGGTAATCGAAGCACTTCGGTCGCACGGTGAGTTGCAAGGCTGGTGCTTCAACTTGGCACTAGACCACTGTAAAGGTTATGTTGCTCCTAATTGCCGGGACCGCATACGCACAGATTGGACCTTGTCTGTCGTCCCAAAATACGGTCAAGTAGATCCAGCGATAGACATGTAGCTGCAGCTGGTGGTTGAAGAAGCCATCGGTCGGGGTCTGGAATAGATGACAATCGCAGAACGGCACGATGTAACTGTTTGCAAAAGATAAAAATCGAAAAGTGTCTTAGTAGCCGATCTTTATTACAATTATTCATTTCTTTATTAGCGCAGAGGTGACACAATGTGAACCGAAAGAATACAACGTGGAATATCAAAGTACTCTGCTATTTGCTTCTGCGGATAGTGCAAATGAGAATGTTGAGCTCTAAACGTAATGTGTAAACTGGGGCAATAATTCGAGGTGCAAAAACAATGTAATGATTTATTAGCGTTGAGCCAGGGAGAAACGAGTGGTGGTCTAAATGCGCCTCGATGCTGGCCTGCCCCTGTTGCCCGGTAGATAGAAGTACTAGCACTTCATTGCAATATGCCAAACAGAATGCACAAGTACAATGTCACCCATCAGTAATGGTCAGCTATTCTTATTTCGATTAGATCTGGTATGAAATCGCCTAAAGAGAAACTTACATTACATTTGCAATTTCCATTCTCTAGGCGTAATGCAGACCGTGATGCAGAATCCTCAGTTCGTGTCAACGTTTTCTCATAAACTGAACTTACATGTAACTAGGTGCAGTTTCGGAATGGGCAACCTAATCATATCATACGTTATTACACCCCCCGTCAATTCAATCCCTTTCGCAATGGTCCCTGCCTCTCAAGGTCAAAAAACAATAGAACCTTATACTGTGCGAGGGACGCGTGGGGCCTCACAGCTCCCAAGCCGAAAATCAAAGCTGGTGACCTTCACTCAAAATGAACGTACATTATTACTTTGCAACATCCTGTGTCAACGCATCCATGATAAAAATTAATTTTGAAACACGGGCTCAGGAAATAGGCGGGCGCTCGTTGTTCGTGGCGCTGCTCAGCTGTAGGTGAAATTTGCCAATAGGGCCGCCACTGCTTATTTCATGGCCTCCTACCACATGGCATGTTTTCACAGTCGGTACTTCCTGCATGCCTAGAATGTTTTGTGGCCTATGTCTAATCCCTTTTGTAGGTCCAGCAGTTATTCAGCTTTTTGCTGAACTTTATTGAACTTTATTGCAAGTCAACTGCCAAAACCCAAATATTCTTACACACTGTTACCCATTGTTCATTAACACTAAAAATGAAGGTCCCACAGTATCTCAACTAAACTGTGAAATGTGAAAGCAATCGTAATAATTGTAATATATTTTCAAGATAAAGGACTGAGAGGATAGATTTCAAAAGACAAAATGCATACTTTATTTATACAGATTATAGAAACATTTGTTTGCAAAAATAAAAACAGATGGTAATCATTTCAACCGGGATTTGAACGATTTAACAAGCTCTGCTTTGAGTGGACACGGTACACTGGCAATGTTTTGTGGCAATGTATGTGTGCTCGGAATAGATTTGTGCGCGATTCCTTGAGTATGCATCTCGACGACATTAACAATGAGAACTTTCACAAAATCGAATTCCATTTGATCATATACTGGGTTGACCACCCATTTTTTGCTTCTTTTTGTAAAGGCCATATTGTAGCGAAGCATCCCCAAAATGCAATCTCTTTGGCCTGTACTTTAGGCACATATTGTGGCACACCTCCAAATCTCCTGTGTGACAGAATTCTGTGAGTCCCTTCAGATCTCTTCATAGAGTCTATCAAACACAATCTTCTCAAGGGTTTTGTGTGTAGGTGAAGATGGTATCAACCACTTCTTCTTCCGTGCCTGCTCTGGGGACAAAGGGCCATGTTCACATTGGTGGAAATGTTGGTTTTCTGTCCAGTGGTGAACGTTGGAACAGTGGTGCATCAGTGAGCGCCATTTTTCCCATAGAATTTCCACAGACCCATCACATGTTTTGGAGCTCCACCAAAGATGGCTGCTGATAGACTGGGACCATTGAGAAATACTTTCAAAACCTTTTTTTTCCCTGCAGCCGAGATTGTTTTATTAATTGATTTGGCAACATGCCATACATCAAGATGTTTAATATTTGGATACTGCTCTCTCATTTTCTTGGCTATTGAAACGTGTCTGTCGGTGGCTATGAGGTCGGTTTGCATTCCCCTCGATTGTAGCTCTTCCAGTGATTTTATAAAACCAAGTTTCTCCATGGCCACCGAGGATTTACATTGGGACACCTGTACGACCACCAAACTCACAATTTTCTTACTTTCCATGTCCTGAAGATGGTAGGTGCAGTACTTAGCAGAAAATCCGGGGCTGTCACACTGTCCATTGCCGGCTAGCCTGAACCATTTGTCGGGGAATGTACTTTCAATAGACAATTGTTCAATTTTCCAAGCTTCACTAATGGCAGGGAATAGATAATCACGTTGGTATTTGTAGTATTGCGTTTTAGAAATGAAATGTAGTCCAACAAACTGAAAGAAACTTGATAACTTTGTGAAACTAGAGCCACTGAAAAGTAAAGCTGCTGCACTTAGTAGATTGCCAGCTGGCAGTTTCCCCAGCATCGGTTGAGCGGACCATGAAAATGCTTTATGTGACTTTTCATAGGTGGCATGTATTTTCAGGTTACTGCCTTGTGTTAGACGAGTCACGCTCACCAATGGCTTTCCACATACTTCCCCTCCCACTGAATGCACACAGTTCAGCATCTTTATAATCTCCATCAAGCTGCTGTTGAATACTATGTATTTGGCCTCTTTTATTATACTGTCATCTGGCAACACTGTTGTTTCGGACTGAACCGTTGTGGACATATCAACCAAACCGGACACACTATAGTCGATATCTTTGTCTGTTTCGTCGGTCAATAGTGTTGATGCTTCAGTTTCTGTCATTTCAACATCTGTTACTTGACGATGGATAGGAGAAAACATCAATGTGGACTGTTTTTGGGGGGGGCATTTTTTTGGCGGGTGTCGATTGTGCCAAGTGGTCATCGAGTAATGTAAAACTATCTTCTATAAATTCAATTGCGTCTTCCTCTGGCGGAGCAAGTGCATTGTAGCAATGGTCCAAGAACACTTCGCTGGAATCGCCGGTCTTAGTAAATTCATTCCCTGGCCATTGGACATAGGTATCTCGAGTATGAACACGACGCGCCTCAATGAATAGTTCCTCCATGGTGAAAACAGTTTGGCAAGCAGCATCTGTCATTTGTATCGCTGTCTGTGTCTGCCTAGCCCGTACTCGATTGGGCAACTACAGGACAGATAGGAAAAGGGATGTTCAGTCTAAATCCAACATACAGTGTTGTACAATTGACATAAAAAAAGCATATAATGAAGGCATTAGCACAAAACTTTTGCCAACAATAGAAAGTGTTTATAACTAACCCCATTTTTATTTCTTTTCTTTGAAACCTTCTTTACTCTAACATCAGCAAACTGGCAGACCGACTCTGATACACGTTCCTCCGGTTCAATAAACAGATCTTGTATACACCCCTACAAAAAATAGTATCCATTTAAAATAAGTCATTGGCATTGCACATCTAATTAGACCGACTTTCTTTTATTCCATGGTACTGTCAATGCGCATACCTCTGGCTCTGGAGCAACTGTATGGTCTGTTTCCGGAACAACCGCAATGGATAATGTAATTGTATCGGACGTTGCAGCATCTCCCTGAAACACAGTACTTGCATTAGTAAGTTCGAAAAGATTGGAAACGGGACAAATACTACAAAGGTACATATGAACAGTAAAGTGGCAAAGAAACATTGTGCAATGCAATGATAGGTTGCGAAAATATGATCCGATTATCTCGTCCTATTGAGCTATGATGACCCATACCTCTGACACCGGATCTACTGCGAGGGGTGTTTGCATTGTAGTGGACGCTTCAGCATCTCCCTGAAACACAGTACTTTCATTAGTGAGGTCGAAAAGATTGGAAACGGTACACACAATTTGGAAAGACAACAAAGGTACTTATCAACAGTAAAGTGGTAAAGAAACATTGTGTAATGCAATGATACGTTGCAAAAATATGATCACATTATCTAGAATTCCGTATGTAAAACCAGTCTGGAACAGATACACGCTCAAAGTAGTTGATAACTCCAGGCAACACGTGGATTTTGAATCTTATTCCTTCATATTCGGTGGATAGTAATGGAGTGGTAAAGGGAAAGTATTATTCGATTTAGAAATTCAAACATTACAAAATGGCATGTAAGGAGACTGAATACTAGAAAATTACACTTATTAAAACGCATAATATAGCATAGTTATCCATCCCCATAAATCATTTTTCTATGTGGGTTCTACAAAACATGGACTGATGTTTAGCAAAAAACTCATTATTTCAGCAGCTATTCAATCACATAAATATGGAAAGTACTATAAGTGGCATTTACACCGAAAATACAGACGTAAAGCTAAATCCTGCAGCGTGACTCACCTGTGGCGGCATTTTCACAAGTAAAGTCGGAATAGAGTTTGGGAGCAATTTGTCATGATGCCTACCCCGGGCATCAGGACCAAGTCCATCAGCTCCGGGAGCAGCCATCCAGATACTTTTTAAAACCCCAACAGCCCCGGCTGGGGGCTGTTTGGGTTCAGTCCTGGCGCCTTAGGCGCCAGGCTCATCATGGAAATCAGTCCTGGCGCCATTGGCGCCTGGCTCATAGACTTTACTTACCTGATGCAGACCATGCTGCTAGTGAGTCCAAGCCTACATGAGGCCTGGATGGGACTATTTTTCTACAGGGACTATTTTTTACTCGGGCGTGGTTCTAGGGAACTTCTTACCTGGAACTACTTTGGAGGCTATTTAAACCACGCCCCAACAACAGTACACGCTTCGCGTTATTCTGCATCCAGCAGCGTAACGCTCACCGTGCCTGCAGTCTGCATCCAGTCTTTTGCCACGCCAGCCTCGAATCTGGAGCTCCTAAAACCAAGAGGAAAGAAGAGGACAAGATTAGAAAAAACAAACTATTTCGAATTCCTCACCTGATTTCGGATCCATCTCGCCTCCGGACCTGGAAAGAACATAATTTCTGTATGCGTCGCATCTCCAGCTACAGCGCCGCGCCATACTCACCAGTCCTCGCAGCATCTCGCCTCCGGACCTGGAAAGTCCATCATTTCTTCGCCGAACTCCGGCACCTGAGGGACAAAAGAAAACAACAAGGTGAGCCGAGAAAACCAATAAATAAAACACTTATCATCATAGACTTACCTGATTACCACCGGAGGCATTATTCTATAACTCTCCACATCTTCATGTGCCGCACCTGCAAAGGGAGAGAAAAGAACACGTTAAACACCGGCAACATTTACCGGACGGCGTCGGGTAATACAGACTCTTACCTGAGCGCTACCAACTGCCACGAGGGGTATCTTCTCACGATCTTAGTTGCAAGACAAGGAAGGAAGGGGGGACAAGAGTGAATCATCGGACATATTGAACTCTATGAACTTGATACTTACCGGACCTTGCCAGGAACCTCAGAGTCAATACTCTCCGGAACTCTCCCACGCCTTCAAACCAGAGAAGTAACTGGAATCAACGTGCCCCTGCAATCCACGCAGGATGGAGACCTCATCATTTAAAAACATAAGGTGAGGTTCCTAAAAGGGAATATCGGAGGTGACAAGAAGGGAGAACGAGAACACTGGGAGGGGGCTACCACTCATATCCACGGGTGGCTAAATCCCTTTCTCCACTTGCAGGAGAATACTTCTATGGATCAAGCAGATGAGATTAGGCGGGCCAGTCCAGACAGTCATCTCGGCGCTACGCATCACGTTGGTGGAGACCGCAGCTGTCTGGGTCCGATCGAAGCCCCTGTGGGAACCAGGTGAGCTTAACACAATTTCTGAGTTGCTCTCGGTTGATTCCTCTTTGTGTACAAGGATGTGTCGTACATATCCGGTGAGAAGTGCAGGCTGCAGATGCGGTATCGATGACCCCTCTTGTCCTCCAAGACTTGGTTGACTCTACTTTCAAGGTCTTCCAGTGGATATCCGCAACGTCTGACTCATTTTCGTATTCGATCAACAGTCTTAGGGAATACATTGTAATGCCTTCGGATTTGTCATGGGTCTACGAAGGGCAACTGAAAATAGCACATGCAGGCATTGTTGTAAATTCTGCAAAATAAAGGTCAACATTATTAGAAAATTATTTTGCATGAGCATGTGAGAAAGAATTAATTGGACCATACATTTTTCGATGCACGCTTTCTTTTGGGCACCACAGCAAAACCAGTGCAGCGTGTGCAGCTGTATAATAGGATACATTTCACAAACGATTCATTGATGTGTTGAAAATCAGAGCATGTTACTCGTCCCTTGAATGTTCTATCATGCACGAAAATGAAACATGCTTATACTATAGGCACGGCCCGCGAAGGATGCAATACGATTACGATACATGTCCTGACCTTGACCAACAAACAGTTGGATTCAGCAAACAGAGTAATCAGTGGAAGGAGAACAGGCAGATGTTCACAGGTAGCACACTGACGAGTTCACTTGAAGCGGTCACAGAGTAGCACGTTCACGAGTTGACTTGCAGTGCTCAAAGATGTTCTCATGGTAAACATCCAGTGGTCTATAAAGAATAACAAAAAGGGGTGTGTTTGTGAATGAATGACGTGTATATGTCATGGTATTATGTACATTGCAGGGGCGCGGCCTGCTTCAGGGGAGGCCTGCCTGGAGACACGGGTCTGCGGAGGCCATGTGAGCAATGGCCCCTGGGCGTGGGATACCTTTTGAAGTGTACATGTTGTTTGGCACCTTGGCCCTTCGCGCCCCCGACAGCGTCCCATGGCAGCGCACATCCACTGGTGCAAACTGCCTTTGATAGTGGGGGGTGGGATGGATGGGCCGGCAGGCATGCAGACAAGGCACTGGAACACTGCTGAATTGAGACACACTTGATTCACTAAAAAAATGAAACAACCATAGATTGATCGAACGCAGTGTCCAAGCCTCCCATGAAGCCACCATGTGTATGAACGATAGGCCACCAGCCAGTACCACCTATGAAAGAAAAAGATACAATCTGTTTTTAAATGACCAAGATAAGTGTATTAAACCTTAGTTGTCAATGACAACTCTTGTATACAATGGCATTTTTGCCAGGACAAATACTAACTAGACACTGCACAATATTGAATGACTTTTATGCGACTATTAATAGAGAATTGCAAGACTTAAGGGATATGATAATAATATCTTGAAGTTACGACAATATAGGGGACAACCGTGAAATAGTAGTGGCCTAACTGACATCACAACCAGACTACACTTACTCGTTGCTTGGATTACGAGGGCGAACTGTTGCGTGAAGTTCGCGCATATGGTCCATCAAAATCCTCAACACGGACCGTGTGAGACAGACTGCCGTGAAGTCTGGCAGCTCGGTAACGCATTGCGGCTGAGGATCGCCTTGCGATATGTAGGATAAGCATCCAGAGTTTTCTCGGCAGCAGCAGTTCTCCACCTCGGTTGGCATTAGCGCACACCGATTGCAGGTGCACCAGGTGTAAACACCGTCCATGCGACTAGGTCCAGGCTCTTCATCTGTTGAAACGTCCGCCCAACTGTTGGCCAAATCCCCATCGTCTACAGAGCTTGCTCTTTCCAGTAATTCCTCCTCGGAATACTCGGGCTCGTACAGGTAGGGCATTATTGTTGCCATTGTGTGGTAAAGAAACGAAAATAAATTATAGCGATGGTAGTGGTATCTGTTCACACGGGCTACAAACAACGAAGGTAGCTGACCAGAGCACAGAAACGAGTCACAGAATACTCAAAGAAATACAGCGGGAGGAATGGAAAAGAAAATCTGCTGTTGTGTGTTGTGAAACGCTCTGATTATACTTGTCCAGGAAAGAGGCTTCCTGCCGTTTCCATGGTGACATGTCAGTAGCTGAGGCGCAGAGAATGTTGACACGAGACGTGCTTTGGTGTTGTGAAATGGGCGGTACGCGTCTAGTCATGTCAGGATCAGGGCCAGGGGATATGATTTAGTGCCGCAAACGCAGGTCACCCAGGGCGATGAGGAAAGTGATAAGATTATCACAAAATGGCCACGCCCTGCTGCCTGATTTTGCTTGTGTTCAAGAGACGAAAACTCGGGCAAGGTGCACAGGAAATGTTTGTACGATCGATCGAATTATGGTTAAAACCACATGACCGATCCATAGGGACAATAATATTTTCTGCCCGAACCATTTGTTTAAAAGGAATACAAATTATATTTGTAAGCCACCCTGGTGGTGATACTGACGGCGCACACGTGTACAGGCTTGAGTAGCCAGCTAAAACAGCCGAAAATATACTCAATGTATAGTGTTGTTAACTATGCCAATGTGCGATGCACTTTAAACGACGTAATACTGGCGGGCAGAATAAATATAAGGGTTAATAGAGTTCTCTCCTTTTGATTATAGAATATAGATTTGGGTTTCCAGACCAGGCTAAAAGTGTGAGGGAAGAAACGAACACGTACCACGCATTTAGAGAGAATAGGTAAGTTACTTTTGTGAATAATCGCAGTTTCACACATGGGATTGGGACTTGAGTACAGTAGTCAATATTCCAACAACGTGTTTCTTTTGTAGTTGGGTTTCCCCGATAAAGAACACCAGTGTAATAACCGTTTTGAAGCAGCCAGGTAGGCATTGAGGAACTTACTGAAATAACACCATTTGGGGTGACCACTGGTGGGATCAATTACTTGCAACTGTTACAATGCTGTCACTAATACTTAGGGTGCCACAGTTTTACATATGCACCAGGGATACTAATGAACGATTACATCATACAAGGCTTAAAATCAAAAGTCAGGAACTCTCACCAGAATGTAGTCTGTAAACCCAATGGCATGGTGAATAGGCAATATGGTGGTTGATTCATTATATTGTAAATAAGTGAATTATTGGACAATCTAGAAACAGGACCTCGTATATGTTTTTTGTCTGCAGAAGTCCGCTCCTGAAGAAGGGGATCACCCCAAAACACGTAGAGCATGAAGGGCTTATATTTGAACATGTGAAAGAACATTGTATAAAAGAATATTGGAAGATTATTATGGAATTTAAAACATGTTTTTGATTTTGAATTGTTGTGATATTAAACTCTTGAAATTCATGTAAGAAGAAACAAAAGTATTTGGCAGATTTGGCAGCACTAAGGTGTGCAGGGGACGGGAGTGTCCATAGTTTGGGCACTATATATTGTTATTGTGTACGGCTTTGTGTCAGGGCTGGTATTCCTCCCCTGCACCCATATATTTTTTCAAGAATTTGTTTACTGATATTTAAGAATTGTGAAACAATATTGGTGTGCACTGATTGATCATATTACACCATATGTATGGGAGCCATGGTATCACAAGTATGACACTGACATAAAAGGATAACATTTGTAAAACAATTATTGAAGTTTTCGACAGGGAAGGAAAAACTCGTACTTTGCCGTATAGTTAAGATGGGAATGGTCTCAACCATCAAATAATAAATTAAACAGTCTTAATTAATCTCTGTGAAATTGTCAGGTTCACAGTCAGAAGGACATGTAGAGCTTTCAGGAAAGCAGGTCTTAACTCTCACCTGTGACTTGGAGCCAGAGTCCAACGCGGTTTTCTTAGTTTGGCGTTTTCTTTGAGTTATCCGGGACTCATGCAGAAATGGATGAGCGTCTCCAGACGCCACCCTGACCAATGAGAAAACCACAGATCAGGGGGACGCCAGAGCCAACCACCAGTTCAGGAGAAAAGAAGCCCCAAAGGGCAAAAAACCTGATGAGCGCTGAAGCGGATGGTGATGGAAGCGTGTTTCCAAATCAGGCGATGGAAATTTCCCCAGGAAGGTACAGGGAGCATGGAGGCTACCAGACAGCAAGCAGGGAAAGCAGAAGGAAAACATCCACATAGGCAAGATGCAAGGAGAATCCTGGGATGCAGAAGACGCAGAGCAGCGGAAGCGGGAGGAGACGAAGGCAAGACAAGGCAGGGGAATGCCAGGAACCAAGAGAAGAGAGAGTCAGGAGAAAACAGCAAAACTGGTAATTTGAATTACCGAAGCGCTGAGCTAAGGAAGCCTTAGCGTTGAGATGCACCTAGACGGGTCGGAGCATCCTCTTATCCAAAAGCGGCAAAGTGTTCACGTCACACACAAATAGCAGATCGCCATATTGGATGAGTGGAGGCCTCGAAAGATGCAGGCAAAAGGGGCGCCATCTTGGAACGGACTCTAACGGTCGTGGAAGTACACATAAATCTCCACTTAGACCAAAGGGAGCAACTCCTGTATGGTCTATTCATGACAGTATGCTCCCTCGAACGAGCCACTCCACCTGGTTTTCCTGGGTGTAATCAAAGGTATCGACATACCAGAACAGGGGCATGCAGGTTAGTACTGGGTTCCCAAGATCTCTCGCTGGAGGGATACCTTTTCCAGTCAGCAAGATACTGAAATCTCCCACGTCAGTATCGAGAATCACAGATGCAGCTAACCATATACTCCGGCTGCTGGTCTGCCAGCACCGGTAATGGAGGAGGTCCCTGTGGTGGGGAGGATTGATGGTCGGGTTTCAGCAAAGAGACATGAAAGGTAGGATGTATCCGAGACCAGAAGTGAGACAACTGTAGCGTATATGCCACTGGATTGAGGATTTTGATAATCCGAAAAGGTACAAAGTATTTTGGAGAAAGTTTAGACGGAAATAGATGTCGCAGTAGATACTTGAAAGCCACACCTGCACACCAATCTTAAACGAGGGGGCTTATTTCCTTTTGCGATCAGCATAGAACTTGGTGGTAGATGAGCAGACTCCAATTGTTCCAAGGTGAGTTTATGAACACTCTGAATGTCGGTGACCCATTGTTCCACTATTGGGAGTGTAGTGGATTCAGTGGTGAGTGCAGGAAAAACTGTTAGATGATATCCATACGTACAAAAGAATGGGCTCATTTTAGTAGAAGTATGAATAGAGTTATTGTATGAAAATCCGGCAACCGGAAGGAGAGTGACCCAGTCTTTGTCAACCTTTGTGGCAAAACAAACAAGGTATTGACTTATTTAGCTACACTCCGGTTCAATCCTGGTTGTGGTTGGAGACCGGGTCACTGAAAACAGAGACCCGACATTTCAGCGCTGAGTGAGGGACAGCACACACCACGCTGCTGTTGTGCCCCGGTGGGCCATGCTGTCTGACCTACGTGTTCCGCAGGCAGGGTGCGACTCGACTGCATCTGACTGAGCCTCGGGACCGCAGTCTGCCGGATCGAGCAACTATGCCTGCGGCGCTCTCCAGCATCTCTTACGCGGCCCCGGACTCCGTGATACGGGACCAGGACTTTACTGCCTGCTGAGCCGGCGCCTCAGCGCTCTGTGGCGCATCTATGGATCTTGCTGCCTGAGACCATTGCAGGTCCCCCCTCTGCCGCCGTAGTGACGGACGAGCGCTGGGGCCCCGGAGCTCCTCTCTGCTGGCGGATTACACCTGCTGTGCTGTGCTTGGACGTAGGAGGCCGGTGGCGACCCCCCAGCAGAGGTATGAGTGTGCCCACATGGGGTATCACGGGCTGGCCCACTTAACTGCCTGACACCTTCACTCTGCATTCGTCACAACCCTGGCCGTGCTGTCTGAAGTCCTACTTACCTGTGCACCCCAATTACCCGGTAAACTGACCTCCTCAGCCAGCCTCCTGGAGCGCACTGGCTGGAGCCTTTACAACACCAACCAGGCGGAGCCCCCGGCTGGCCCTTGCTGCACTTTGCGAGTGCTCCTGATGTAACCACAGCAAGTGCTTCCCCTCTTGGGACCAACATCCTAGATGGAGCGCTGCTTTTCTGTCCTGGTGGAATAATCCAACCTACGCCATAAGAGCAGGCACTGGGGGGCATACTACTATGCCACAGATACCCATGCTTGCCAAGTTTTACTCTTTTCTAGCCTGGGATGATGTTGTGATACCCTACAACCTCAGCCTACTATACTGTGCAGTGCTCACCCCTCTCTAAAAATAAAAATAAATAAATAAAAAAACACTGGCCTGCTTACACGGATGGACAGCTCACTTGAAACTATGCTGCCTTAATCCTTGGGAGTGCCTCTTGTGCTCCTCACTGAATATCAGGGCCTTTTGGATCACTATTGTTACCCGGCTACAGTGACTTGCCTCAGTCACACGACATAACTACCGAGATGTGAAGCCAACGGCTATTCAACTAACGGCGGCACGGCAGTCTACTTCACTGGTTGAGCCTGGGCCTGAGACGTGACTCTGCTCCCGTTCTCCCCAACCTTGGGGGACGACCCTAGCCTTGCTGCAAAACTATGTACATTCCTCTTACACCACTGCTGCAGGATGGTGCGTGACCCCATAGACAGTGCCCACGACATAGCTGAACTATACCTGGCCAGTGATACATACTGCTCGGGGGGGCACTCCCAACTCATGGTCCACTGCCCCAGAGTGCTTGCAATATGACCAAGAGAGGTGCCAAAAACCAGCGTTCCATAAACCACCATACCAAATTCGCCCCCAACTCATCTGGAACTGGCAGATCATCCACAGACATGAATACGGCCGCATTCCCAACATAACCCACTGAATCTCAATGTATGCTGGCGTGCATGCAGGAGGGGTTCGCCAAAGTGCACCGCAAGCTTGACGATATAACTTCCACTATTGACTCTATAAAAACCTGCATTGACAAAACTGACCATCGGCTAGCATAGGCTGAAACACGCATGGGCACTGTGCAGGACGACATGTCCACCATGAGCAGCAAGCTTGTCACTCCATCCAAGTGGATGCTGCAGGTGGAGGAAAAGAACGATGACCTAGAGTCGCCATCCCACCGCAATAACATTTGCATCATAGGCGTTCCCGAAAGTATCCCCGAAACATCTCTGGAGCAGTGGATGGAGTCTACCCTGCTCCCACTCCTGGGGAGTCCAACATCGTCAACTCAATTTGCAATAGAACGGGCTCACAGGTCCCTGGCTCCTAGACCCAGACTCGGTGCGCCTCCTTGACCCATCATTGCCGCATTCTCAACTACCATGACCGGGACGCACTTCGCCATGCGGCTCGTGAGCAGGGAGACTTGATGCTGGGCTCAAACAGTATACACATCTACCCTGACCTTTCGGTGACCATCCAACAGGAAAGAAAATCCTTCTTGGCGGTCAAG